>NW_024505671.1:3051613-3517557 GCF_017590055.1 Onychostruthus taczanowskii | reverse complement strand
GGGAAAAGGAGGAGAAAAAAGAAAAAAAAAAAAAAAAAAAAAAAAAAAAAAAAAAAAAAAAAAAAAAAAGAAAACTGCAATCATCAGGTTTTCTCATAAGTCTGATAGAACAAGCTGAAGGAAAAAAGAATTTTCTTCTCTTACAGCTCTGGGAATTGCAGTGAGACTTAACCAATTTCTTTATTGGCACAGCAGGATGCCAATCAGTATTTGACAGGATCTCAGAACCACTTCTATGCTGCTCTGCTATGGATTTGTTTCAGCTCTGACTGTGAAGGCTTGTTTCTTCAAGTGCCTCTGTTCCACATTCCCTCTTCAGAGTCCAGAAAATCAACAATATGCAGCCACACTAAAGGCTGCCACACCAGGGCATGGCCAAATATGTTTATGAATGAGGCTGTAATTCTTGCCTTGGTGAGTTGAAGTTTGACTGAGTTTTGTTTACATAGGTTGAGGTGTTCTAATTCAAGACAGATGTTGTTAACTTTTGAGTGTGCCACTGAAGTTTGAAAGCAGTGACTTTCCAGACACACACTCACACAAAAAATTGAGGTGAGGTTGCAGCTGGGAATGTAAAAGAGCAACTTAAACTGCAGGGTAATAAGTGAAAGAAGGTTCCAAACCCATGATAAATGTAAGAAACCAAAACATATTAAGATGCAGGTAATAGCAGTTAGATCTTCCAGAAACCTTACAATTCTAATAAAAGATGAAGTGCTAAAAGTAAAATGTTAATGGACTTTAATAAGCAACTTAATGAGATTATAAATACTACATTAGTTTAATCATTAACAGTATACATTAGCATGATCTCGGGCAAAGTTTATATTTGATATTTTTAAAGGGGTTTCTTGTTTGGTCTTTTTTTTTTTTTTTTTTTTAATTTATTCTGATCTTTGCAATGCTTGCATTATTGAGCAAAGTATTGCCTGCCTCAGTGAAAACCACTAGGTGGTAAAATACAAGAGGTTAAGGCCAGCAACATTTTCTGGGTAACATTTGAAAAAATTTTGAAAAAAAAAAATTTGAAAAAATTGAAAAAAGTTTTAAATTTTAGAATGCTCTTTTTCATACAGTTTCAGTACCTATGAATGCAGAATGAGAAAACATGCACAACAGAGACTGAAATGAGGCCTGACAAATAAAAAGAGTGCCTTACTGTCCTACCTAATGTCTTGGACAACCCATCCATCAAGAAAGGCCAACACTAATTATACAGATTTATATTTTGGAGTGATTATATGAGATCAGTGGTATAGAGATGAGTATGTTGTCCAGAGCCTCTTTTTATTTTTCAGTGTGCCATGGTGTTCCAAGGGTAAATCACCAGGTCACTCTGGAGCCATTGGGCAGTCCCCATACTAGTTTATTCTTGGAGGCAGAGGCTGAAAGAGTGGCCTCAGGAGCAAGTGATGTTGAGGCACACAACTACCCTGTGAGATTAAATATGTAATGAGGTGTTCTCTCAAGTTTGATGTCAAAGGAGTAAGATGTGGTATAAAGTAAGTAGATATAAGGCAAATCTCATTCAAAAATCAATAAATTATAAAAGAATATACAAGAATGTTTGAAACAAAAGTCTATCAACTTGACTGTCTTCTTTTCCTTGAATGACCCTGGTTTTTTCTATGCAGTTTTCAGATACAAATGTTTCTGAACCTTTTTCCTGCCTCCAGCCTTTCAGTTCTCATTTTCTGTAGGACAACTAGGACATAATCTTCCAGATAACCTTCTGTCATTTCAGTGTACTGACGCTTGTCCTTCTTTTCTGTTTACTCAATCCCCTTTTCACTATATGAGTATGCTTCTAATGTCACATTAAATAATGACTGTCTGCCCTTTTGGACAGCATCTGTACCTTCATTTGGTAATGGGTGACCACTTGTTGAGGCTTAAGTGGTACAAAACTCACTCTAAAGGTAGAATGGGTGATGCTTGACTAAAATTGTGTTAACATTAGATCACAGAGCCACTGAAGTCTCCAGGGAAAGGTTTGAATATAATCCAATTCACCCAGGGTCTGCTTCCCTTTTTAATTAGCTTGCAATTCAAGTTACCTTAAGTGTCATGTTCTGTGATATCCTTTTATTTATTTCTAAGCAAATGTATTCTGAGAGGCAGTTTCCTGCTGCAGATGGATGTCTTTGTGTTACCATTTCCTGTTTATTTTTCCCACATTTCATTTTCTTGTAAATCTGAAGTTTACGGTTCATGCTATGAGATCAGAACTGGTTATAATACTTAAACAGCACAGCTACTTAAATAGCTAAAAGTCAAAGTGCACTGACATTAGATCACCTTAGCAAATCCTTGATACACAATGAAAGCCCATTTCAAAGAAGCTCTCTTTTTTATAATTTTTTAATCAACTTCTCTGACTTATATACTGTGATAACTGCAAGAATGAGGCCCTTATTTTTCCAATCAACCCTCTGGGTGTTTTTGTTGTTTTTTTTTTTTTTAATTGCTAAATTAGTTTTTGAGAATACAATAATAATTATATTGATAGTGAAATATGTTACATTCATATTATGTTAACATATAATTTTTTTTTTTTTATGAATCTCAGGGGTTTTTTAAGTACTTTAGATCTGCACAGGTATATGCCTTTTCAATTAAAATTCAGAAGCCCCTCAGAGCCTTTCATGGATAGTGGTAGAATTTTACCAGATTTTGGTGTTGTGCCTGTTGTTCAAGCCACCATTATTTTTCTAACTGTTGATGGAAGAAAGGTGAGTAAGGTCTGATTAGTTTGAAGACAGGAGAGTTAGTAAAGCTGAATATAGCTGCCTTAGCCAAAAAGAAATACTGCCAGGAAGTGAATGATTCTTTGGAAATTGGTTTGAAATGTTCAACCAAAATTCATGTCATAATTGTATTTATCATTTATTTAAGCTAGCAATAGAAAAAAGTGGTGGAAAAAAATGACATATGGCAGTATGATTTGTAGTTTAAAGGGGAAAAAATCACAATTTCATAGCGAAATAAGCAAAACAGATTCTAATAGGCATGTTAGATTATCAAAATTGCCTGTTATGAGCAACTTATAGTCTAGCAGACACATATTTTTACACAGTTTTTGCGCAGATTTTTAATGTAGAAGTGAAACACTTTCAGTTCAGGAGAATATTTTGGAACTCATAATTTTAGGTCATTGCATCATGTTCTAAGTTATAACCCCTTATGCCATTCCCTCCATAGTAGCCTCAGAGATAAAATGTCACTTCGTGCAACTTTTGCTATGACATGCCTACTCACGTGTGTTTATTGAGGCATTACAAAGAACAGCCAGAGCAGCCACTGTGCAATGCAGCACACATTGGTTATGATTTCTGAATCCATGTGGGTGCAGAGATGAGAATTGTGAGTGTCTTCAGTACTGTACCATTCTTAATGTGGTTTCTCAGCTTGTTATACTGTTCTTGTTTCTTTAGTAAAGATAATTTTTAAGCAGCAATTCATATAACAAGTTCCTAACTGGCATGATCCCTGAGCCCTGGGATTTTTGGCAGGAAAACTGGTGACATTGCGTATGGCATCAAGCAATCAAGATCCAAGATAATGTGTAAGAAGAATACTTAGATGGTTCTTGGAAATGCATTTCTATTTACACTTCCTCTTGTCTTTGTCTGCCATCAGACTTTCTGTCCTTCTGTCATTTAGTATATGGAATGATGGGGCTAGCTTGTCTGTTCCAAATTAGACCTTTCAATTATTTTACTTTATAAAGTTCCCAACATATGGATAGCTGCATACTAGGAAAAAAATTAGTCTGTAAATTTGAAAAAGGGGGCATTTGAATGAAAGTGGAATTGATGATCAATCTATGCAAGTGGTGCAGAGATTATTTGTGAGGTAATACTACATTTGGGCATAAAATATTTCAGTATTTGCTTCTACCAAGTGTATAAGATTATCCAAGTGGAGTTCTGCCACAGCTTCTCTTTTTGTTTTGCACACTGTGCCAGGGAAGCAGAAGGAGCCCATAAACTTTTCAGCACACAGTACTGCTGTGGACAATGACTCCTTTTATAAAAGTCGCCTTTTGTTTGAGGTAGATAGAAATAAAGCCAATTTCAAGGTAATTATAACCTGAAAGGAAGTAATTCTGGATTGTGATTCTGTGGTATTAAATGACTGCCACAAGGTTGGAAGTAGGTATACTGGCAAAGGAGCCCCTTTGAGGTTTCCTGGGAATTCATGGGGAGTTTCATTATTATCATGATGTATTCTCCTGCTATATGAAAGGAAGCCAGCCGTCCATTTCTCTAGAGGCAGAAGATGAGTCCAGAGTAGTCTGGGCACCCAGATAAGGCAGCAGAGTTTTTCTCATTTGGTTGGATGAAGAATTCAGGCCCGTATGCTGTCTGTGTGCTCTGGGCGGTCCAGCAATTATGGAGTGACTCGGAGTTTCTGAATCAGCCGCTTGAGTTTGTGCTCATACACTTAAGTGTGTGGGTTTATCATGCAGTTTTGGTACAGAGTTTTATTTTCTCAGGAAACAGGAGCTCATCAGCAGCAGGTCTGCTGCTTTGTGTACCATATTTACATAACTGGAGGCTTGCATTTAGGACAAGAGGACAAAGTCTTTAGCTGTGCCGGGGAAGGTTTAGACCGGATGTAAGAAAAAGCTCTTCACAGAAAGGATGATTGGGCATTGGAATGGACTGCCCAGGGAGGTGGTGAAGGTGTTTAAGGATAGGCTGGACATGGCACTGAGTGCCATGGTCTAGTTGACAAGATGGTGTTTGGTCATACGTTGGACCTGGATGATCTCAAAGGTCTTTTCCAACCTAGTTGATTCAGTGGTTTCTGTTATCCTGAAATGACTGCCATGAATTCATAGAACTCGGTTACATTACATAGTAGGTAACGATCAAGGGTAAGGAAAAAAAAGGAGTAAACTTGAATAAATAGGAATGAGAAAAATTAATTGGAAAAGCAGCAAGAAATAATGTGCCTTGGGAAAATTACTAAAATGATCTATTGAGAGTGATATTGTTAAAGAGCTACTGTAATTATGTAAAGTAGTCAGAAAATCCAGGGAGGTGTCACATGTTTTATCAAACTGGCTAATTTGCTCTATCATTTCTGAAAACATCTTCATTCTGCATGGTCCTTACAGGCGTGCAATAATGCATGATTCCTTCATATGGTAAAGATTTTTTCCTTTGCATTTAAACCAACCATTATAATCCATCATCTTTGTTGTCAAAACACTGCTGATAATTTAGAAATAATTAAACGCTTGTACAAGAATCATTCATCCTTCATTTACTGAAAATATTAAATTCTTATTAGAGGTTTTCATTCTTTTTTTGATTAGAACTGCCTGTCCCAGCAAGAGCTTGTGAAATCCTTTCAGTATGATCAACACCCAACTTTCAGCCAAATGTCAGGCTGAGAAATACTTGAATGCTATAACTGCTTATCAGAAATCAGTATTCTGAGCTTTGGTTCCTCTCAGGCTTTTTGATCCTTGACCTTCACTACTTATTGATTTATATATTGATTTGCTGTCAATTAAATTTGTTATTAAGTTTACAGTAAATTAAAATCACAATGTATGACTGTCTTTTGTCTAACAAGGATGAAATATATACTGAGACTAGCACTACATAGAAAATACAGTGTATAATTGTAAATATACTTTTATATGTACAAATCAGGAAAGAATCCTTAGTGAAAGAATTCTTCAAACAACTCAAACTTTTGATCTTTAAAGAGCTGGAAATCAGAATTATATGCTGAACTCCATACTTAGAGGTCTGTTATTAGTGTTCCAGTATCAAAAGCTCTGCAAAAATAGGAAGTGTCAAAACTGAGGTGACTTTTGCATGTTGATATATAGCCTTGATGCTTGACAAACTCACTGCAAAGAGCAGCTGGAGGAAAGGTGACAAGAGTAGTTCCTTTGAACTATTAAAGCCTTTCTCATCCCTACTGCTCTCATTCCATTTTGCCACCCCTAGCCTCATCATCCACCATGCCCTCTCCACATTGCTTCTTGTTCTGCTTTAATTTTTCAAGTTGTTTTGAAAGACAACAAAAATTTCCTGTCAAGGTAATCTTTCAAGAGCTGGAGAGGAGCAGCCAGCTCTGACTGGCAGAGCTCTTGCAATCTGCTGTGCAGTCTGCCAGGGTCATGCTGTAGCACACCCACTTCCAAACTTCAGGATCCTTCCATTTTCCTACACAGTGATGCAGCTAAGCAGAGAAAGAAACTCTCTCTTCTTTCATATGCTCCTCCTCCTTTGTCCTGTTAGGAAGGACAATTCAGAAAATAAACATTACTCCTTACAGGGGCTTTGCAACATTTGCATATGAACGACATAATCTAAGCATTGAAGCAAAACTAGCACTGTGTGGATACAATTTGAGTGGAAGCAAAATCTCTCTGCTATTTAGGTATTTTAAAAGCAGCTGAGCTCAGCCCAAACTCAGAATTTATTCTGACTGTGCCAACCATGAAAACCTGGCAACATAGTTAAAACTGAGATCAATGCATCAGAGATAGCAGATAATAATCTGCCTCTAGAGTCACCAGACAGATCCCACAATATCACAGATCCAGGTTTCATCTACTATCTTCAGATAATGCAGTGCTTCCAGGGTGCTCATAAACTTCCTAATCCCTTAGGAGGCTCTGGGGAAAAGGAGGGCAGGAAAGGCAGCGAGGCAGCAGCAGTGAAGGAGTGCTGCCTGCAGATCCTTCAGCTGATCTCCTTCTGAGTCAATCCAAAGAAAATATTTACACATCTAACCTACAAGTATGAATTCTTAGACATCATATGGGAATCTGATAAATAAGGGTTAGGAGACAGGAAACTCTTCATCATAGTGAAATACTTCAGAGTCATCCAAAAGGGTGGTTTTGGATGTGTTTGAAGCACAGAACCCATATTTGCACTAGAAAGTGAAAGTCACTTGCTTCCAGGAGCAGTGTTTATACTGAAGACTCCAGTGCCATTTCCAGAAGAGAGTTCTGGAGTTCTGTGTGTCATGCCAGGAAACTTCTTTGGTAATTTAATGGCCATTAATGTATATCAGTACAACTTTTAAGTATGTTGTAATGTCTCTTTTTGTGTCCAGAAGCTCTATTGCCTAGGGTTTAGAAAATGAAATTAGTATTTTCTGTGTGGCAGACTCTTTGTGTGTAGCTTTTGCATTTAATGAAAGGAAATTATATAAAAGTCTGGGCTGCCATTCTCAATTTTTACATGACTTTTATGGAAATAAGAAAAAAAAACTCACCGATTTTTCTATTGTGTTTTCAAGGAGAATTCATAACTAAAAGGAAAAAAAATACTCATTCCTCAAATAAGCCAGTGCAAATAACCATAGGACCTTTCTTTATTTGAACAACTCTCCACCAAGTTTCTTTACAAACCCCAATTACAGTTGCTATAACCAATCTTGTTTGCTCTGCCAACCTGTAGAAATAGCAGTCACAGTTTATGTTATGAATGCTACACAATGGCAGGGTCTGTATATCCAGAGAAATATCCAGCATACACTGCAGGATATGGTTCTCTTTGCAGACAGAAAAGGGAAATGTTAATGCCAATCAGCTCTTCTTTATCACCAGAGCTGGGAGTGGATAATTTTAGAAATGAGAGGAAGGTGCACAGTCCAAGTCCTCATTCCTGCTTGTTGTCTATAGTCAGCAGTCATGTGCTTGTTTTATGTTATTCCATAGTGATTGGGATGACTTAGTGAAATTAGAAATGAAATTCTCTATTGTTTCAAAATATGTTTTTTAAAAAATGTTTGCATAAGTATATGACAAAAATATATTCACCTCCAAATGGAGCTTTAAAGTTTTGTCTTCGCAGGACATTTAATATAACTGTGTGAGAGAAGGAGAAAGGAAGAAAATAGTGCATGCTGAAGGCAGTAGGTTTTATATGTGTGTCCTTCCTTCCAAATCAGTTAAGTGGAAACTGCACAATCAAATACATAGGAATTAGGAGTATGACTGTTAGTCTGGAAAGCAAAATTTTAGCATAATATCTGGCAGGATACAGTTTAGGATGTGGTTAGAGGGGTGGATCTGTAGGCAGAAGTTGTACCTTAGTAAATTACTGATGAATAATTCTGATAATGAAACAAAAATAATTATTGGTATGTGATGGCAACTGTAAAATATAGTTTTTGCTTGATGATGCAAACAAGGCTTGACATTGATGAAAATTGATTTAGACTGGAGGGAGCAATGTTTTGAAAAGTTAAATCAGAGCTGGTTTAAGTTGCAATATTTGTAAGGAAGATACAAACAGGTGTCTTAGCAACATGAACATCAAACCAGGTGACGCTGAAATGGATTACAGTCTTTTAGCTCATCTTCCAAAGTTACATATATAGAGGATATTTCAACAGCTGTATGTTTACTCATATGTCCTTAGCTGTGATTATTCATGCTCATCTTGGGTTGATCATAGAAGAATGATTATTCTTCAGCCCCCAGCACCCATCTTCCTAATTCCCTCGAAGCAGGGCAGAAAATTAATGGCAGCTCATTTTTCTTTTGAAAATGACATATTTGCAGAGCCCTGTGGAAATGAAATACACTGAATAACTTTGGTTTCCTCTAGCCTTTGCTGCTTTTTATGGGACAAATCAAGGAAAGGAAAGATTAATGATTTTACTTTAGGTCACATCAACTTAAGCTTGGAGTGACTCCTGACTTCCTAGTAAGATTGCTCTAAATTTACAGTGATACAAATCAGAAAATAAATTCACTCATAAGATTGCATGTCCTAATTTTTTTTTCAATATCCCAGAGCTTGTCTTGCCACTACCCTGAAATTTACAATGCAATTCAGAGCAATTAATGTGAATGTTAAAATAAAGGCTTCTCTCCTTTCCTTCAAGGCGATTTAATCTCAGTTTAGATATTAATTATTTTTCATTTAGTTTTTTATTGTTACTTTGTTTTTAGAGTCACCATTTCAGCCCATGTTATTTCAGTATCAGCAACCAGGTACTAAGAAATACTGCTTATCAGACTTCATTTTGCAGGAAACTAACCAGAGCTTTTGTCAGCCCTATTCCTAAATTCCTCTGAAAGCAGGCAATCAATTCAACAGATAGTAGTAAAAAACAGAAAATAATTGAAACATTTTGGTGTGGTTTTCCCCTCAGGCACAACTTAAATTGTAACACTGTATTCCTTGCATACTAGAAAACATAATTTTTCCATATGAGAACAAACTAGTTCTTTATTTTAATGAAAAATGTCTTTGTGTCATGAGTAAAAACTGGTTATTTTGATTGAGGCAATAAAGTTAAGTGATGTTTTAAATGAGCTGGTGTATTACAGGATCAATTTGTTCTTGCAAAGTAAAATTTGACGTTTAATAATAGTAAAAGAACTTATTTAGCGCTTACTGCTAATAACTAGATGAGCACTAATAACAGGAGAGTTGTTAGAATAAAATGTGGACTTCTTATTTCTGAATTGCAGCAAGTCTTAAATGCAATTGCAGTTAGTAATTATAATCACAGGAAAGGAAACCAGAACATAAGCATTTTAAAAGTTTGTTAGAAGACTGATTGGGTTTTCTTAATGTTCTGTTACTTCTGTAGAGGCATGGAGATCTCCAAGGGAGAAGGGGGAGGGAGGACGTGGGCAGCAAGAGGTGAAATATTTGTTTCTCAGGAGGTTAAACTGATCAATCAGTTTTAATCACAGCTCAGAAGACTCGTCGTTCCACATCTGAAAACTGAATGCTGAGACATGTAACTATGCCTTCTCTTCATTTGAGACAAAAGCAGAGGTGACAGGTCTTACCACCTTCCACATGTTAGAGGAGCACCATGAAGATTCAGGAAGCTTTTTTCCTTTAGCTGGAAGCATTAGGTCAGTTGTAGACTGAAGGCACAACTGGAGTTATTGCAGACAGTCACAGGGTGGGCCAACACTGCAGGGAGCTACTGTAGAGACGGGGAACAAAGGAATGGTCCCTCACTACGACCCAGTTTGCTGTCAGAAAGCCTAATACAACAACACCATCAGACACAACTGTTCCTAGTGTTTCTAAGATTGCCATTGCACAGTTGTGCCTATATTTTTATGTAAATACAGAAAATCCTACAGAAAAACCCAGGACTGGTCAAAAGAAGCTGTGACGTTCCAAGTAAGCCTGGCTGAATATGTCAGCCTTCTCACTTAAAGGAAACTAAAGAAGAAACAAAATTCAGAACTTGTGGATGCATTCATGTTGTAACTTAAATTAATTTAAAATTATAATACATTATAATTATAATTAAAATTATAATTAATTTTAGCTATCACAGTTCTGTTTTTCTAATTTCATTTATACATTTCCAATTACTTTTCATTAGTGTATGATAAAATATTTGAAAGCTGAGCAGGCTTGGTGATTTTTGATTTTTTTTTTTAATTTATTTCATCTTTGACAAGGTGATAATTATATGTAGTTTAAATATCTTTGGAAAATATAATACATGAAAAACAGTACATTTATCATCCTATGTATGTAACAGCCCTGATACAGATGTTATACTCTTATACTCTGGGTGCTTTTATCTTAGAAACTTTATATGCTTCACAGAAATACATAAGCTGCTTAAATAGTGTTTAAGATGAAGGCAGTCTATATAGGTAAAATCTATTCTTGTAAAAACCAATACTGTTTTGGACTCTTTTGTTATTCTTGTAGAGAAACTGCATTTTTGTTAACACACATTTGGGTAGTGAATTAATGGAAGCATTCATTTAGGATGAAATAAAGCTCTATTGAGAAGACTAAGACAGCTTTAGGAAAAAATTTAAGTTGAAGTCTTATTGGGACCTTATTGGGACCTGGCTGCTGCATAAACTTTTTGCTACCTTTCTGCATGAGTGCATTTTCCACTTTGAAACATAGCATAAAGATCTTGAGATCTGAAATTGATTTTGAAATTTAAAGGGGTTTAAAATTAAAATTATATGTCTCTATATCTGTTTTTAGCTTGTGTTTTAAAGTCAAGAAGTGGAGAAATCCCTGAGGTGTAGAAAAATTATTGTGTATACGAAACCTCTGTAGTGCATTTTTTGCAAGGACAACCTTAGATGTATCAAGTACAGCATTTTTAATACCTGAGCTGTTGTTTAAATTTCCTTATACAGTTATTCTTTAAAATTAGATTTACCCTATTGGGACCTGCATTGAGACTTAAGGAATATAACTTGGCTGCTATTCATTTCCACTCTTTGCAAAAAAATACGTCCTGGATCTGCTGGAGGTGTGTACTTTCTTATTGCTTCAGGCTCTTCAGCCTCCTAATGAGGCACTATGCTGAAAAAGCACTACAGGCATTGGGTTTCCTTAAACTGAGACACTCACTTCCCCAGCTCTGCTCTCCACAGGTGATGAATCAATCTCTCACTTGCTGCCTGGGGTATTTCAGATATATCTACAAGTCTCCTTGGCTGTCCTTTCCTCCTTGACCTCTCCTCAATATACAGATTTAGACTTAAAGGTGGATTGATGCAGAAGTGGCTTCCTTCTTTACCTTTTCAAATGCCCTCCACTTCATAATAGCCCTCTGTGCAGGGGGATGCCCACCTCCACACGGCCTGTGGGAGCAGTCCCTGGTGAGTCCCCACTATGGTGCTTATGTTACCTATTTGAGAATGTTAAAGGGAAATTTAAGCTTGCCCATACCTTGTAGTCAAGTCTCAGCCTTGTTTAACATTAATATTGGCTCAAATCTATAGGAAAAACCCCTGGGTCACTGCTGAGATGAAATTATCTTGAAGCGAGAAAGGTAGAGAAATCTTGCATAGCACATCAAAATTGAACTCTTTCTGGCTCTTAACCCCAGCAGCATTCTCCTCATAAATTCATTTTACTTACAGAAATGGAAAGCCTGTAGCCCAATTTTGAATATAGATCTTAGTACAATGTACAGAACTGGGTACCTTGAATATATTTATTAAACAAATAAATCCTGTTTCATTAGGACTAGAATGACTTTTCACTTGGCTTGCTTTCACTCACAAACCTCTCTCTCGATTTTTCTTATATTTCTTCTCTTCCTGAAAAACTCATCTGATAAAACATATGTCTACTGATATTTCAGATTTTTCATTAAATTCTGTCATGGAATCCAATAATTCCACACCTCCTGTGCTTTTGATGCCTTTTGTATGTAAGATGCCCGTGACACCCAAAGAGGCACCTCTGTTATGCTGTTTGTGTTCTGATGTTATAGATTTATATATGCCCAAGTCAATATGAGTCAGTGCAGGACGTGGCTGTGTGAGACTGGCTTAGAAATGGTCAGAATTCCTGCAGCTGATTAACGAGACATCTCTTTTCTTTAATTTTTGTTGCTTTTTGGTAGGCACAATGTAGAGTTGGGTCTGGATGTGAGGCTGACTGCTTCTTTATCAACCCCATTCACAGATGGAAAATTGCCATTTTCTCTGTGCAGTGTGGTAAAATCTGTGCAGATGCCACATCCATTTGAAAGGTAATTGAGTATCTGTTGGATACGTGGATTTGTCATATTCTGAGGTGTTGTGGGCTTCTAAAACACAGTATCCAGACTTGGCTCACAGTAGCAAACTAGGCATAGGGAGAGCAGTCAGCCCTGAGGAAAAAGCAGACAGCTTTCTTCAAGTGCTTTTAGCTGATATTCAGGCCTGGCTTTCCCACACTCTACATGGTTTGTTGAGTGCAGAGGACTGCGGGACAAAATGGGAGACAATTTTTCATGAATGTCCAAAGCTATAAAAATCATGCAGTGTGTTCACATGAGATGATGAGATGCAGCAAAATAGACCCTCCAGCTCAGGTTGTGAGCTATTTCCTAATGTACTTCATATCCTGAAGGGATCTTCTTGCCTTTCTGAAACCTTCCTGAGAGGAGTCACGCACTTAAAATCTTGTAGTGACTGTGTCAGCAATGAGTAGCCTTTTACAGTAGGTATTTTACCCTTTGTAATCAGTAAAACTGGTTGTCAGGTACTGCAGAGTCACAGGAAAGAGAGCCACTCCTGATGTGAGGGATCACTGGTTTCCAGCTTTTCTTTCAAAAAATCCAGTAAAGGTGTTGGCCATGCTTTAGGAAGTGTTGCAGATCCAAATCACATGAATTGCATTTGAACTCAGATATAATGAGCCACAGTCCTCAGCTAGAGGTCAGTCAGGGTTCGCATCAAGTTAACGTCATATCTCATCTCCTAGTACATCTCTGGAAGTAAATGTCATCTAGTCAGGCTACTCATCATCTGCTCCAGGTTAGGCTACTATATGACAATGTCAATTGATATCTTAAAAGTAATAGACTACAACGTTTTTCGCTTTTGCCATTTAAAAAAATATGGACATAACTAATCTGCACACAGTTTAACACCCTACAGTGTTGGTAGCAAAAAACCTAAATTCTCTGGTTTTTGTTTCACAAATACATAGAAAATATTGAAATAGTTGCTTTAACAGAGAGGATTACAAATGTAACTTCATTGGACATTTTGTGACTATTCTAATGTTCTCATCCATTATTTTTGCAGCAGGGTCTTTCAGTTTTTATTTTTCTTCTGTTTGGGAATAGCTTGTTCTTGTAATTGATCCCTGCAGGGATTTTGTATCTCAAACTTCCTTTTTAAAGGATATTTCCAATTAGGCCAGCAGTCTGTTTTTATGCTGGCATAAAAGAAGCATACCACTTTCAGCAGAATTAATCAATTTTTAGATTGTGAAGAAAATGTGTTAAGGATGTCTGAGATCAAAGTTTTTAACAAAACTAACAAGAAAGCTTGTCACAAATGAAAAAAATCTTTCTTCAGCGAAGAAAATATTTATAAGAATTTGGTCAGAAATCTAAAGCCATAAATACACAGACTCTAAAGTAAAGATATGTTCATAATTTTTGGTTTAAATATACTGAGAAGAAATGCAGTGCCAAAACTGCCAAAACTTGGATGAAATGTTTTTGTTAGTGATGTCTGTTATTTTTCTATGAAGAACCACAGTTAAAAATACATTTCTGTGCTGTGATGACACATTTCTAGTACTGGGGGGATGGCAGGTAGGAGTGAAGGGGTAGCAAAACTTACCAGATGCTGAGCATTTTGTCTGTGGGCATGCTAATAAAGGAAAACTCTTATTCATAGCATTTTTAAAGAATGAATATATTTTGCTTAAAATTATTTATTACTGCATTATTAAACTTTCATTAAGTTTCACATATAAAGCACAATGGAGGCTTTACCTGGACACCCAGTACATTTCCTCATTAGTTTCCAAATATAGCTGTGGTAGTGTTTAGAAACAAGAGTACCATCAACAGTTAGAGATAATTCCTATAAATAAACAGTTTTCTTTTGTGAACCCAGTATGAACTCAGTAAAACTTTGTATTGATTTGCTGCACTCAGTAATAGCTGTATTCCAAAGTCATTTACAACACAGACCATAGTTTATAAAGTTCTCATTAATGCAGTAGTTTATTGATGAAAATGTATTTTACTAGTTGTCTTCAGTATTGCTTTGCTTTATTTTTAAAGATAAGCTGTATGAAATAGTACTGATATGACTGGAGTTTCAGAATTGCCTTTTAGTTACTTTTATTGATTATCCTTTACTTACTTCATTGAATTTGCAAAAGTTATTTAAATAACTCTTCTCAAAATATGAACCCTCAAGACCTAGTAATTAAAATTAGTCTGTGGTCTAAACCTTTGTCTTGACAGACTAACTGAAGTATCACTCAGGGTAGGAACACCTGGTGTTATTGGATTGTTCCTCCAGCTTGTTTCCTGACCCTGGATCATATCTCTGATGTAGGTCCTATCCATGTAATGTGGATTTCTCATATTCCCAGGAGACAAGTGAGCTGCATTTCCCAGGATCACTGCTGTTTGTGTGTGCCTCTGATGCATGGGGGCTGTTCTTTGGCTGGGCTGACGCCAAAGCAGAGCTCTCTGGAATCTCCTGCTGACTGGTCAGCTGCCTGTGGCCCTAACAGCAGGAGAGGGGTGACACACTCCCCACAGAGCTGTGACACTTCCATTCACACTCTTCACCTGAGTAAGATGAAAATATTCTGCCTTTCTGAGCTGACATCTTCACCTCTCACTCTCTCCTTGTTATTAAGCTGTGACAGAGACAGGCTTTCAATAACTCCTCACTTCCACCAGTCAAATAAAATTATGTATCTTTTCTGATTGCACTCCTGAGGTTTTCACAGCAATTTCAGCTCCAGCTGAGAGAAAAGAACAAACTCAGAATTAAAAATTTGAGGAAGTGTGGGATTAAGAAAATATTAAGCGCTGATCTTCATGAGTGGATATAGTCCAAAATGATAGTCCCTAAATGTCCCTACTCCTAGTACAGAAGTGGTTTAGCTCTCATTGTCATCATTGTTCAGCTCTTCTTTCAGTAGATCTTCATGTCTCAGCCTGGCTATCCTATAGCACAAGCTGCATTTGGAGATTTCAAAGCAACAGGATTTTTTTTATGCTGGATGTAGTCTAAGTGTTCATTGGTGGGAACAATTATTCAAATTACTGTTATTAGTACTTTTTGCATGAATGCAAGCAAACCATAATTGACTAAAAAAAGCCCTAAAGGAATAAAAGTATTTTTCATTGGCAATGAGAACTGACAAACTCCTACAAGCACAAAAGGGCACAAAAATGTGATTCCTCTCAAAAGCTGTTGTAAACCTTTTTTATTCTAGGTAAGAGACCTTCAGAAGATGAAAACTTTAAAACCTGTGATCACATTTTTATTAAATTTCAGGCATGAATGTTGTGAACTTAGCCTTTTTCCTTACAGTTGTTCCTGTTACAAATAACATTTAATCTGGCAAGGTAAATATGTTCTCAGAGTCTATAATAGCACAAGAGAACAAGTCTTTAATTTCTCTAGTATTGGAATCTTCCATTGCAAAACATTTAGGTGACAAATACATCTTTCTCTCAGAACAAATTTTAGAACTATACATTTTCCTGCACTTGAGAGGATTTTAGACAACTAAAACTCATTGGACCATCTAGTCCACCCCTTTGCTATAAGAGTTTCTTTCTTATAATACTTCTCACTTGCCAGTTTAGGCAAGTCTGTTTAGGTTTTTTGCCATTTTGGCATTTTAAGAACTTTCTCTAGAGCTTCAAATGTATCCTAAAAACTAACAATTCATGGTGCCGGATGTCATAGTATAACCCCCAGCTGAAACCATGACACCAGGAAATAATCTTCACTTTGCTCAGATATAATTGAGTACCCTCCTTATAACTATTGACTTGCTAAAAATGAATTTTTCAGGTAGATTTTTCTCTATAGGTGGTAACTTGATTTCCTTTTCATCTGGACTCAGTATGCCCTAGAATTTTCTTGTCTCTGAATATTGAGGCAGCTGTACTAGCCAGAAAACAAAAATGGAACTAGTGAACACTGCATGGCTTTATTGTCTGTGATACAGATGCAAAGTGCTGTAAGTCATTGCAGTCCACTAAAGCTGGGCCAGAATTAAATACCACAGCATGTCAGAAATTCCTTCAGGAAGAGAAAGTTCACATTTCACTGATGTCTGGTTGTTTAACTGATGCTGTTTGCTACAAGAGGAATTTGCAGGCAAAAATAAGTCATATATGCTGCTGTAATAGAAATATAAAGTATGTGTTCATTGAACTTTTTCCTAGAATTTTGTAAAGTTTCAGTGACCATTTTTACTCCCAACCAACCATTGCACATACCTGTAGATTGCAGTCTGACAATTATTGTTGTCAGGAAAAAAGCATCCAAACTTGCTACATATGGCTGATTCAATTTTTTTTTTGCCAGGAAATCCTGTGTGCAGCCCTGCATGGCTGGAAAAGATCTGAGAAGCTTCAGGGATTCTGCTGAAATGCCCTTGGGGATCTCAGATAGAGTTACAGAAGCAGAGGGAAAAGTAAATGAGAAATTGGCAGTGAACCAAAAGGAGTGTTCAAAGGAGACTGACCACCCTCAGGACTTCTGCTGGAGCTTGGTTTATTTGTTCATTTCCAGTTAACATCCTTATCATTTGGCACTCTATAAAAGGAACAGGAAGCTCCTAGCCTTTGTGTACAGGATCTCCATTACCACACAGAAAATCCTTATCAGCTCAGTTAGCATCCATGAAAGAAATCTATCTCAGCCTAATTCCTAAATTTATTGAAAATAGTAGGTATTTGGGGATTACAGGTTCTGCTTAGTATTCTACAGCTGATGCAAGAAAATTAGGCACCTTGGGCAACTGCAAGCCTAAGTGTGAAGGATCAATTTGGGGATGCAAATTGCTTCTTTCTCAGAGTTACTGAAATCTTACTCAAGGTTGTGTTATTATTAATCTTGTACAGGCATTCAACACAGGAAGGACAGAAACTGCAAAAAGCTGCTGTCTCCCTGTCTGTGCAGAGATACAGTTCCAGCTGCTGCTCTCCCTGAGCGAGATGTGCGTGATATCAGTGCAGAGTGAGGTACCAATCTCCTGGAAAGTAGCAAGCTGTTGTTCCTCAGCAGGCAGTGTGCCTCTTGTGCCAGAAAGCCAGTGTGAAATCTCAGTGCAGCCTGCCTCCTCAGGAGGAGAGAAAACTAACAGGCAAGCACTCATGTTATAGAGAATTTATTCTTTTCATTTGAGCACACAGAAAATGAAGGAATGCTGTAGTAGAAGCTCACTGAAAGATACAGGTAGTTATGGATATAAATGTATAGATATAGCTATAACTATAGATATAGATTAGACATAGACATAGGTATAGATAAAGATGATATATATAGATATAGATATAGATTATATAGATATAGATAAAGATATAGATATAGATAGATATAGATATAGATAGATAGATAGATAGATAGATAGATAAGTATAATGTTGCTCACAGCATGATTGTAGTTGGATGGCTACATGTAGTGGATCTTCAGATTCTTTGATTTGTCTTAGTTATTTCCTATTTCTCTTTTGTCTTTAGAAAAATGGCTGTTAAGCGAAATTTGGTGTGTATAAATAGTACAGGAAAACTGGGGGACCCGTAAGAAAAGTTGGTGACCATTCTGTTCTTGTTTCATGAATATTCCATGATCCCTGGGAAAACATTCTAATAGAAAGGTATATGTATGTTTGCACGTGAATACACATATTCTCACATGCAACTTTGATAAACCTGTCTCGGATAATAAACTGTTGTTAGAAGGAGTTAAAGATGTGGTCTGAGAGAAAAGAGACAATCTTACCAGCAGTCTCTGTAAATACACACATGTAGTGACATTGGTATTAATAACTCCTATAATCAATAAATGAAACTGTCCTCTCTTCCCTCCCATTATGATGTACTTTTAATTTTCTAAAACCTCTTCATTTCAGTAAGCTAGACTGTATGTGTTTGTATAAATGCAAAAATGCACAATATATTGATCCCTGGCAAAAATCAAAGTAGTGATCTGTTTGGTACATGGATGCTGCCAGACTGGAAAAGTGAAAGATAATGTTTGGCCAGGTACCAGTGCAGGGCTGCCTTGCAGTAGTGGGGTAACAGGAATATGTCACTCTGAGAAAAGGTTTCCTCCTGGATGTAAAGCAGAGCTCTAACACCATGAGGTATAGAGCTGGCAAGGTTGCCAAGTACAGATGAGCCAGTAATTCAAGGACCTGAGCAATTGCCCTTGATAGGAAATGTGTTCTGTCAAAAAAAAAAAAAAAATCCCTGCTGCAATATTTGCAGCATTAACTTACTTTAAAAGGTTAGCCATCTAATGCTTTGCTTTATTGAAAAACATGATCCATGACTTCTGCTATGGTACTTGTTATAACTGTGCTGGATTCTATACAGTTATAAGATTTTCAATCCATGTGAAGCTGTATTTTATGTTTTCTTGGACAGAGTAGTTTGAGTTGTTTAGAGATAATTCAAGACAAATTCTTTGAGAGCTGAGGAAATGAAAAATTAATTATATAGACTCAGTGGTTTTGTGAATAATTAGCTATAGTCTTGACAATTAAATACATTTGGGGTTTTTTTCTACTTGAATAGAGCAACTGAGGCACAAAGCAGTTAAAAGCCAAGATCGTAAAGTTTACATGAGTCTGCATTTTGATGTTCACCTTGAACCATCTTTAATCTTCTGGACTTTCCATACACACAAGTCAATAGCTTAGGGTGAAAAGCTTTGCTAGCACCATTGGAAATTATATAGTGAGAAATTTAGTTTCAAAGTCATATAGTCGCTGTAAGAATGAGAAAAAAATTTGACTACTAAACTAAATGGTTAACCTGACCATTTAGTCAGTGCTAACCATGTCAGATGGAAGCACTCCCTTCTCAAAAGGCTGTGTGGCAGAATCCCCTTGTTGGGGGATTTTGGGAGTTTAGCCCTAAAATTACCACTTAACTTCTTTTTCCTTAGAAGTTGATGAAATGATCCTCCAAAACCCTGAGACTTTGGAAAAACCTCCTTCAGCTCCATCTAGTTTGCTGAAGTTTGAAAGTTTTGGTTTTAATTATGATCCAAATGAGAATGATATGAGTATGAGATACAGTTATGGGACAATACTTGAATGCCATATACCACATGTTAGTGGTTTCTAAAAGCATACCAGTGTAATTAGCATAACCTTATGTCTGATTCTGCCACTGCACAGTGTTCCCATGTTGTCTCTGATGGTTTACTTCTGTGTAACAAGACAGAGATTTCTGTCACATCTTTGGAGCATTGATGCTTTAATTCCTTTGGTGGCAGTTTTTCTGATTTTTCAGGTGGATCAAAAATGAATGCTATTGTATGAATTTTTCACTTTGGGCATGGATACCCATTTAGAGGACCAAGGGAAACACACTCAGTTTGTTCTCCTGAATCTTCTATGGGCCTTTTGGGTCAGTACTGCTGTGGTGATTCATGGAAATGAAATCTGATGCTTGATAGAAGCCTTTTAAAAAAAGAGATGTAGAAAAACTCTACTTTGAACAATTTCTAATAAGATCGTGCGGCACCTTACCAGAGGAAAAGGTAACTTCACATTTATAAGCCTTACAAAGAGAGCTAGCCAGAAAGCTTCAGGTAAGGAAATTTCCTCTGCTAAATGCATTACTCAGGAAACAGAAGACTTTCTCTGGAATCTAGCAATTCTGTTTACATCTTTTGGATGTAAAAGGGTGTAAATGCATTATGTAGACTAATGATTCATTAACTACTGATATTTTTAAAATTTAAATATTTAAAACACATAATGACTTATGAAAGTAAAGTCTTTTGACACTAAAATAGTTTTACTACATTGTTGATACAAAAGCCTACTTGGGTTCAAAATAAAATAAAATAGAAAAAAGCCCCAAACCTGTCTGAGTTTGAACTATTGCCTTTTCATTCCAAGAAAAAATAATGAAGAAAAAGGAACATTTCTTCTGAGAACAAAGGAATTTTCTCATGCCCAATTTTATTCATGGCTTGTCCTAAACTGCTCCAAACATTCTATTGAATTAGTATTTTTAAAGGTTTCTCTGTTCAAAGTCAAAGGGGTTTTTACCATCTTTACACTGATAAGTCCATATAGTTTTTTTGCAGTTTCATTAAGAATGCCAGGGAAAACTCTGCACTTGGAAAGCTGTTTCTCAAACTATAGTTTTAGAAGTCCAGGTGCACTTCACCCTCCCTTTGCCTGAAGACATGCATTAATTATGGCCTCAGGAATACCTAGAAGCCAAATTTAGTTTCACTGAGCTAAGAAAATTACAATTATCTTAAAATGGAGCCAGTATTTTTCCATAGTTCATAGAGCACTATTTTGAAGCTCTGCCATCAATCACACAATTATATTTAAATTAGATTGTAGATTTCAAAAGCTTTAGTAGAAATAGGTAATGCGCAGTCAGAGACAAAAATATTTTCCATGCTGAGATCTGGAAGCAGCTGGACTTCCTGTAAGTTCAAGGCATTTATTTCATTGGAGACATCAATTGCATTAGAGATGTAGGACCAATACCTTTCAGATAAACTACTAAAATTATGAGAGGTTTTCACAGAATTTGAGAAAGCAGTTATTGATTTGATGTGATTTGCTGAATTCTCTGTATAGAATTAGTATATCTGGTCAACTATGCAATGGCTAAGGAGATCAAGGATTTGTGCAGTGTTTGTGTAAGAAGCAGCTGTGTTTGGTTCAGGAGATCTCCCATTTGCTGGAAAGATCTCCTCCCATTTTAAGGAAAGTGCCATCACATTGTCTGGAGAGGATGTGGCACAGAGGAACACCTCCTTAACATGTAAGTGCTGGCTGGACATTCACAGAAGTTGATGCTGAAAGGGCAAAGTGATCCACAGACCATATTGTTGTCAGGGCTGGTAAATGGTCAAAGTTGGGTCCTCAGCAAGAAGAATTCGCTTTTTCAATTCTTTGCTTAACAATTATGTTTTCCTTGTAGTATGCTTCTCTGGTCCTTAATGAACTACAGGAGATTAAGGGAGTAAAGCCCCAAAATAATAGCAGCAAAAACCTACCACACAAAATCCAAAAAAAAAAAAAAAAATGTTGAATGAGATTAGGATCAGTTATGCCGCAGGCTGGTGGAAATATGCTAGGTTATGGATGGGGTTCATCATGGGTTTTTTTACCTTTTGGTTGTGGGGGATAGAGTGTTCATTCAGTCAGAGAAATAATCAATATGTTACACTTTACTGTTGGAAACATTATATAATAAATTTGCAACATTTTATATAACACTCAGATGAATGTCAGTTGTAGAAAATAGTTTCAGCAGAATTTATTCCCTTGGAATCTTAAAAGCACCTGCGTAAAAACAACATGTGAATCAGATTAATTTTTGTTTTGTTTTAAAATTGCATGGCTTTATATTTAGGTTGCTTTATTTTTCAGGCTTATCAGTCACGACTAGGTGTGTGGTCTCTACAGGTAACATGATCTCTCCTGATAAAGTAAGTAGACTTAGGCACATTAAATCCGTAGTAGATTTAACAGATTTAAGAACAGGCATCCATGAAGAATGCAGGCCAGCAGAGGAGGTTTTTGTAGGGCTGAGCTGCACAGCACTGAGGAGCTAAAGGTTTCCCAGCGGTTCAGGTGGTTTCCCACACTCAAGTCTCACCCATTTAATACACGACTATGACACACAGTCCAGAATTAAGCCATCTCTGTTTTTCCAGTGGTGAATTGCTACAAAACTAATTGTCCTCATGATTCTCTGACAGCAAAAAAATATCTAGTGGATATATGCTACCAGTTATTTTAGTGTGAAAGCAAAAAAGTTGTTTGTTGTGTATATCCCACATTCTCTCAGATCTTGGCTTATTTATAATGTCAAATATCACCCAAGCATGTAGAAAATATACAGATAATTTTCCTTCTGCATAGTAAAAATGTGGAAAATACAGCAAACCATTTTGGTACTTTATATGTTTTATGCAATTTTAATTCAGTTTAGTAATTAATTTTTTAGAATCCATTCTATAAGCTGCAGGTCTAAACTTGTAGGGAAACAAAGACTTCTTTACAGACATACATATTTGGAAATTGCTTCTTCCCGTTGAGAGCATTTTGAGTGAAAGTATAAATGCTGTCCATCATTTACTATCATCCAGATTTTTTAGAAAACAAATACTAGAAAAATAGTCCTTATTCACTATTTTATACTTTCTGAACTTATTTGCCTCTGTGAGTTATTAGAATACATCATAAATAACAGTAGGGCTTTATTCCCATTTTGCATGGATGGAAGTGTACTGAATGAAAAATAAGAGGTCAATAAAAACTTTTAGAAAAGTCATATTAGCACAGATAAAGAAACTCTGACATTTGGGTATATTTAGAACAGGTTCAGGTGAAGATCTTTTGGCAAACAGAAGAACAAAATAACAAAAAAGAAATCAGGTCTGTTTTTTATTTTAAAAGCTACATCAAAGTCTATTAAGGGCATGATAGTGCACAGCAGCCTGGAAGTGAGGAACATGAGTGGACTAACAGAAGCCTCGTAAGGACAGAAAGATCACTCAGAGAAGCTTTTGAGCTCATGGAACAGGCTGCTCCCAGAACAAGGGCAAGTGTCCCATGCAACCCCCTTGGAGGTTAAGTTTCAGGCTTTCTTGGTTAGCAGGAGACAAATACACAGAGGGAAACCTGCAAAGTCCAATTTAAAAGTGCAGCTTTATTAATCCAGTTTATGGCAATCTTCTGCAACACTGAATGATCTGAATTTCCCCTCTAGGTTTACTTGCATTATCTGGGTCCTCTCCTGAAGATGAGCAAGAGGAGCAGAGTCAGGGTGTCGCTATGATATTTTCTGAAAAATATCTTTGCCAGGATTTTTTCTCCTGAGAAGCTGAGAAGCCTCCGAGGAAAAGAAAAACAATACTTATCTGCTGCTGTGGAGTGCAACAGCTGCATCTGTGATTGGTCCATGTTGGTTGTTTCTAATTAATGGCCAATCACAGCCAGCTGGCTCGGACTCTCAGAGAGTTACGAGCTTTTGTTATCATTCCTTTGCCTTCCTTTCCAGCCTTCTGATGGATCTTTTCTCTCTATTCTTTTTTGTACAGTTTTAGTATAGCATTTTAATATAATATAATGTCAAAATATAATAAATCAACCTTCTGAAACATGGAGTCAAGATTCTCATCTCTTCCCTCATCCTAGGACCCTCAAACACAACCGTATCAGGGTCCTATTGAGTGGCTGTTCTAATAGCGCAATAGCAAGACCTGGGAAAAGTATCATTATTCCACTTGGGTTTCTCAAATCAAATTCCATTTAGACATGCAAACTAATGTCTAAATGGGTTTGATATTTACCTGGCTTTAAGGAAAAGGTCAAATTAAATAGATATTAGCTGTTTCCTATTAGCTTTAAGGACTTTTCTTCCAAAGGCATGAATATGTCTTGCAGAATAATTCAGCTGGGACTTGGACATAGTGATTAGGTAAATAAATGGATTTTATACCCATTTATAAAAATAAGGGATTAAAGTGATTTACAGAATGGCACACCAGTGTCTCCTTTTGAGAATGGAGCTGAGTGTAACCTGTTGACTTCTCTAACCACGTGATTATTTACACACAAGGACTCTGTGCTTAAGTATATACAGGGGAAGATGTTTGAATGGGTTTTTTTACTGGAAAATATTGATTTATTAACTGGTTTTTACAACACCAAGGAGACAAAAATGTTGGTTGCTTGGAAAATTCTTTACATGCTAGAAGAAAAAAAAAAAGTATCTTCCTAAAGAAAGTAAAACCTCATCGCCATCCACTTTTAATATATAGCTCTTGGAGAATTAAGGTGTCTGAATTTGCTTGCATTTCACTTATTTCACTTCTATCAGTTCAAGTATACATGGCAGTGAAATTATTTAATGGAAAAATCTGCCTTGAAGTAACCTTCTAAGAGAGAAATTACTCTTTTATAACTTCCTGGTTTTGCAAAAAGACATTCCTATTTAATACTGGTGTATAGTTTTTGAAAAAACAGTTATGAGTTAGGTTATATTGATGTGTATCAGACTGTATCAAGTACAGCCAGAAAAATGAATTTTACATATATTATATATATGTGTGTGTGTGTGTGTGTGTGTATATATAGTAATGTGAAAGCCCCATGAATTCTTTCCTGAACAGCTACTAAATGAGGCATTCCAAACTCCTGCCCAATGTTCCTGTGTATCAGTTATCCCCAAATATTTTGTTAGCAATGTTGTTTTTCTCTCCACTTATGTGTTTAGGTTATGACTGGTGCTCCCTGCCTTTGACTAGGCCGGAGGAAGGCACTAAATAAATATGCAATTTATTTAGTCAGGTTCACAGATTTGATCTCTTGTTCTTCTGATTGGATGATTGCTGGACAGAAGTTTCAATGAATAAATGAAAAACCTAGCAGACACTGGCAGTCTCAAGTGAACTCTGACCTGCTGTGTTGTGGGGGCTGTCAGCACGAAGTTACATTGTGATATTTCCTGCACAGGATCCCAACCCGGTAGTGCACCTGGGAAACTGCAGCCAGTGGAGACCATCCTGAAGTTAGCACTTGGGAACCAGGCACTCAGGTTATAAAACTGAGACCCTGCTGCACTGGCTTCCCGTACCTGGGGTTTTTTTGGCACACACAGAGTAAAATCCCAGCCTTTCGTCTCCTTGGGATAACACGGGCTTGCAAATGAGGCGATAGCTCTAGAGATTTTGTGTGCTGTCTCTGACCACCAGCTCCCTGTAAGCCACATCCCCATCCTTCCCTAAAACTCTCCTGTACTAGAGACTGTAATATGTCTGGAGCTGTAAATGTCTTCCATTTCCCTTTTCTGATGCAAGTATTTATCTTTTCTTCCATTTCTTCTTGGGCTCCCCATTTCCAGATGATCTTCTCATTGCCCATGCCAGCCATATTCATGGCTCCACTTCACCTTCCTCTAATGGCCAAATTTTTTAGTCCTAAGTAGTTTTAAGGCTTGATTTGTACTGGTTTTCTTTCTTTCTTTCTTTCTTTCTTTCTTTCTTTCTTTCTTTCTTTCTTTCCTTCCTTCCTTCCTTCCTTCCCAAACTAAGAGAAATTAGAAGTTTTGCAAATATGCTTAAATTACTCAAATAGACAAGTTTAAATTGCAAACAGAGTGTGTTGAAATAAACTCAGTGTGAAATCATGCAGCATTGGAATTAGAGATGATATTTCCAATTACACCAGCATTTATTATTTCCAAACTCTCCGATTTTTGCAAGTAAAGCACACATTTTTATTTCAACTTCTCAGAAAAGCTTTTCTTCATTTTTGTGAAAGAGAAAACAAGTATTGGTAAGTAGAGAGACTCTAGTAAAACATTGATTCATCTAGGTACTATCATTTGAAAATTACTTCTAGTAGCAAAAAACAGGTAGTATATTATGCCTTTTTGAAGAAGGTCACAGGAATGCAACAGTACAAACTCATTTCTGCTGACACTTTGTATCTCAGAAATTGTTTCCTCTGGTGCGCTAATGTTTTTTTTTTTTTTTTTTTTGGTTGGGTTTTTTTTTTTTTTTTTGCCCTTGTCTGATACATTTTACCTCTACCTTGGCAGGAAAAGTCATTTCCTCCTGCGAGTAAATGAGTGATAGAGGACAAATGAAAGGGCAGAAATGTGCAAGTGCCATCAAAACCGTCATTTTTGATTTTTAATATGCTGCAGCTGTTGGTGTGGAGTGTTTCTCTTACAGTTGAAAGGTTGAAAGCACAGCCAGCATGGGAATATCGATAGGTTTACATGAATGCTAAAGAGTCACAGCTTATTTGTATTCACTAATAATGTAGAGCTTAGAGGATACTGCCTGCATGGATACATTTTCAGCTGGAAAAATTGTGAAGCAGCAGCAAGGATTAGTGAAAGGGATTGATGGGAACACAGAGACATTTGGAAAAGCAAGCTCAGGTCAAAAGAGGCTACAGTGAGATTTAAGTGTTAGTCTCAATTTCAAAAGCTCAGGCAAACATTAATACATATCCAAGACACTATGATTCAACACAGTCCCTCATGGATACTTTTTGCCTTTTGAAAGTCTTATCAGTATTCTGGCAGTAATTAATATTCTGAAGTATCAGTAGTTAATTTAATATTATTTCTTTCAAAATGTTTCAATTCCTTTATTAATTTATAATTTATCAGTAACTTCAGCAGAAATGCAGATAATCTTAATCTATGAAATTGGGCCACGTTTGCTGAGGCAGGATTTTTGGATTTTTGAAAAAAACTGGACACACTGGATGCTAAATGCCTGTTCAAAGTCAACAGGTACTTTTCATTGATGGATAAGTATTCCAATACTTTAATTTTCATTAATTATGTAGTTAGAAAATTTAGAAAATTTTGAACGCAGTATTGAGAATGTTAGTGAAATCCTGCATGACTTTGATGATAAATCCACAGTACAGCATAAAATCTAGAAAATCCTGCTGTGTGCTGTATTGATGTACATTCCTACACTGCTCAAAGTTGCCCATCTAGTGCTACCAGTACTACATTGCAAATGTTTGACCTCCTTGAGATCAAGGTTTTCCGGATGTTAACACAATATTAACATGTTCGCTTTCCTCATGATATTGCTATATCCCTTGCCTTTAGTTCTCATTAAAATATGAATATCACTTAGAAGAAAAAAATATGAAGAAGCCGTTTGGGAAGTGTACTCCAGGTCTTTTATGGTATTTCAGCATAAAGCCACTTGAGCAGCCAGCTTATTTCCTTCCAGATACTCTCTGTACACAGGTGACACAGGTAAATCCAGTGCATTTTCCTTGTGCCCATGAGTTTTTTGAAATACCATAAACTCCTACTCCTCCTCCAGCAACCACTGCCTCCCTGGTAGCAAGGAGATGTTGAGGCTCCCAGCTAACACCATTGACTGAAGTGAGGTTAAGCCTGGAAATGCATTCTTTTTCCCATCTGTCACTTTTAATGTCTAACTACTTTATTGAGATTCAGTTCTCCCTGCCTCCTTTCTCTCATAAAATGATACTGAATCACAGAAGTCCCGTGCAATGACTTCTTCAGGAGCAAGCATGGTGGATTTCCTTTGTCTGCAGCAGCTGGGGTGGCAGAAAGCAGGACTTGACTCAGAAGTCCGCGTGTTTATCTGCCATCACCTGGCTCTGGCTCACAGCTTCACTGGCTTTGCCAAAATGCCTGGTCTCTTTGGAAACCTGATTCTCTTTTTAGCTCTGTTCTTCATGCTACCATACCAAGCATCTGCGATCAGATCCCAAGTCTCAGCTGAAATGGTGTAGAAGTGATGTAAGTGGGTGAGGGATTTATGTATTTATTTAACAAACAGCATGGGTTTCCAGAAAGCCTGGGCGGCAGTGTGGCTTCTTCCTTCTCTTCACTAAGATCATCACTGGCACTTTTATTGTCAGACATAGGAGAAATAAGACATTGATTTGTTTATAATATATGCCAAAACAACTCCATGTACTTGTCTTGTTCTGATATAAAATTGTGATGTTAACAGAACCTTTGGTCTTCTCTTCCTACTCTTTGAATCTGTATTTCTGCCATGACAAACAAAAAATTTCAGTTCTTAGGAAAGTGGCATTTTTCCACCCATTTTCAAGCAATTCTTTCTCTTGAGTAATTCATTGCTGAAGATGCTTTCTTCTGTAGAAGAGGGTCACAAGCCCCAGGTGTTCTTAACCTGTTCAGTCCATTATACTTGGACTCCTCTCCTGACTACGTGTGGTTGTAATAACCTTTCTCTTAGCCATGAGAGCACCATAGGAAGGGGGAGAACTGATGACAGGGAATTTATGCTCCAACTGACAGAAATGCCTTTTTCCTTCAAGTGATTCTGTTGCTACTGTCAGTTACAAGAATTGCTCTCCCAAAAGGAAGGATTGCCTGCATGGCCCCACTGCTTTACCTGCTGACTTCAGGTTCCCATGAGGAGTTACAACATTGCATTATCACACATCTTTGATTGTATTTTATAATTTGTGTCGCTTTTATCTTTATCTAGACTGGTTTTGTTTGTGCAGTGAAATTTCATGCAGGATCTTTCAGCACACAAGCATTCACAAGCATGTGCAGTTTGTGCTGACCATTCCACTCGTCTCCTGGTACCCTTCCCCTGCCCTGGATGCAAAGCGTAGCCACACCTCATTCTCTCCAAAGGACATGCCCTGGTCCACAGGACAGTTTTTCAAGAACATAGTGACACTGCAGTACACGCTTCTTGCTGAACACAAGGATCCAGCTCACAAGTCCTGCAAACCTGGACTTTGAAACGCCTCTCAGAGCTGTTACTCAGGTCATGCAGCAGAGCAAAAGACAAAGCCTGCACTGGCTTTTCTATAGCAAACCTTTAATCCTACAAGAAATGTGGCAAGAAGATACCAATAGCAGCAAGTGAGGTTTAAATTTGTCTTTTTCTCTGATGTCCACCAGTAGAAATCCAAAACCATTTTATCTTCTCTGGAGTTTGTCCATGGATTGCTGCAGATACTTACCTAATTAAGTCTACTCAGTCCTAGGAGCTTTTACCCACATGTATCCCTGTAGGACTGCCAAGAAAGATTAAAAGAACAACAAAAGACATACCCTCCTAAGTGGCAACCAAATAGAGAATTCTTTTCTGATTGTAACAAATAATTGGTCAGCTAGACCCACAGCAGCCTAGAAGTACAGCTCCCTGGCTAATCAAAGCGTAAAATTGGGGCAGCTGGAAGATTCAGATGAATTGAAGGAAATAATGCAGCATTACTGCTTCTTTTTTATGGCAGTGGGACTTTGTGAAAAGCATGTATCCCTACTCTTAGTTCAAGCATTAAAATACTTCTGACCTTGTAGAGCAGGAGATATTTTTCCAGGTACAGATTCTCTTTCTTTTAGCTTTCTACTTCCTTTCTGAAAATAGTGTATTATATTTGCCATCTGAGCAACCCTGTCAAATCTAAGAGAAATATTTTCCTTCTAATTTATGTAGAACTCCTGATTTTAAGTCTTTTGTTGCTTATCCTAGACTGTAATGGGTTTTAAAAATGCAGGCTTTGTAGGCTTGAAAGAGAAAATGCAAACAATCATGAGTCCACTCAACCTTCTTATTTTAGAAGCAAAATCCTGTTACTTAGATAGCAACCTTTACAGCTAATGTAATTATATCTCCATGTCTTTCTATTTGCCATGTACAGAATGCCCAGATCCTCAGAAACAGAAACAAGGAAAGACTGCAGAGTACCATGACTGTGTTAGGTAGATAGTGAATAGAAAACTTGTAGTGTAATAGATTAAAATATAGTCGCTGAATTTAAAAATAGTCTTTTTTTGTTGATGGAATGATCCTAAAATTTTAGAATCGTGTAGACAAGACCCTTCAAAGATATAGTTCAAGATCCTTCATTTTACAAAGTTGCATATACAAAAGCTGAGGAATGCCTGTAATTTACTAAATTCAGCTTTGCACTACCCTTTCAAGGTAAGGTGATATTATTTTAAAGAACTGCATACATCAGTCCTCCTGTAGTGCATAGAGGTCCTGAGACAGAATTAGGAATACATTGACTTCCACATTTAACTTTCTTAACCTTGAGTCCTTCATTTTCCCTCCTCAGCCTTATGCCTCTTTTACTACAAACCTCCTAAAACCATTAGACAAGAGGGTCTTAAAGAAATCAATACTCTGTGGTGTAACTGCAGTGAATTGCTGGAGCAGATCCATTTTGCACACAGAATAAAATCACTGCTTTGTGAAGGTGTATTCTCTATACTAGCACTGATTTTTGAAAACTTTAGTTCAAAACCTCCAATTACAGGGATATATTTCAAATTCATAGAAAAGGAGAGAGTCAAGCAAACCTAATTAAATCTTAGTAGGAAGAGGACTCTGTCATGAGGGCTACCAACAGGCATTTATGTAGAATAGCTAAAAATGGTTTTTCCCTCAGTGCCTCCTCCCTATCTGTCAAGTCTGCTTTCATTGGAGATGTCTCCATTTGGTGACATGCCCACTTGGGCACATCTTTGCTCTGTAACTCGAAAGAGGAAACAACCAAAAGAAACCCACAAGCCCTGCAAACAAAGCCTAAAAAAGGAGCATAGCATTGGAGCATTATTTGATTACTTGTCTGGATCTCACTGAAGAACAATTGCTTGCATGCATTAAAATCCACAGTGCCTGCCACCATCGATTTCCAAGAGACTTTACAAATTCCTGGCAGCATGCATAAAGGGGGTTGAAGTTTGGAATGGGAAATTTTGATTAATCTACAGAATTCCACTAGGATTTGCAGATGTGTCTATTCCATCGGGAAAGAAAAAAAGAATTTAAATTAAACTACATCAGGGAACACAGTTTTCTGTAATTTGGCTCCTAGTTTGATTGAGACCAGTACTTGAATGACATGCATTTACTTTATCTGCTGTCCCTATCAAGGAATAGATATAATTTGCTTTGTAATTTCTATGTATAAGACAAAGGCTTTATGAGAGACTGGTTAAGATTTTGTTGCAAAGTCCAGACTTTTGCTTCTGAATAACTATTGTGCCACCTAGTGAATGTTAAACTGCACTTTTAAATAGCTGGAAAAATTGACTTTAAACATACTGGTGAATAAAGAAACAAAGTATTTATTAAAATATTTTGAGTGACATGTTGAAACAAAAAGTATCTTCCCTTTTTCTTGATTATTTAACAAGGCATTTCACTGAGGTAAAAAATATTCAATTTCAACCATAAAATAGCATTTTGTTTGCAAGTGTATTAAAAAAATATAATACATAAAAAGGATGCACACAGAACTCTTTGCCTCCCCAGCAATAAATCCATTCAAATAAATTACTAGAACAATTCATAAACTTATCAGTGTAAAAAGATATCCCCAAATCTCAGGTTATAAGAACTTCCATTCTGCAAAACAAATAAATACATACACTGAAAATGTTATTTTCTGAACAACTGTGATAACTTGGCACCGAGAAAAAAATGCTTTAACACATTATTATGATTGCGTGCTTTAAGGCATTATTTAGACAAAATAATAAGCAGTGTTTTATATTAAAATCATAACATTCAGATAAACACAAAGTTTCTCACAAAATTTCCTTTTCCTTATAAATAGTTTGGGTCCAAAAAGCTATGTAGATTTCATTGGCCAGTAGCTTTTTCTTAGTGATTTCTCTTCTCTAGCTGAAACCTCTCAACAGGGTTGTGATGGTTTATTTTCTTTCACTTTTTAAGGAAACCATCTGTCCTGTGTGGGAGTATTGGGTTTGCCACAGTAGATAGCAGTAATATTTCAATCACCAAAGCCAATAGCAGTAAATTTCCCTTAATAGAGAATTTCCTAGCATTTTTCAAGTCACCTTACTGCATCTTATGTTAAGTTGCCGCACTATCCATCATCAACAAAAGCCAAAGTCTGCTCTTTTAATACTTGCATGCCATAGTTACAGTAGAAAACCCAGTGGTTGGCAATAGTTCAATTTAGAAACCTTCAGATTATCTGACACTCCAGGGAAGTTCAAATTCATGTTGTTTAACACATTTAAATGATGCATGTTAGTGATCTTTCATATAACAGGACCTGACACCAGGTAAATGTGACATTGTATCCAGACACCTGGATAGCTCTATCAGACCTTGATGGAAACACAAACATTTTTATAATTTTCAGTCAATGAACAATGGAATGGAGCTCATCTTCTTTCAGCACTTTTTGTTACAAAATATCTGAGATGCAGCTCTAAGCTGAGAGAAAATGAAATTAGTTTCTGAAGGTAAAAAACATATTATTTGGAAAAGCAGAAAATCTGTGGTTTGAGGGGGCTTTTTTACAGTTTCATTGTTGTTTTTGTTGTTATTGTTTGGGCTATTTCTTTTCCCACCATGAGAAAGATTTTCAGAAAAAAAAAATGTTATCTATTTTCTGGTTTCAAGGTTTGACAGACATTTTGTCATTTCATTTTCTTCTTGCAGACAAATGAAATTGAAAAGATTGTGTCAGGTTTCAGGTGAGTTTCTTTAGAGCTCAGTTTCCAGGCTCTCTGAATTCTTTGATACTTGAAAAGTGTTTGTAGGGTGTTCTGGTTTTCTCAGGAGGTGTATTGTGTAGTGAGCAAATAGAAAAAGCAAAAGTTTATTTCTTTTTAAGGCATAATCAGTTGATTACTTCATTTTAAAGCAGTACCATTTAAGATAGTAAAGAGGTCTGCCTGTGAGATTTGTTGTTCACTGCGAAGGTTCTTAATGGCTAATATTGACATTAAATATAGAATTTAAATGCATGCAAGTATTACTAAAAGTAGGGCAGGATTACAAATATAATTTTTTTTTGCTTTATCTAGAATTGATAACAAGCATTTCTCAATATCTGTATGCTCAAACATGATTCTTTTTATAGAGGATGATGCCATTTCAGTAAAATAGGAGAAATCACTTACATGGCTTGATTTTTTTTTTTCCTCTTTAGACACTATTTGTCCATGTTGAGTCAAGGTATTCTAGCATTTAACAATATCTGTGAGAATTATATAATTAAGTCTAAGAGTTCCCATTACTTTATTTCACATAGTGAACATTTTAATGTGACTTTAAATATTGCATATGGAGGATTATCTGTGGAGTCAATGGACAGTGTTTTATAAAAAGAGCTGAAAATCTAGATCACAACTCTGATCCAACATGATACTAATTAACAAAATTATAATAAATCCTGGGTTAAAAAGTGCATACATTATAAAATACTGAAATGAAGTCTTTAAGATGAACAGATTTTATTCAAAGGAAAAATATGCACTGGTCACAAATAGAGGAGGTAATTGAATGGCATGTACTCTTTCATTTAAATCTAATACCGTATTTCTATTCAGTGTAGTAATAAACCATTTTCCAAACTTTCCTGTCCCCAGATACCTGCAAAGTCAGTTTGCAGTGGCTTACTCAAAGTGAGTGAAACTCTCAGTATGTGTAATTCTTACTAACTTCAGGCTGCATATCTGTTTCCTTCAATATCAATTAGATAGATGGGGTGTAATTCTAATAAAGCTCACTGAAACTGCCCAGAATTTAAATAATTTTGTCTCTTTAAAGAATTTGTACCTCATAGATTTAACTGAACTGATAGTCAATATTTACTGTAATATTAATTAGGCAAGACTTGATTTGCTCTGGTTTTCAAGCATTTGAAAACCCTAGACATGTCCAAGCTCAGGCTTTTGAATATTTCACTTTGTTCTGTATGAATTGCTTAGACAATTACCACTAAGTGCACTTGTCCCAGAAGGACAAGTGCCTTTCCTTTGGCAAATCTGCTGCCACTGCATGTGAGAAACCTGCATTGGCCTGAAGCCTGTCACAGGTGGGATCAGTAGCTCATTTCTGAAACTTCTGGGAATTATTTTAGAGGATTTCAAGGTAGGATTATTTTGAAACTGAAATTCATTATGTGAATGAGTATTGAGTCATGGAGTAAATAAAGAATAAATACTAGAGAAATACTTATTCAATAAATTGGTGAAAATCAATATCCTCCAACTATGCAGACTAGGATGTATGTTTGTTATAGATGGCATATTTGTTAAAAAAAGTATGCAAGAGAGTTATACAGGCTGTATAATACATTAAATCTTTGATGGAAGTCTTAAGTGAAAGAGATCAGAAATGCATATCTGGATTTTTGCACAGATACAAAATCTGAGATTTTTCTTCTCTGGTCCTAATGGCAACACATTATTTATTCTTATTTTTGAGGCCATGCAAACAAGCAGATGTTTCCACTGAAGTTACTAACCATGAAAACACATTCAAAGTTGCATTTCTGGCATCATATAAAAACCCTCAGTGAAGGGTTCATACTGCAAGAAGGAAGGTGTTTGGAAGAGCAAATTCTGTAAAAGCAAGCACAGTTTAAGCCGTCATGTCCCCAGAGGATGTGGCAGGTACAGCTGGGCAATATGAACATAAGTCTCTCAGTCCTAGTAAAGGAGATGGTAGATGTTTAACAAAAACTAACTGGCAAATCAAGGCACAGAAGAAGCTCTTGCCATGGCCCAGCTTCAGAGTGTATTTCCTGGCTGTGTCAGGTACGCAGACTCAGGTACTCCCCGTCTACCGTGCTTAGATGTTCCAGCAGGAACTCCTAAGGTAACATCCCCTTGCCTCTGCCCCCCAGGAGGGATGCTGGTTTCCTCTGACTGCAGGGCTGCACAGGAGATGGATCAGGTAGCTCAGTGCTATGCATTAGGTTCTCTGTACACTCTTCAATGTAATGAAAGGGATCCATATGGTTAGAGAAATTACTTCCTAATTTGCCCATGCTAAACTTCACACTAGCAGCACAAATAGATCCAGCAAATAATGAGCAAATGTAATTAATTAATCACAATGATAAAAGTGATTTTAAAGCACTGGCATTTAATTTGGGTGAATTTAGAAAACAAAATATATTTATGGATGCAAAATAGAAGTGTTTGGTTTGAAGTGTTACTGGGATATGTTTGACTGAACATTATCTGTATCAAGTTGATAGCTAATTAGTGAAAGAGGTAGTCTTCCCTTATTACAATATTTGGAATAATGTGACAAAATTATGTGTCTATATAGCTGCAGATATATGTGTGTGTATAGACATAAGTATGTATATACACATATACTTTCATCTGCAGCTCTATATACCTATACTTGTCACACTATATGTAATATACATTTGTATGTAGATATACTTATGTGTATATTACATATATATATATATATATATATATATATATATAATTATTTGAGTATAAATAATATAGATTATTGTAAATACGTATCTTTATCTACTCAATACTCCAAGACAAGCACTTAATAATCTACTAACTCTTACAAATACATGGTATGAAGCTGGCATGGCTGATAAAGCTTCTGTCTTTGCAAACACAGCCTATATATATATATATATATAAATGACAATCTCTTTTTATCTACTGTCAATGTGCAAGACAGTTTTTCTGGTGTGCTTATTTCTATGGTTCTGTATTCTCATTCTTCAAAGCTAAAATATATTGAGTGTAATGTATTTAATATAAATGTAATTTAGTCATGGTAAATCTGAGGTCGTGTTCACTGATAATTACACCATGCTTCCTGTTGCAACATAAACATTCATATGGAATCCTGTACTTTGTGCTACACTAACTTCAATTGGTATGAGCGACTATAAATATAGAATTGTGAATGCTTTCATCATTTATTACAAGCTTTTAAAATTCTTTATTGTATTTTGAAAAAATACACTGTATTTTGAGGGAAAAAAAAACAACTCTGTGTGTTTTGAAAAATCGTTATATATAATCTTGCTAATAATATTAGAAAAACCTTGTAATTCAAATGTATATTTACCAAATAATAGTTTTGGAACAAAGTATATGTGCCAGTTTAGGTAACTGTATTAAGCATTCTGAAGGCTTCCTTTCTCTGTGTTTGAAAAGAGTTTTATAAATCAGTGCATGGAGCTCTCTGCTGTTTAGGCTAATGTGTATATAAGAGCAGTGCAGAAGAAAATGGAAAAATAAGGTAAGTAATTTTCTTGTCTGTGTAAACAGATGCAATGTGAAATTCTTCATCCGTTAAGTCTTGCTAGTTTTGAGCACACAGATAGCCAAGCCCTTAGATTGCCATCTCACTTCCATAAAATGCTTCTTAGAGCCCTTTAAAGACAACAAGAAAAATAGACTTCTTGAATAGGAGGGTTTAAGGAAAAGAAAAATTTTGGTAAAATGTGGAGTATTCACAAAAGCGTTTAAATCTGAAATAAGCAGAGAGAAATTAAATGCACTGAAAATGTGTGACAGAACTGTTACTACTGTTTATTCTACTTTGCTTTCTATTTACAGCGATGTGCAATAAATTAGACTAGTCAAAATTTCAGACTTTTAAATCTGGGTTACACCCATTTATTGAAATCATTTAACATTTTTCTAGATGCTTTCTCCTACCCTTCCAGTCAGTCTTAGGGGGATATCAAATATCTCACTCCCTGTGGCTGGGCAGAGAGCAGGGATGTGCTGGATGGATGTGTATGAAAGTCTAAATAGCCATGGCCTGTACTGGGCCTACACTTTTCCTGAATAATCCTGGGAAGTGTACACTGTGTCTGATGATCTCTGGCCTGCACCTTTCATTAAAAAGCAAAAAGAACAAAAAGACTCAAACCCACAGGGAATACCATTACTATGATCTTAGTTAAGTAATTATATATTCTTAGGCTAAAAGAAGTTTCCTTTGCTACTCCCTGCCTTGAAATTGTAATGTAGTGTATCATACCAATGATTTGTAAATTCTTATCATGGTATGTAAACCTATAATCATTTCACAGTTTGGTATGTTTGCCTCACTCAGGCAGTGCTGCACTGTTTGTTTTACTGAAGTATGTGTGGCTGCTTTCCCACTTGGCCACACATCATTCTGTCAGAGCTTGGCTTGCTGGGCAGGTGCTGGCGGCAGTGCTGCGAATCCCGCTGTCATCTTGTCAAACCCAGGACACTCTTTCCCTGCAGCACTTATACAGAAAGCAGAAACTGCATGGCAGCTTTGGAAAATGATGGATAATGTAGCTTGCCTTGGTTTCCTAAAGGCAAGAAAATCCAGTTGTGCTGATCTGTTATGTTGTAGTGGTGGTGGTAGTGGTAGTGACATTTTCTTTTTTATGTGCAGATGAACGTGTGGTTTATACATTTTTTAATTGAATTAAATGGTTCAGTTACAGGAGCTTGTAGAAGAGGCAGAAAAACAAAAGACTGTACTAATCATCCCAGTGGCACTTCCATTTTATCAAATAGTGTGAGTTTAGGGTTCCCTCTATTCCCTGCAGAGTTTAAAAAACCAAATTAAGACACAGGAGACAGATGGTGGGTTGTTCTCAGTTTCTCCTTTTCCTCAGGTACTGCACTGCTAAGGACTTTTCAGGTTTTCATTGAAACAATTACTTGATTTGAAGTCCAGACATGAAAGAACTGATCTGAGAAAGAAAGGTTTGGTTCCAACACTTCTTCAGTGTCTGAAAGACTGCGGCTGAGTTGTGATGATCCCAGGACTCCTCATCACAAATCTTTTGAATCATAGCATTTCTGAAAGGATTTATCATTGCATTTCCATTGGAAGTCCATTTCAAAGTCTACAGTTAAATATAATTCGCAATTGGTTTATGGATTTACTGATAGATAGTGTGTCATTTACATATTAATTTTGCAAGATTATTTGTATCTCTTATCTCTTATGGTATTTGATTTGGACTTCCAAGGGTAGCGCTCAGATTAGTTCATGGTTGTGTTATACAATGAAAATGGGAACTATTATCTATCTGTTAACTATTTCTATTTCTTAGTAATATGGTTATTTTTTACCATCACTTCTAAGTTATTTTTTTTTTCTATCCATTTTAGTGGAAGTTTCATCTCCTTTATTGATATATTCTTCCTGATCTTTTCTTGTGTGTTAGAAGATACTAGCTTCTCTTTTTTTTTTAATGAAAAAGCAGCATAATGATATCATTGCCATCTAAGTGTATCTGTCAGAGTTCTCAAATAATACGTGACTGGATTGGCTGTTGCCCTACAGAGGTTTTAGAAATTTATGGCTGCAGAGCGGATGCTTTCTGGCTTTCATCTTCTGCTCTCTGTCCCCAGTGTGAGTGAAGAAAGGTCTGCACCCTATAACATTAATAATTTCTGGCATATATTTAGCAAATATCATTATTTGAGATCTCGCTCATACTATTCTGGTTTTGACCTCATCCTGTCTGACAGCTCTGGAAAAAATGCCTACTTCCTAAATAAAACATTGTAAGAAGGATGGTTTCCAGCAGTCCTGTCTTACCATTTTTTTTTTCAGAAGTTGAGCTGATCTGAGTTTTCAATCATTCTGTCAGGCAAAAGACTTAAAATTTAACTGTGTGATTTACCAGAGCAATATTTTTTCATTATTAGTGTGTTCATATTCTGAGTTATACAATGATGAATGCATTAAAAGTGGACTGAATTAGATAATAATATGGCATCTTCATTGTAACCGAATAAAACCTCATTTACACTAGATATCGAAATAGGGGAGAGGTTTGTGTTAGTTATCCAAATGAGTGAAAGAAAGGAATTGCTGATCTATTTACTGCATGTGTCAAAGAATCTGTACCATTTAAAATCCCACACTGTCTTATGTCTTCATAACAAAACCAAGTACAGTTCAAGGGAAAGCAGAATTTAGAAATTAATTAGAAAAACATAACCAAACCCTCCTCTTTTGGTTAAATATTTTTATGTAAAATCAGTGTATTGTGATACTCATTATTATCTCATGCCATTATATATTGACTCTGGAAGGACTCACATTTAGAAAACAAACAACCATTGACAGCATATTTTGCTCAACATTTACAGTCAATGATGGACTTTTTCATTTGAATTTTTTCTTCTTGATGATATAATTAATTTATTACTAAGGATCCAGTCAGCTGACTAGAGAAGCCAAGAAATAAGAGAATTGCAAGTTCCTAGTCTGAGCATGTTTTCATTTTATGTTAGTACTTGGGGAAAAGGATTAAAGCTTAATTACTAATTCCTTTCATGCTTTTTTTCTGCTATTTTCCTAAAGTGTTTAGTAATTTCTTTGACATACATCTGTCAAAGGTTTTTTCCCTGACTCTAGAGACCATAATTTCAAAGGAACTTTTACCATGTGTTGCCCCCAAAGAAATTTTGAAATCATTAGATGTGCAAAACCCTTAGTCCAAGCATAAAAATATGCATGAAAAAATGAATAGTGGCACGTGCAAAAAGTGCTAATGAGAACTTTTACTACTTTTATCAGATAGCTGAAAGGTAGATGAAAATGGGAAGAGTTTTGCAGCCTTACAGGTTAGAGTAGCTAGACACAGTGAAATTATGCTGGCTTGTATCTCCACAGTTTAAGGAAACACAGAAAAATATTTTTGTTTGTCATCAGCTATCGCTAGAGGCAGCAGAGAGGCTGTGGCTCTGTTTTGCTAGAGCCAGGATATCACTGGGGACCAGTGTTGATTGGAACTTGGAAGATTTGTCGCTTCATGTGATTGGAACTTAATTTTTGAAGGCTGAAGGATTTTTGAGATTTTTGAGCTCAGGGCAGATCCTGCAGGGAGTGTTTTAATTCAGAGTTAGAGTTCAGGGGCATTTTAATACTGCTGTGCGTTCAAATTCTACTGGGATTTTGGTTCCTCTATAACAGAATGTTTATAAGGAAACACAATGTGATCACTATAAAGAGTTCAGATTAATCACAGTCTGGATATCACATACAGGTTTGGCTTGAAAGGTGTCACAGGCAGCTTGGCTTTTCAAAAGACATCTTTCAAAGTGCTAAAGGGAATTTTATGTACAAGTAAGAGGACGATTATTTAACTTCTTCACCTGTTCACTTGATTTTTGTTTGGTTTTTCTCTGCTACAGACTATGTCAGAGTGCCACAATGATCATGCATAATAACAGTTCATCCTCGCTGCTTTTACCAAATGTGAGCTCCTTCTGGAAGAGAGATTCGCATGGACCGGGACTCCTTGATGAAGCAGCATCACTCATTGGCAGCTATGATTTCCCTCAGACCACAGAGAGTTTTCCTTTCTCCACTGTGGAATCAACAAACATGACCCTAAATGCCACAAGCAAAGACCCTCTGGGTGGACACACTATCTGGCAAGTAGTTTTGATTGCTTTCCTCACTGGGATCCTTGCACTGGTGACCATCATAGGAAACATCTTAGTGATTGTTGCATTTAAGGTTAACAAACAACTGAAAACAGTCAACAACTACTTCTTGTTGAGCCTTGCTTGTGCAGATTTGATTATCGGTGTTCTTTCCATGAATCTTTATACCACATACATCATCATGGACCACTGGGCTTTGGGAAGCTTGGCCTGTGATCTTTGGCTCTCCATTGACTATGTTGCCAGTAATGCCTCTGTCATGAACCTCCTTGTGATAAGTTTTGACAGGTATTTTTCCATCACCAGGCCACTGACATACAGAGCCAAACGAACAACCAAAAGGGCTGGGATAATGATTGGTTTAGCATGGATTGTCTCTTTTGTTCTTTGGGCCCCTGCCATCTTGTTTTGGCAGTATTTTGTTGGGGAGAGGACTGTGCCTCCTGATGAATGTTTCATCCAGTTTCTATCTGAACCTATCATCACTTTTGGCACTGCCATAGCTGCCTTTTATTTGCCGGTCACCATTATGAGTATTTTGTATTGGAGGATCTACAAGGAGACGGAGAAACGCACCAAAGAGCTGGCAGGGCTACAGGCTTCGGGCAGCGAAGCAGAGGCAGCGCGCTTTGTGCACCAGACAGGCAGCTCCCGGAGCTGCAGCAGTTATGAGCTGCAGCGGCAGAACATGAAACGCTCCACCCGAAAGAAATACAGACGCTGCCACTTCTGGCTCACAATGAAGAGCTGGGAACCCAGCACAGATCAGGGGGACCAAGAGCATAGCAGCAGTGACAGCTGGAACAACAATGATGCTGCTGCCTCCCTTGAAAATTCAGCCTCCTCTGATGAAGAAGACATTGCTGCAGAGACCAGAGCCATCTATTCAATCGTGTTGAAGCTTCCTGGTCACAGTGCTATCCTCAATTCCACAAAACTACCCTCCTCAGAAGATTTGCATGAGTCAGGGGATGAACTGCAGAAATCCGACACAGAATCGAAGGAAAAGAAACCTAAAAAACTGCACCCTCCCAAAGGTGTCCAGGATGGTGGAAATTTCCAAAAGAGCTTTACTAAGCTTCCAATTGAACCAGAATCAGAAGAGACAACCACAGCTTCTGATGGCATCTCATCAGTCACCAAGACATCAACAGCCCTGCCCTTGTCCTTTAAGGAAGCAACCCTGGCAAAAAAGTTTGCCTTGAAGACCAGAAGTCAGATCACAAAACGGAAACGAATGTCACTTATCAAAGAAAAGAAAGCAGCACAGACACTCAGTGCTATTTTGTTTGCCTTCATCATTACCTGGACCCCATACAACATCATGGTTCTGGTGAACACCTTTTGCAGCTGCATCCCCAAAACTTTCTGGCACCTGGGGTATTGGCTTTGCTACATTAATAGCACAGTGAACCCCATGTGCTATGCACTGTGTAACAAAACATTCAGAAACACTTTCAAGATGCTGCTGCTGTGCCAGTGTGACAAGCGAAAGCGACGCAAACAGCAGTATCAGCAAAGGCAGTCCGTCATTTTTCATAAGCGGATCCCTAGGGAGGCTTCGTAGAATAGTATTTTTTAAACAAATGAAAAAATAACAAAGCAGGGATGTGATAGGATGGGATAGGACAGAACAGGATGACATGGGACAGGGCAGGATGGGCAAGATAGTGAGGGATGAGACAGGATGGGTTGGGGAGGGAAGGTGGTTCCAGGGTGCTGATTCTATGATTTAAACACCAAGACATGAAAGCAGCTGCCAGGCTTATTTATCCTTTCAATAAATCCAGTTTAATGTAAAAGTCAATCCACATTCAGCAAAAACTAAGAAACTTCAACATTTTTATTAAGGAGTGAAAGATTTAATAAAGTTTTCCTACGAATTTGTGAGAAGCTGTATAGCAATTATAAACCCATTACTGATCTGCCCAGCTCTTTGATTATAATCAACTCTGGGATCTCAGGTAAGCACATCTAGCTAGCCCAACTCTTCTTTTTCCAAGGAATCCAACAACTTTCAATTCAAGTTATATACAGATGTATCAAAGCTAGTGAAACGGGATTATTAAATTATTTGACACACTGTATAGGTTGAAAAATTACCTCTTGTTGTCCTGGTAGAGCTTCCTGTCTACCTCTCTTCTGATATATTGTTAATTGTACCCGTGATTCCTGATTTCTGAGTATCTATGTGTGCATCTGATGTTATATGTGTGTGTGTGAGTGTGTATGCATGCATAGCATACATTCACACCTCTGACATACACACATACCAGGAAAGAGGTGACCTATTGTTCTAGGTTTTACAGGGCCCTCCATCATGATTACATGTGATTGAAACTTTTTAAATGTCCGAAAATCATGTTATAAGTATATAGCTCATTATTTGCCACCTGAAATTCAAGTTTATCTCTGGAACCAAAACACGGTGTCCACATTTCAAACTAAGAAAACCAAAACATAGCCTGTAAGTTTACAGAGTTTTATAATTGGGTACTTGCACAGTAAAACCTTAATCTTGAGCACAGAATCTCTTCTCAAAGTGATCATGCCTCTTTAAAAGATACAAAGGGGAAAGGAAGTGAAGGCCACATTCAGGGAAGAGTGTGAAGATGTCTTGGCAGGGCATAGGATGATGAGAACCCAGATCTGGGCTGCTGTACCAGTGTTCAGGAGCCAGGAAGGTGCAACCATCAGCAGCAGTCCCATGTCCTGCTGGGGGGGCTGTGCTGCTGTCGAAGCACGCATGGCTCCTGCAACACCTTGTCCTGAGCTGCACCGTGGGGATGCACCACCTTCCTCAGAGCCAGTTCAGATCCTGTGTGCAGTATCACTACGGCTTCCGATGAAAGTTCAAGTTGGAATTTTCTGACAAAAGTTGGTGGAGCCCCGCTGCTTGCACTGTCTGCCCAGGTGATCTTCAGATGCAAATGATTTGTTTCAAAGAAATGCTTTATTTTTGCATGGGAAGGATGCTCACTAAAACGTGTTTCTTTTCCACAACCTGTTTTAAAAATCATCAGGAGATGTGCACCTAAATCCGTTTGACACCAGGTTATTCAGTGGTGTGAAAAATGTGATATTGCCAATTTGTAACATGGCAATTTTTGATAAAGACAATTTTAAAAGGGCTTTAATATTTATAGTTTAGAGATGACCAGTATTTCCTGGTATTTGTGAGGTGGTCTGCACCAAACATGATTTGTAAAAGTCAGAGGTCCCCTGGGGAAAGGATTGTACTTTAAACTGTTGCTCTAAATTTGATTTAGTTACATGTTGAAAGATTATTTTGTATTCTCCTTTGAGCTGACCAAAACTTTTTTTTTTATTGCTTAGACTCTTATTTTGCTGAAAATAAAGCAAGTATCTTATTTTACAAAGGGGCATCAGTGTTGTGAACGCAGAACTGATGTTAAAGCTGCTTTTGTATTCAGTGTGAGATGGTGTTTACAGATGATTTTGACAACAGTGGAAATATATTAAATGGTGTCTGTGTATCTGAACTATTTAATTTTGTGTTATGTTCATATAAAGAAATATTTATACATATTTCACCGAATGTTTTATTTAATGTTGATAAATATTGCTCTTCAGTCTTCAGCTGTAGTGTCCTTTTAAAGTGATTCATAAAGGTCTGCTTGAGAAATGAATAGATTATACCTAGCTTTCTTATCACTAAAACAAATTCTCATTTGTATGAGTTGTTTAAAATGTCTACCCTAAAGTAATCTCATAAATTTTATTGAAACTCTACTGCAAGTACAATTTTAGTACAAAAAAGAAAAAAATTAAAGCTTCATCTATGTCACAATTGCATTTTGAACTAAAGATACCAGAATTGCTTTGCTGGTTTGCTAGCCACATACAAAGGCACCCATGTTGCAAAGAAAATTAATTACCTTTATTTATAGAAAGAAGCATATATTTGAAATATATTCATTACTCAAGTTGACCTAAAACTGTTTTACCATTTATATATATATCTATATCTATATATATTGCCATATTATTATATTCTGATATCTAGAGTAGTGCTGTGCCCCTAACACACAAAATGTGAGAGCATGTAAGGAAGCCAGAGTTCATCGGGGGATTTATGGTATATTAGTATTGATTTTAAAATGGGAAACTATTATTTTTATTGAAGTTAAGCTTCCTTGAAAGCGTCTGTCACCACTGTTTACATAATAGGAAGAGTTAAGTCCTTGGATTGTTCTAACAGAAATAAACAACCTGTCTTTTGATGTGTGAACAGGCTTAAAATGTTATTTACAGGCATCATAAAATGTGTATGTACACACATATTGTAGCATAGATCAATTAATTATTATTTATTTAATGGAATATGCACTATAAAATATTAAGAATTTGGCTGTGTTACAAGTACAGTGGGCATCAATTTAATTTGTATTTTATATATTGCTGTATTTGCTTTAAACCCATCAACACACAAAAATTTTAGCTGTATGCTCTAGTGGATATATTATTTATGAACACAGGCACACGTAATAGGTTGCAGAAGAAGAACAATGCAGGACCAATGACACAGAATTACTTTTAGGAAGTACACTGGTGTAATATTTCATCTGTTTTGAGGAAAATTAAGTCAGAAACACAGTAGAAAGCATCATTCTGATGGCAGACAAACAGCTCAGCCCCATTAACTCTCCTCACAGCTCTGAAAGCTGGCTTTTCAGAGACCAGTCTCTGTTAATTGCAATAATACAAGATTAGACTCCATATGAGAAGGACCAAAAAGTCAGATGTGATAGCCAGACAGGAGCCAATGGGTAGTCTGGAGAAAGCTTTGTAGAATAGACCCCAATCACTGTCAGCCTCTGAACAGGCAACAAAATACATTACAATATATGTTTGGATTTTCCAGTGTAAAATTGTGATCAAGTTTATTACTTCTGACTGGTATAGGCAGTGAGAGATGTCTGATCTGAAGATCTGAGGGCAGGGGCCATGGTGCATGAAGCACTTTTTCCTACTCCTGCATAACACACTTTCAACAAAAGTAAACTGCAAATCAGTCTGGCACTGTTCTAAAGATAAACAAATGTAGAAAAGGCCTGAGAGTTCCCAGGATCTAAAACTGTGGATCTGTGTAACCTAAACAATAAATAGTCTGCAGGATTCTGGCAGTAGTAATATGTACACAGATATTCTGAGAGAGTTGGTGACCTTTCTCAATTATGTACAGCTCCATTTTCTTACTTTGCTCTCTTGATTATTATATTTCTTTACTTACTCTGCAAGAATATTCTAAAAAGTCTTGGTTCATTATCAAGCTTATATATCTAAAAAGTGAGTAGAGATCCCAAAGTACACCTGGTTTGCCTCTAAGAATGCAAACACCAAAGCAAAAGGAAGTTTTAAACTTTTTTCTCTAATCAGCAGCATCAATAATTTTAAAAATAATTATCATCATGCTACCCTATATACAGTAGGGATAGTCAAGCCGTGTCATAGTATTTATAAACTGCTTTTCACTCACCCCTTACCCATCGGACTATGCATCACTATTCAAATTTATATTTGAGATTTTAAACCCTCATTTTCCTCCAGGTGGCTCCTAGAATCTTGTGCTAAAGTATGCTCTACAAGCCTGTCTTGTTATCAGGTGTTTTTTCTTTTCATTTCACAATCCCTTTATGCAAAGTTATCTGATCTTATGTTATCAAAACACACGTTACTAATTTCAGGAGTTGTAAAGTGTTGAGATCTGATACTTTCTTTTGTAAAGATGTATAAAACATATCAAAACCAACTGGAGAAGTCTTCACATTTGCCAGCTCCTCATTGGCAGAAATTATCTGTGCCACAAATGGTTCTCTTCACCCAGTCTGTCCCTAGGGATGTTCTCCCAAATCCCCACTAGCTTGAACTTCACACAGTTCATGAATCATCATGTATTTTAATGCATTTGAAAATTTGAAAAAAACAGTACGTATTCATTTGTGGTAGTTCTGAATATTTTTTGACCCATGCAAATCTAGTGTCTCTATTCACAACCTGCTTCCACCCTCTGTGGTTTTCTATTTTCTATATTCTTTTTATCTTTTATGTATTTGCCCATTCAGATACCACTGCACTCACTTCTGGGGGCAGGTCAAAGCGATACATATTTGTAAGTTGCTTCTTGTTAGCCCGAAGGGTATGCAGAGATGTCTGGTGGAGCTGAGGTGGTCATAGTGATGGCTGCCTTTTCTGACTCATGCACCGCGCTCCCATGATACCCAAACACTTCTGTTTGGAAGCTTAGCTAAAGCATGCATGACATTCCAGTTTTCATGGAATTAAAAACTTCATTTAATTAGGATGTTCTTTCTTGTAGCAGGCATAGATCAGTTATAGCATCTGCACTTCTCTACTTCTACATTTTTGAGCCTCTAGAAAGATGTTGGGCAAAATACTAATTTGTAATGTCTGATACTTTGGTGTTTTTGTACTTCAGGTTTTAAAGTAAGGCAGAGATAATGCAGTTGTACTATTTGTTGAAAACAAATTGAATGTGAATGGAAATTCTATGCTATGTTTATTTCATTTCATACACCATGGCACTGCAACTTGGCTGAGACTGAGCATTACAGTATTTGAGGTCACTGACAGTTCTTCACAATCTTAACTGGCAAACTCATTACCTATGCTGTACTGGCATTTGGGACTTTGACTTCTCTTCACCAATCACTTTGCACATTCAAAACATAACATAGATGGTATTTTTATATTTTTTTGAGAAATATCATTGTAGTTATTTCCAGATGCATTCCTAGATGTGCTTGAGGATGCTTTGCTTAATTTTAGATATCAAGATGGCTCAAGAGAGCCAATCCCTGTCAGGGATTGTTTAATGGAAGGAGCACAGGTAACATGGGAAAACATTAAGTGCTACTTATTTCATGGCCTGTTCCAACACGTGTTTTATGGTGTGTATATTGTACCAATATATCTCCATGCACTGTGTATATCTCAGAAGGATATGTGTGACTCTACTGTGCATGCACATACAGAGAGATGTACCACATCTAGAGCAATGTTTACAGAAGTATGTACAAACTTATGCTAAATTGTCAGCCATGGTAAACATTGCATTTGATGCCACATCAGTTGTAACTGGACAGTGAAACTGTGGTTAAATCTCCTCTGCTTTTCTGCAAGAAAAGTTTCCACATCTTTCCGTAGTGCATATTTTTTACAATTGCATTGTCCTTATTTCTGGATATGGTGTTCTCTGTATATTGAGCTGGCTTTTTAGACATTACACAAAATTTAGAAATGCACAAACATATTTCACTTACTGAGCTATTGTGTCAAGGCTGCACTAGGTTTAACTCCATTACCTAAACTCACACTGCCTTTTTTCAAATAAGAAGAAAAGGTCTCTTTGACTAGATTCTACTTGGATTATGTAAGAGAAACTTCTATGTCCATGCGAACATCACTGCCAGTTTCTCAAAGTTGGAAGAGAAATCCAGTCACTATGAAAACAGTTGGAGGCAAATGTCACAAACACAGCAAGTCACCACTGCAAATTCTTTGAGGTAAGAACAGCACTCCTTCCATTAGAAATTAGAAGAAAAAAAAAATTACCATCCTCCCTCATCCTATCCTAGTGCTCTGCCCTTTCTTTTGCATAGTATAATGCTTTTCATTTGCCAGTCCCATGGGTGGAATTTTCCAGGCTTTAAAAACCTCATTTGTCTGGTAAGACTAAGAAATACCCACTATATCTAGGTCATTCACCTCCTTCTGAGTTTTCAAACAATAAATCCTTGACTGTGTGATGCTGGCTTAAAGGAGCGTCTTATGAAAATGATGATAAAACCATTCAATCTAATGGTGGTGAGGAGATGTAAATTTTTTTCCAAGCTAGTGAAGCTATAAAATTTATGTAACTTGGCAGAAAGTGTGGAAAAAACCCCAAGACATTTAAAGGCTTTATAGATGTGCACATCCTCCTTGCATAAGGGTGAATAAACACATGTAAACAGTGCCCAAAAAAGTTCAGTGTATGAATGACTCTGTGTGCCAACAGCACACATCAGCACACTGTTGGCAGAGCACCGTGACACCCCACTAAGGCCTCCTTGAAAAGATCCCTATTATAGCACTCTAGGACTAAATCATAAGGCCTTAATATGTAAGAAGGTCTTGTTTGTCTGGGTGCATATGCATTTTCCAGGAATTTGATTGTAAATTCTTTCTCGCTCCTGAACCAAAGTTAAATAACTTTTCACTTTCTGGAATGAAAGCACTCTGGAAATGATCTGGTAATCGTCACTCAACCAAGCCTAACAATCAGACAAGCACAGGATATTATTGTGCCAAGAGAACTTAAATTTATTTTTCAATTCATTTATACAGGCATAGTTAATTTACTGAAAATACTCAAAAGATCTGAAAATTTTTACACTGTCACATAAAGTCTCTGGACAAAAATCTGATTCCTTATATAGTTTCAAAACATCCAGTTTTCTTGAGCCTATTTTTCGTCTGCATTGAAATCTTTGGGTAACAAAGCAACTGTAGTCACTCCTGAAATACTACCTACTCTAGAGATGCCAAAGGGATGAGGAAATTGCCAAATAGCCTTCCTTAATTTGTGCTTAATGTGTCCACATTAAGAATTATAATTACAATTGTGGCGCAGACTGAATAACACCATGGGGCAAAAGAAATGAGCCCTACGCAGTGCTGCGCTCTGCTTATGCAGATAATACATCACAAGAAATAGGCCTGTGCTGTATTTCCTCATGCTCAGTACTTTTCTCCACTCATTACTTTTATCCATCACAGAGATCACTCCCCTCCTATTGAACATACCTATCACACAGATTGATTGAATATACCTATTGAATACCCTCTGCCATCAATATATAAATATGTCCTTTCTTTGCATCTGCAAAGCTATATGAAATCAGATATAGCTGGAGTTAGGCAGCTGTTATCCTCCAATGGCATGAATTTTTCTGATTCAGAAATACATTCCATTTGCTTGCCTCATATCTCCATTAATGATGGTTTTTTTATGAGTGATATTAGGACCAAAACTTTCCACGCTTCAGGCTGTAGAAGTATATCTGAGTGAATGTTTTGTCCCTTTATTCAAAATTAATGTGATTTCTTGGCCATAGGGTAATCTGAACAAAATCCTCTGTGTGAAGGATAGAACAGGATTTATCTCCTGCTCTGCTGCTGCCCTTCACTAAATATGGAAGGTCCTTTCAGGTCCTTTCACTTGTTTTCAAAACAGTGCAGCTACATTACGTAGTTGCATATTTCTCCTGCTGTGAGACAGGAAGGATCAGCATGAAAAATGACAAGAGACTTAAACAAATGTGCACAGGTGCCACTTTTGGTTTTGTTTGATTTTGGTTTTTAATCTTTGCAATGTGTATTGACTGACACAGAATCCATCATTAGAGAAATATAAAGACTAAGGATGGACAGCTGCTCTCAAAAGGAAGCTGCATAAGGATGGATCACTGAAGTCCATATACCAAGTTCACACAAGAGCTCTTAGTCAAAGCTGTAAAAAGCCTGAATTACAATTCACTGCTCTCCAAAAGAAGTAAGAAAATGATAAATATAATGTGAAGTTTTTCAGTTGTAAGCTGTAGGTGTTAGAAGATGTCCGTGAAGATGTCATTTTTTTAATATGATTCATCCCTGGGTTTCTAGACATGTCCCATCACCCAGGTGCCTCTTAACTCAATTCCTCCTGCCTCAAAGCTGACCAGCAGTCATGGGACTCTTGCCTCACGGGAAGCTGAAGCTGAACTCCTGCCCCTGCCACCCCCTAGCAGGAAGGGTGTGGGCCACACCAGTCAAGCTGTTACAAGAAAGAGCCATAAGCTTCCTGCTTCTATTTGGAGATAGCGGGTATTTTTGTGATAGAAATAGAGATAACATTGCAGGAATCTGATGAACATATTTTATGTGTTTCCTGATATGTTCCTATTACTTGAAAGCTTTCTGTTCTGCTGGTTATGAAGCAAAACAAGGCCCAGAGACAATATCTGAATACACACTTTTAAGGCTTGAAAATTTTAAATAAATTGACTTTTGCCTGTTGCTTTCTGATTTTGAAATATATGAAGAAATTTCATGCAATAATTATAATAGATCTCATTAAAAAGAATTTGGAATTTTATGCCTTATAAAGCTGATTTTCTTCATCAAAACCAGTAGAGCTGAATGTACTATAAACTCATAAAATAAAAGGAAACAGTAGGAAAGAGCCCCTCAACTTCTGCTGTGTAAAAAGACAGTGCTTAAGCATTCACTCAAAATCTGGTGTCTATTGATCTAGTCGTAGCTACACATTCAGGGACTATACAGAATATTAGCATTTTTTAAATTATTGGCCAAGTTGATATTTTTTTGCTAACACCTACCTTACTGTGCAGCAATTTTTCTGCCATGTAATTAAATTCTATGTCTTGGTAAACACTCAGAAAGAATAATTGGCCCTAGCTCATATTGACAGCAGTTTGCAAAACACTAGCACAGTAATTGGAAGAGTAGAGGCAGATAACGATGAAGAGCAATTGTTTTCCTTGGCTTCAGTGTTTTAGAGGAACTTTCCCTTTTGCATCTAATAAAAGAGAAGATGTACTGAGACAGACTCAAATGCTTTATTCTCCCCTCTGGCATGACTGCCACCATTGCAACCCTGAGGGCAGGAGGTGGATGGCTGTGTGTTGAAAAATCAATACATCAGTCCAGGATAAGTGTCCCACGAGAGCTCACATTTCTCCTTTCACTGCATGGGTATCAGCCCAAAATGTGCTGTCAAAACTTGGCTCCCACTGAACTATCACAGTGGAACATTGTGCTCTTAAGAGATTTTCTCCTGCCAAGATGCTTTAACACCTTTTTTTTTTCTTTTTTTTTTTTTTCTTTTTTTTTCATATCTCCACAGAAAACTAATCAGGTGGCACCTTCCCATGTGGAAATTTCCTTGCAAATACATTACTCTAATCTACAAATTATTTTTACCCTGTATGCCCCTGATAACAATTGCATTAATATAAGAAGATAAACTCGTTTCTTTAGTTGCTGCTCATAGAGTGGCTTGCTAGTTAAGATAAAAACAAATTATGGGATATAAAAGACATATCTGATTGTACAGTAATACACTGTGTGCCAAGCAGTCGGTGAGGTAAGGTTTACATAACTGCTAGATGTTGCTTGAATTTTGAGATATATTTCCATGTTATTTTTTCCTCTCAGGAGCCAAAACAGGAGCAGAACACAGAACAATCAATTAAGAGAAATATAATTGTTTTTATTGAAGTAATTTGAGATTACAAGTTGCAAGAGGGGTAAACAATCTAGAAAGTGTTTTGAAGTCTTCATCATGTAGATGCTTTCCTTTGGGGAAACTGTCCTTCCCCTCAGTGTGGGAGGACTCCCCTTAGGTGCGGATTTGTAGAAGGAAATGTTGATTCCAGTAATATGCTACAATATTCTTTGACTGCTATTAATTCACTTAATGACCCAGTCTGTTGCTCAGTGAAATTGCTCTGTGCTCTCCTAGCGACGGTGAAAACCAGCCTTTTCTGGGGGCTGATCCAAGCCCAGCTCCAGCTGGCTTTTCCAGAGGAAGGAAAGGTTCCCTCTGCTTCTGAAATTAACATTTTTCCCCAGAAAAGCAGGAGGCAGCCAGGCCCCTGCACCATAGTGTGGGGCTGGACTGTGTGGCCTCCCTTCAGCATAACATACCTCCACTTGTGTGCCCTCACCTTGCACTCCCTGGGATGAGTCTGCAGAGAAATTCTCTTGGAAAACATAGAGCAAACAGAGCAAACCACCCCCAGCCATCCATTTTCACACATATTTATATGTGTGTGTGTGTGTGTGTGTGTGTGTGTATATATGTACATATGTATGTATGTATGTGTGTACGTATATCTCCTTCCAGTTCCCTTCCTCCTTCCTGCTGCCCAATGACAGCCTATTCAAACAACAAAAACAGTGCGTTCTAAAATAATTTCCAACTGAATTGTAGACTGCAGTGGTCTTTATTACAAATAACATTAGAGAAAAATGGAAATGGGGAATTGCACAGCTCTGGCCTGTTTATGACTCCTTTTCTTCCTTTCTCATTTAAATGATGTACACAGAACATTTATGTGTTTGGAGGAAAGATTGTGGATTACTGGTGCAGCATTCTGATAGGTATTTTAATATATTCAGAGAAGAGAAAATTCAGTCTCACAAATAGACATCTTGGATTTCTTTTTTATTTCTTACCAAATTAATCGCAGTCAGTTTAAGACCCACCTCTGCCCAAGTGTCTTCCTGTATATTTGACAGTTGAGCAATTTTCTTACATGTGCCAGTTTGTTCAAATTTCTTTCTTTATCTGTTTTCTTATGAATGGTTTCTGAATTGACAAGCCTTTGCCTTTTTGTTGGTGCACAGTCTGTTTGCACCAGCCTTAGTTTAAGTTATCAGGAGTTATCCAGCCACAGTATGAATTTCTTCCACCTTACCTTATTTTACAGCTTGAATTAGACCCTTGGAATTCTCAATTGTCACATACTCAACAGCCAAGGAGTTTTGGGAAATATTTTTAATCTTCATAATATTAATAATCATGTGGATATAATTAAAGTGTTAAAAATGCCAATCCATAATCCATCCCATTACATCAAAGTACCATATCAAATATATTTTCCTATTAGTTGTGGAAGCAAATATGCCAGTGCACAGCCAGGGCTAGCTATGGAGTCTATAATGACATCTAATACTAAACAGATATTCTTCAAATATTTCATTAAATAATTTGACCTAATTCATCCTGGCTAAACAAACTTAGTTTAGTTCAATCCTGCTGTTAAACTCTCTTCCAAATTCTCTTTAGCATCAATGGAAATTCTAGAAAGAGCAGATAAATCGGTCTCTCATTATAGGACAGATAAATAACACTTTGGGTTTATATTTCTAGCTAATATATGTAATCAAATTATTTAAAATATAAACACTCAAAGCCTGTTCTGTGCCCTCAGGGAACCCCTTTATTCCATTGCAGCAAAGCTGCATATAGCAGGATATATTCCACTAATACAGTCAAAAATATATGGGTGTATAAGAATAAACAGCTTAAAAAAATCATACTGTAAATGATGTGATTGAGTGAAACTGTATGTATATTTTTAAGTCTTCAGAATAGTTGAAGTTTTAACTTATTTCAAATTTTTAAGTTGAAATCTATTCATATTTGGAAATTTTGTACAACCTTGTAAAGTTAAATAATATGTCACTGTAATTTATTTTTGTTGTCATATATTGACACATGCTCATTTATATATGAAGTGTACTGTTTATCAATTGCTTCTAAGGCAGCAATAAAAACATGAAAGTTGTTCTCATTTTCCTGTCAGCTGTCATTTATATCCAGCACATTATTTTATTACTTTTAATTCTGTTTCTTACTAAAACAGAGTGTGTACTGAGTTCTTAACTATATGCTTTCCACTTTCGGTGAATGCATGGGCTATTCTTGCCTATGTGAGAACTTGGGGATTCACTTTGCAGAAGTCCTGGAAAGGGATTGCCACCTCATTGCATCATGCCAAGAGGACATCAGAAAGTGAAGGAGAACAAAAAGTCAGAACTCCTCCTCTTTTCGTACAAAGTTTGGTTTTACTTTTTAACTGATGGTTTCCACATCATACCATGTCATTTCGAGCTCTCTGAAGTGTGGGGCATTCAGACCTCTTACAACAGTGAATGTGGGTTGACGTTGCAGAGCACCTTAAAATATCAGTCCCGATGTTGATATTCCTTTCAGTAAAATAGTACTTCTCCAGTTTCCTTTCATGTTGAAGGAAAGGCTTTAGAACTTTCCTTCACAAGCACAACCTGTAGAGGTCTTAAGTACTTTCCTCACCTCGTACACTATGGGATGTACCTGCAAATTCACAGCCATTTGGAATAGTTGGACGATTCCAGCTTTTTCCTTGGTCCAGCCCAAAGGCCAGGTGTGTAACAGGGTGCAAAATGTTTATTCCATACATCAAGGACCACTAGCTACTATGAAATGCAATCATCTACAGACATTTAAGTTTCATATCAACAGCCACCATAAAAGAAAGGGCATGGGAGGAATGAACTTAACTGGTGGGGTTTCCTCCAGTGATTCAACTTCATTTTCTCCTTGCTGATCTGAGGAATATAAGTAAAGAGAGCCAGAAACAATAAATGTCACTTTATATGATGTTCTCTGCAATAAAGTGCTAGAGGAAATAGCTAAAATACAAAAAGACAAAGGCAAAGCCCTGGACAATGACCACAAATAATAAAAAGGAAAATTAATTTTGTGAAATGGAAGTGTTTGCTTTTTATATTTACTGCAACAGTGGATTCTTTTATTGTTATATTAAAATTATTTTATTATTATGTCATTTGGCATCTGCTTGTGTCATGAGCTTTTCTTTTTCATCACTATCAAATGTCACCTGTCCATTTTCCTTCCTTTCATTACAGGATGGAGTAGATTTATTGTCACCCTTTCAGGAATTGTGTGAGCTGTGATCACAGAATGACTCAAGCAGCTGGAGCACAGCTGGATGCAGTGAGCAGCTGAGAGTGCCATTCCTCCAGCCCCAGCCAGCTGATCTACAGTGAGCTGCTTGTGCAGCTCAGGAGGGAGATGAGCAGCAGCACACGCTCCCAGTTACAGCTGAAAGTGGTAACACTCCACCCAGAGCAGGAGTGCCTTCACAGCTGGTACAAACTGACCTGTTTATGCCATCAGAGATTAAATAAAGAGCAGAGAGAAGGAAAAGGGAGCTTGCGGTTTTCTTGTAGTGCCTTGTGTGGCTGAAATGGGCTATTAAGTTTGCTCAGCATGGTTTAAAAGAAGGCCTGGCTATTGGGATGCTAGGGAAAGACCTGTCTTGAAAAACCTTGTTGCTGCCTTCAAAGGTCAGTTGCTTCAAGTAAGGCTAAAGCAGTTATAGGTTAAAATCCTGGATTAAAGTTTCAAAGGTGCTGTTAAGCATTTCTAAAGAAATTCTGGATTGGGACTAAAGCAGGCTCCTGATGCACGTACCTTAAAGTTGTAAAGTCCAACTCCTGTTCAGAAGCCTGGATAACAGCCCTTACAAAGCTGCTCCTTCCTATTTCTCTGAACATCCTCAGTCTTCTCCTTAATGCAAAGGACTCTGTTCTGCCCTCGTTTTAAATATCATTCAGGGTGCTTTGTCAAATAAAACAATAAAATATGTCCTGTAACCAGTTATAGCTGCCATTATGGCAGCTAAATACATCTGGTTGCTGCAATAAGAAAATGTGAAATAACATTTCACTTTCCTCTAGCCAGCAAGCTGTTTCCTGATGATGCTTTCAAAGTGGAAATTTACTTCTGCTTCATTGTGCAAGTATCCATATGCTGTGTTTTTTCAGTACTTATGTCAGACAGCTGATGCAACTCTTCACAGCTTTTTGGCTGTGCTACTTAATGCAACTAGATAGGAACTCTAGTGAGTTGTTTGTACCTTCTCTGAAGTTGTTTATTCTGCTATAAAGTAGTAAGTCAGCAGGGAAGCATGGGAAGTTGATTTATTGAAAAGTTTTAACAGCAATATTTTGTTACTTCCATTCAACTGAGGTCAAAGAAAAAGCAATACAGTTCCTAACGCTGCTCAAACAGAACCTGAGAGTACATTAGCCTGTTTCCCAACGTTACCACACAATTTCTTACAGTTCCTTCAGCAAGGATTTGCATTATCATTAATTAAATAGACTTGTTGCTCTAAAATGTGGTGGATATGTATCTTTTTGTAGCTATGAATTATGGCTACTTAGTGGATTTTTTCATGGCTTAAATTAAAATGTGCTGAACTTGGAGAAAGAAAATACATTTTTTTTTCCCCCCAAAATATCCACTGTGGATACAAAGCAAGAGCAGTACAAAAATCTCCAGTTCATATGATGCAAATAAAAAAAACCCTCAATTTTACTTTCTGTGCTTTTTTGCAGTTTTAAAGATTTGTCATCTTGATTGTAGCCAGTCTGAAAGATAATTACCTTAATGGCAGTTCTACACAAAACAAGCTAGGAGAGATTTTGCACAATATGAATGTGCCTTGCTTTTGGATTATTTGAACAGAATGTGAGAACAATTGCAAGAGTCCCCTGGTTTTATTAATTATGTGATCAAAAGATTTTAAAAATAGGGAAATAATTGCCTCTTGATTCTCCTGTCTATAACAATAAAAGTCTACAGATGCTGTGGAAACAGCTTTTTTTTTTCCTTCACTGTATGTACCAAGCTGTGAAGTTTACAAAGATTTTGCCAAATATCTTTTCCTCTTGATATGCTTGAGGACTGAGGGCAGGACAGGAGTCCCCAGATACAGATCCAATCTATAGAGGCAAAAAGTCTTTATGTTGCTTTGATCATAGCAATGCTCCCTGTGGAAACTTAGTGGAAGTACAGGGGAAAATGGGAAGTGGCCATAACTGTTAACAAGACAGATCTACTGACTGCAGAGAGAAGGATGACACGGAGCAACTACAGTTGTATGTATCCTTATGGGTTTATTATGTTTTTTATTATTCAGAATTATTGTAGCTGTATAGTACAAAAATGAGTCTGAGCCCACTACCTTGCTTCTGGAACTCTGTGCTCTTTGTCAGCATCTTTCCTTGTGAGAATAAACACCAGTATTTTGTTGAACTGGAGGGAAGGGGGAAAAGAAGAAAGGATAGTGCATAGAACAAAATAATCTGGGACTTTCACGGATTTCATTTTAAGAAATAGTATCAGATTCAGCAGCTATTTTTTGACTTAAAGTGTAAGGAAATTAATTATTCCTAATTTTCAAGCCTAAGTCTGATCCCTCCTGAATAGGAATATATTTTGCTTGAGTGATTTGCAACAGTAATAAAACATATAAAATGCCCAGCCTTTCACATCTAGTTTGTTTAGGAAAATAAGGAGAATGACTAGATGGCAGATGGTTAGTTGAGGTGGAATATCTCCAATGGTAAGAACTTTTTAATTGTAATAAAAATTAGCTGCAAAAATATGGGAAGTGTACATGGAGACCAAGTCTATTATGTTACAGACTGGTTCTGTTACAGAAAGCAAGAGAAAATAATACCTTGTCTTTAGTCTTCTGATCATTCTCATAATTTTTTGAGTGGTTTGAATTCCCTGTCTGTCAATACGGGGTGTTGTTAACCTTATTTTGAATGCCTTTTTCAGAACACACCAAAAAGGAAAGTGCAGTAGTGCATGGAACACCCATGGTGTTCAGTGAGTGGTCTAACAACAGTTGATTTCCAGTTGTTGGTAGTTACCTGACTGGCAGATCATCTAAGCTACATGTGATCACTTTCTTCAAGAATTCCTTTATATTGCAGATATTCAACATTTTAATGACATAATATTGAATTTTACAACCTAGCTTCCAGCTATTGTTATCTATTAACCGCAGCCCAGTACTACACCACAGAAGGGTTAAAGCAATGGATTAGACAAATTTTGGATAAGTTAAATTGCCATCGGTTCATCTACTATTTTTGTGAAGTTACAGAAACAGGGCAAAAGTATTTTATAAACTTGGAGTATTTTGAGCTAACTGACCTGAAGACAGGACAACCAAAAGTTAAGGGAGGTGAGGGAAATTAAACTTAACTGGAATGGTTTAATCCTGAAATGTTTTGACTTCTTTCCTGATATATGAGTGAGATCCTTGATGGATTAGATTCTGAAGCTGCTTTCAAGCTAGGAGAGTGACTCCAAATGGGCAAGGTAAAATTAAAGCCCAAGAATCAGAAGCTGTGATGCTTTGCTACACAGCTCAGGTGTCACACGAAGCACCAAGAGGTCTTGCTCTTCTGCTGAGCCCATTCCCTTGCAAGGAGGGGACTGGGTTATGTTGGCACTTTTTGTCATCAGCCACAAGTGTATTGGGTGGGAGGAGGATGATATGCCACACATGGGCATCATCTCTGATTATGTATAGACAGTACAGACCTATAATTCTGTCATAAGGAGCAACACAGATAATGTGATGACCGATAAATATGTCCAACAGCTGGTGATAGAGCACGGTCTCTCAGCACCTCCTTACTCAGAGAGCACAGCAGTTGCAACTCTTCTTACACGCTATAATGCTAGGCAGTTTGCTGCTTGTGGCTTAGCTTTTGTGGGACAGGTAATACTGGAGTCAAGAATTATCCAAAGAGAGAGGTAAGTGATAAATCATTCAAGACAATCACGAAGCAAAGGTTATGAAGCTCCAGACAGTGTTGAATCAGCATCAGTAGGAATAGGTATTAGAAGCACTGATTTCTCCAGCACATCCATAAACCCTGCTGGTGGTATATTTGCTTTCAAATCAGACCTTGCTAACATCTAGCCAGCTTGCTCCAGTGAAGCGAAGGTAGGTCATTCAGCAGTGGGTTATGTGCTCCCCTGTTGTAGGGTAGAAACCTTCACACAGGTTTCTCTGGAAACTTCTATGCACTTTCAGCACCCCTGTGTTGGGTCAATTGCTTACATTCAAGGCTACATTACCATTTTAAAGTGTCTTGTATGTGTTCAAATAGAACATACAGAGTTATACAAGATTACAAACTCTCTTTTCAATTAAATTTGTACCTCAACCTGTGAGATACGAATTTGATCACTTCCAAAGTTTGGCCCACGTTAAGCTCTGAGGCTTTGGTGTGACACTAATTGTAAGAAGAGGATAAGGCTAATTACAGCAGAGTAAACTGACCTAGTAAGAGAAACCAGATCCTTTAATCCTGTAAACACACAGATCAGTTAATTGCTAACATGGTTGTTCTTGTGGAGGGAGGGGTAGATGGCTATGAAGTCTCAAAGACCTTTCCAGTTTCACAGACAACAACTCACAGAAGTGAAGCAGCTTGTCCAGGGTCCTAAACCAAGCTGGTGGCTGTAGCCCCGCACGCCATCTCAGGGAGAACATGAGGCACATGCTGTGGCTCTTGGGGTTTTGTACCATAGGTGTTTTGTGAAAAAGGGAGTGCCCTCGTCCTAGCTGAACAAAATTGTGTGGGGGTGGAGTAGTTTTTCCCAGGAAGAAACATTCTGTCCAAAGCTATGTTGGACTTCCTACTGTTAAAATCACTGGGTGGGGCTGTAGCTGTCCGTTCCAAGCAGCCTGTGGTCAATAGCTGCAGAAAAACCCCAGAACAAAAGAGGAAATCACAGGATGTGGTTCTGGAGAAACGCAGAGCTCTTAGCCATGCAACTGGAGAAGGCAGTGCTCAGTATAATGGGCTTTTGGATTTGGGGGACTATGTGATCCCAACAGCAGCTTTAGCCTCCAGAAATGTTGCACAGCAAAGGTGGAGAGTCAGTGGTGTGGCCTTCTAAGAAAAAAGAAAAATGTATATTGATTATCAGAGAGAATGTGAAAGACTGCATTTAAAAACATTTTAGGTTCAAGCCTCTTGCTTATAGCAGAAGGCAAGAACTTGTAGTTCTCTCAGAACACACAAAAATCAGAAGTCGATCAGAATTTCTGTCTGCGGTATTGAGATGAAAAAGGCTATTGGCCAGATAACCATGGTCTTCCCCCTAAACTTATACACTGTGTTTAACTATTCCTTCCTTTCTGTAAATGTTTACTTTTAGCTTTACAATGTTTCATTATAATACATTCTTTGGGCATAGGTGTTTTGGACTTCTTTGTGTTAATATTACTACAACAGCAAGAGACTGCAATTTCTGTTTTGTTTTCATATGATTAACAGAGAGCAGCAAAAAAATTTAAACAAAAATATTCAATTTGTAATCATACTTGGAAACTTCTTTTTGCATGCAAATACGTATGTAACGGTTGGGCTGGTTTTTTTTCAGGATAACTCCAAAGCCTACGATATCATTTAGTTCATGTCAGTACTTATTAAGCCTGGGCACTCCTACTGACAAAGCATTAACCACCTCATTACACATGCATTAAGAGAACAGGTTTTGGTAAGAGACAGCATCACATGCCTTCCTTGATAAATGGCATGTGCCTTGGGAAAAGTCCTGTCAGAGATGGGAAATGTATGGCAGATGTCTGAGAGCTGCTCTGTGAGCAGCCTGGCGCTGCTGATTAAAACTCCACTAAATTGTATTAGCAAGTAGGTTTGCTATTGCCAACAAGAAATGAAATCTTTCAGAATCAGACACCTATGACAATATCCAGGGCAGAATTGTTTATATTTGACAGGGGAGAGGAGCCATTCCATTTCAATAAGGAAGAAATCTATACAAGCGTTGTGGCAGCCAGGGTCTGACCTTACAGAAACACTCTGACAGCCAGTAATGTAAGCAGGCTTTCTCTGAACGTTATTGGAAGAATGGCACCAAGCAAGGGCAAGCTGTGCAATTTGCACACCCTATTTGCAGTTAATCTTATGCACCACAGTGAAGGCATTTTCTTGTTAACAGCACAACTGAGGTAAGAATTTGGCTGTGGGACTCAAGTGGAGACCTCTGGAAGCAGCCACAGGGAAAGGATGGCATGACAAGGAGAGTGTGCTGAGTTTCACAAAAGCCTCCCAACAGCCAGGAGTGAGGGAGGCAGCAGGGACTGTCTGCCTTGTCTGATAAGGCACAATGCTCCATGTAAACTAACATCAAAATAGTGCTCTTGTCAATCTATAGTAGTTATAGCTTTACAAAGCTCAATAGTGAGAGAATTAAATCTCTGTGACATTTTTTTTCAATCCCTGAGGCTAGAAGATTTGGCTCAAAGCAGAGTCATCTACTGGTTAGCAGAATTATTCTGAGGTTACATTTGGAAACACGTCATTTTAATTGTATTCCTGAAGCTGAATCTCTCCATTTTTAATGGAGTTACACCACAGACTCTGTCCCCACTTCCCATTTTACTTACATTGAAGAAATCTTTTGCTGCCTGCATCTTCAAATATTTCATCTTCATGATTAAGAAATCTTGGCCCCTTCTGCACAAAAAGCCCTTCCAAATTTCTGGGGGAGATTTCTCTTCATGGGATAACACAAACAGATGCTGTTCATGATCTATTTGAAGGTTCAGTGTTTCTTGTTATTCCAGCAGTGCCCAGCTGTGAGCTCGGTTGTTGACTAGATGCACCCATGTACTTTCCAGCTTCACATTTGGGGGCATAAAACTGAATTTGCAACACAATTCTGATAATTTGAAATTTTAGTCCTAAAATAAGTGCAGAAAACTGGTTTTCATGTACTCACAAAAAAATATTCTTTTCCTCTACTATGATCAAGGGGATTTAATTTATTTATTATTTTTCAGAGTAGGGATACCGTAGCCATGACAACTCTGGGTGCCTAGATGAAAAGTGTAGATGCAGCAGACAAGCCAGAAATGTGTTATCTGACATGATAAAAGACTCCTTCAAGACCTTTGAGTCACAAAACAGAAGTCCCTTAGAGGGTTTTTTAACTCATATTATTTTCAATGTAAGAGAGGCAGGGTGAGCTCCACAGCAAGTGAATGGAAAATAACCCCCAAACCTTTACTCCATCCCTGTCTGCATTTTGCTTTCTAGCGTCTTGGCTGGTACAGAGTATTAGAGTTACAGCACTCAGTTGAAAAAATACAAGTGGGATTTTTCTTTCCATCTTAAAAAAACAAATAGTTTTAAAATTTCAGTTTCAGTAAAATGTAACAACACAAATATCTTTGCAAAAACCCTAATAGGAAGGAGGGAAGGTCTGTTCCCTCTGCCTCTAGCTAGATATCCATCCAGCTGGAATTTATGATTGAGGACAAAGAGAACCCTTTAATTTCAGAGGGAATCTTTCTCTTTTGTTCAGTGCTTCCTGGTTCTGCCCCTTAAGCTGTATTTTCCTATAGCTGGAATTAACATGCAGGCATTCTAAAGTGTCCCAAGCTTCTGGGAGCCTTAGCAGGTTTCCTGATTTAGCTCCATGTAGCCTCACGTGCATCGTAGGTTAGGACCCCTGCAGGTAAGTGCCACACCATCAGAACAAGGAGGTGAGTTTTGGGCTGCTTACGAACTTTTGGTGCCATTGCCATATTACATGGGGGCTCACCCAGGAGGAGAACTCTTGGCTGATTTGATTGCAAATCCTGCTGTAAAGCCAAAGCACAGACACAAGCCACCTCATTTTCCTGGTCCATCCATCACACAGAGAAGAGCATTTTTATCTCTCCACTGTGAGCAGGCTCTCAGAGTGCCCAACATTTTGTCCATGGTGTAGGTTCAAACTAAGGTTGACACTAGTTTGGTGGTTTGGTTTGCATTCAAAGCCAAGGTACAACTTTCAGCTGTGCTTCTTTTCAGTGGAATTAACTCCATTGTGAGTGATGGAAGCCTCAGCCTCTCTACCCACGGCAGAGGAGCCTGGCAGTTAATTTTCCCTTCACCTACCCATATGATCCACAACAGAAAGATTTGCAGATTTCCCCCTCCCTATGGCATGCAGTGCTTGAGCTGCAGCACAGAATAAATGCTGCCAAGCATCAAATGAGCTCAGAGCCCTGTGATCTGGGGAAGGCAATTGCTTTGTCACCGAGTTTGTGCTGCCTCTTCACACCAACCACATGATGTTTTTCCAGCAACATCATTTTCTCTGTCTTACGTTGTCTCAAAGAGTGCTCGTGGGCTCTAAGGGAACTTGTGATTAGTGAAGACAAAGTGATTGGAGCCTGAAGTAAGTTCCTAAGGTACTCTATAGGTCAGAAAAAGTGGAGTTTTGTACAAGGTTTCAATAAACTACATTTTCATGCTTTGTGCTTATAGACTAAAGAGGTAAAATCAGTAATTTTTTAGTGTTGGAAGACCAAGTATGTTCCTTGCAGTGATTGTAAGGGATGATTTGTTCAGTCCAAACACTTTCTGATTAAAATTAGCTACAAAATTTCAGAATTAGATAACTATTAATTTTGGAGGCTTTAGCATGATAATAAACTTTTTAAAAAATTGATTTGCTCAAATACAGCAAAACCTGTAAAGTTCTAGGCAAACACAAATCCATATATATACAGCTAACCTTAAAATCCATATAAATTTTATATTTTAGGAGATGATTCTCTACATGCAAGCCAACAGTGCCATCCACTGATTTTTTGTATGTTTTCACACAGATATTCTTCAAGATGTTCTAAACCACCAGGTGATACTAAAAGCATTTTTAAGAATGTTTGCTTAAAAGAACAGGATCCTCTTGAACAGATCAAATAATAAAGAAAAAAAACTATTTTGCAGTCTGGCTAGATTTTCAATGGATTAGTTTCTTATATCTGCATGGAGTTTCTCAGCTTTTGGAGGAAGCTGTCCTGTATTAGACACTTCCTTATACTCACCTTTCAAAAATTCCAATATCAATAAAAAGTCTAAAAGTCAGATAAAATGGACAATACTGGTTATGAAATATTAGCCCTTATTCATTTATCAAAGGACCTGAATTTGAACTAGTATCATACATTTGAATCTGTTACATACTCTAGAGGGCACCCAAAAACCTGTACAAAATTACTTCTCTGCAAAAATCTGTTAATTCACCCTCTCTCTGAAGGGAAAACGTTTTGATCCAGGATATACAATCAGTTTCCACTCTACAAATGGAAAAGTCATGCATTAGTACTCCCAGAATAGGGACTTTTAAAAATATCTATATATATTTAAAGGAAACAAGGAGACATCATTTATTTAACACTTCTGTTTTTAAGACTTTGATGTCTGTGTTTCCAAATTGTGCTCTGTAGCTGTTGCACACTGGAATCCCACTAATTTTTATTTGGTTTGCCTTGTGATTACTTACATGAAGATCCTGATTATATAAGCAGATCCACAGAAAAACAGAAAAGTTTTACTACAACTATGACAAGACATGCCCTAATTTCAAGACCTGAAAAGCAACCATTCAAGCTGCTCTTATAATTGCATTATACCTGCATATTTAGGTTGAGGCTGACCATATGACTGCTGTTGTTTGGGCTGAGGGCTGTCTTTCTACTAACTGCAGGATCAGCCCTAAGGAGTAGCTGTGTTACTGCCACGTGTTCATGCTAACACTCACATTTTCCTATGGCTGCAATGTAAGCTACCTATTTCTCCTGCCATGTAGAGGGAAAATATTATTCTGCGTTCATTCATATCTGTTTTAACTGCTCCTCTCAAACATCACTTCTTAATTGTGGAATTCTGGAAGTTTGGTAATTTTGTATGTTGTTCAGATAAACATGTTTTTTGTGCCATAGTAATAAACATGAGCATTCTAAAATTTAAAAATTACACACAAGTAAAATTTTTAAATATTCCATGAACAAATTATGTTAGAATAATATTGAGGGAGGGAACAACATAACCACCCTTCCTCCCAAGGGTTGAAGAAAATCAGTTCTTTAATAACCCTTTAGAGAAGTAGTTGTTTTCAGTTAAGTGCTGCAAACCTCACCAACAACGACTAGGTGGCACTGCATGACCATTTGAGAGAAAAAAAATACTATAGGAAAGGAAAGCAAGCATGAAAATATATCAAGATAGTTAATATCTGAATTTTAAAAAAACTTAGCTTGTTAAAAATGTATTAATTATATTGTACTAAATTCACTTGAAGTCTCTTACATTAAATCTATAGCTATATGAGTATCTGTATCTATATGAGTATCTGTATCTATATGTCTACACATACCTACACCATATACACTCTCCAAATAAAAGACTATGCGATGTTAAATTGTATTTATTCCTAATTTCTACCTTCTGGACAAATAAAAACCTAGAAGGTAGCTCTGGTGAAACAATCCTTGATTGTGGTTCTTGATGTGAAAACTTGTAACAGAATTACTTAATATTGTTCCTCTGATGTTTTCTTCAAAGGTAGAACAACCAAGAGTGAATCACCAGGGCTCAGTGTCATCTTTTCACTCTAAGCAAAATACATTAATCTTACTACAGTGTCCTACACCTCTTTGCCAGCTCTCTAGGTGCCCATGAAAGAGAGTAGCTGAGCCATGGAGCTGATCAGGGTAATCTGAACACCTGTTCCAAGAATGTGTCTCCTTCTAAAGGCCTTGTAAACCAATGCTCATACAGGGTCCTGGAAGGACTGGAAGGAGAGGTTCACCTTTTGCCATGCTGGAGCAAGTCAGAGTCCCCTGTGCTGCATTTCCTTCCCTCCCAGGTCACACTGGCTGTGCCCCAGGCTCAGAAAGTGGGCAGGAGCTGCCTCCTGCCTCTCCCAGCTCCTGCCCTTCTCTGGCTGGTGGCCAGTGAGTTTCCCTGGCCATACTAACTGGGACCTTTACTATCTTTCCTACATGTTTAGCCAATTCCTGATCTGCAAAAGCACAGTACCACTGCTAACACAAGGGCATGCTCACTTTGGTTAGAAAGCTGTTCTTTGGGGGAGACATGAAATTCTGAACACCATGGACATGGATACACCTATGTCAGAAATGGAAAAGTATTGATATATTATCTCAGGTGTCACCATGATATTTTTATGAAAATCCTTTGCTAGGATTTTTCTCCTATTCTAGCTGAGAAGCCTCCGAAAAGAAATGTAAACAACAACGATCTGATGGTTGTGGAATGCGGTCTGGACATTGTTTACCAACGTGCATCTGTGATTGGTCCATGTGAGATGTTTCTACTTAATGACCAATCATGGTCCAGCTGTGGGGACTCTCTGACAGTCACGAACTTTTGTTATCATTCCATTCCTATACTTTCTTTTCTGGCTTTCTGATGGATCCTTTCTCTCTATTCTTTTAGTATAGTTTTAGTATAGCACTTTAATATAATAGAATATCATAATATAATAAATCAACCTTCTGAAACATGGAGTCAAGATTCTCATCTCTTCCCTCATCCTGGGACCCTCGAACACAACCATACTCAGGCTTTGGGTTTTCTGCTTGTTGGTTTAAGCAGCTTTTTTTTTTAATATTATAGGACAATAAGTTACCATTTTCAGCAGCCTTCACCTCACAACAAGCTCTAAAGCTTTGCATATTTATGTGGGCCACTGACATCAAGAAAGATTTTTTTCTTTTCCTGCTAGTATAAATGCTTTAATTTTAAAAGTTTTAACCTTAGTATATTGTTTCCTTCAACTAGCCCAAACACTAATAGCCTCTAGAATATATAATCTTTCTTTCTGCCCTGGCAGTAAAAAATCGTCAATTTTTCAGCCTGCTTTCCCTGTTAAACCCAAATGACAAATAAAAGCACTGTAACTTCTTAACAGTCCCACCATCATACCTAGGGTTTCTCACTTACATTTCCAGGTATGATTTTTTTTCATATAATTTTAACAGAAAAAGACAACTCTTTTAGTAAGAGCCAAGAAGTGGAAGAACAAAGAACTAGCGCCTAGAAAAAGAGAGAAATCTTTAAAGGTTAAAAATAGAAGGATCAGAAAAGAAGCCTAGGAAGGGAAAACTGGGGAACAGAAAGAGAAATACATGATTTCTAAAAGCTGCAGAACTTGCACCTTCCATCAATTTGGTGTTATCCTGCAGTGTTTTCCTAATGCTCCACTGTCTGGAGTTGGATAGTTATATGAAATTTCTTATTTGTGTGATTTAAGGGAGAGAAAATTGATTCAAAATCTATGAGCTATATTTGAATAATAGCAATAATTCAAATAGATTGATGGCTTAGCCATATTTATTTATTTAGATGCAGAAGAAAAGAACATAACATTGAACATTGATAAGACCAATATAACCTTTCCTAAGTGCTGTGCTGCTGACATCACTGGCAATACTAACAGGAAGATTGATTCCCAGTTTCAGCATTAGATTTTTAATTTGGTGGCTAAGCCTAGCTCCACTTAATTAGTTTGCTGTATCAATAAATGTGAAAGACAACACATGCCTGTGGACTGTTTATTTTTCCATTATGCTGTTCTGCTAATCAAACTATGCAGAAAAGCCTAACAAATGCATATGAAAGCAAATGAAACAGGCATGCTTAGTAGCATCCAAAATGCACAAACATGCACAAAGTTTTTCCCAGCTTAACTATAATGACTTCCTGATGAAAGTGTAGCTGGTAGAAGCATAATCAGAGATATGAATCTACACCTTTTTTCTGTTCAATCATCCACATGCTTGCCTTTATACCAATATATAGACCTTATTTGATTAAAAGGTAAGTATAACAGCTGATATATATTCTCATACTGGGGTCATCATCTTTATTCTCAAAGCTGAATTAGTTTGTAATGTTTTTGGTTAAGTGATAGAAAAGTCTGCTTTATGAAGGTGTAAATTTCTGCTATGTGCTATACCATGTTTTGGAATAAATATATGAAATTATTTAATCAGTAGTACAGTAAAACCTTTTCAGAAATTAATTTGGAAATAATAGATAATCTGTAGGACTTCTTTTAATAAGTATTAGAAATAAAGTATTTGTCAGGACCCAAATAAAAATATTTTCATGGAAATTAATCTTGATTTATATTCTAAATACTGTGCTGTACCACAGCTATCTCCTCTCTTCATTACTCTACCTGCATCTAGCTCCCTGTTTCATAGATGTGAGTTTACTGAGCCTCACCAAACAGAACTCTAGTGCTTCAGAACTCACACTGTTACTGTGCCCAAAGCAAACTTTTCTCGATTTTTTCAGATTAGCTCAAGGTAAATTTGCAGGGATGAGTTAAAAGAGTTTTGATGCATAAGGAAAGCTGGTGTTGCTCATTGATGTTAATGCCAAAAGACTGGGAATCATGCAGCTACCATTCCAGTCACCTTGCCAGCCTACAGTGAATGGCTCTGGACTGTAAAGCCATGCTCCATCTGTTCTGCCTAAAACAGCTCCAGAAGAATTCAGTGCCAGCCCTCACATTTTTGCCTTTCGCCATGCAGGAAGAATGGAGAGGATCTGCTACCAGTGAAGAGGCAAAAAACCCTCCTGCTCTGCCAGCAGGACTGCCAATCTTATGGGAAGGCATTCAACATCTCCCTCCTGCTTGAAAGAGCGTTGTGCAGTTGTTTGTGCAGCCCCCAGCGCTTCATTTAGCAATATGCTGAGTCTCCTGCCACCCAGCCTTGTGTGCCTGGCTAAGCCCTGATCCCCCACCAGTCACAGTGGGCACACTGCTGACCCTGGGCTGGGCAGACCCTCCTGCAGCCATTGCCTGCAGCATCCTGCTGGGTCCCTCCTCTCAAGGCAGCCAGGCTGACAGTCAGGCTCTTAAGGAATGCCTACCACTCCAGGCCTTTCCTGACATGTGCTGTAATCCAAGAAGCAAAGGGAATAGAAAAAAGTTTGTGTTATATTTTTTCTACCCAAACTCTTTTTATGTCCTATTCTTGTTTCTTTCTTTCCTGCTTAATTTTTATGCTGTTTTATTTCTGCTATTTTCTCATTTTTCCTACTCTATTCTCTGCCACAATGTTCATCGATCTTCATCAAAATGTATGCCTGGTTTAAGCTGCTTACTTTAGAGCAATAATAATAAATATAAAAATATAATAATCAATATTACTACTAATAAACAGAGATTACTAGTATGTTTGTGTATCATATATATTGTAATGCTAATGGCCTTTTAGCAGGAAAGAGTCTTTCAACTTATGCTCTTCAGAGAACTCTGCTTTTCCCCTTTGCCCATATTTTACAGCTTTTATTGTTTTCTGGTTTCTCCCTGTAAGATACAAACCACAGAGAAAGCTGCTTGAATATCCTTTGCTGGCAGTAGTAATGCAGCCCTAACACAGGCACTGTGACACCTGTGGCAGAGTCAGGAGAGGTGGTGAGGAGTCACAGGTGCAATTTCACAGCCCTGGAGAAATGGTAATTTCTACTGATGATTTATCAAAAGAGGGAAAAGTAGCACTGAAATGTTTAAGCACTGACTTTCAGTGTTTAAACAAGGCACATAGGCAAAGCACCTTAAAACTGAAAGTTTATCAGTTGGGCTCTTCATCCTGAAATCTGTAGGAAAATGTAAGTGCCCCACTCCATATTTGCAATTACATTTTTTTAAAGGAAAAAATTAAATTATGTCCCTTTTTTCTCTGATATTCACCAGTCAGTCCTTAATTGCTATCTGCCTGACAGTGTACATGCATCTCTCTGGAAATGAAATGAAAAATCTTCCTTTCTCCTCTTGTAAAGAAGCATTATCTAAATGCTTCTTGGCAGCTGATGATAAGTACACAGCCTGTAATACATTTCTACAATTAATTTCAGGCAGAAAGCCCGATGTTACTCCCATTCAGTTTGACAAACCTATAGGAGAGCTTTAATTCTGGCAATCTGTTCTTTGACCACTAGAGAGGTGGAAGCAGTCAGCATTAAGTCTTGCCATAAGCATTTGATTGAATAGAAGGTAAGAGAAAAACTAGAGCCTCTGCTGATTCTTCTTGAGGTAAGGTTTGTTGTCATTTTAGTGAATTCCTTTGGTTTCTGCTGCGTCTTATGATACTTTCTCAAGAAATGTATCTATTTATTAAAATCAGATTTTTTTAATGTTTGCAGGAGGTTTTTTTATATTTTTAATAATTTTTAGGCAACATCATGTCTATAAAAGTTATATTTACACCATAAAGATGTCTTGTAAGAAGCCTTTTGCAAACAGAAATAATTATGGGTTTTTTAAAATATGTATACAGCTAATGTTTTACATCTTAAGGATAGGAACCTTTTAACTGGTAGCAAAACATAACTTGCTTTATTTCAAACTAAACCACAGGAAGGTCATCAAGTTCAAGAACAGGAATATTATGGAAAACTTCCTTGATGAACATTTCTTAAAATAGTCAGAACTTCCTGTGAAGGGAGAAAAATGTTTATAAGCAAATTTGGTTGTTTTTTATTTTCTTTTAACAAGGAACTGGGTGCTAAATGAAAGAAAAATAATTGAGGGGTGAGGAATTGGTGTATGAGGTATACAAATTGTACATCAAAACAATGTGCTTTTGTCAGTAGAAAACTTCAGGCTGGTGGGTGAGTTTGGAAAGCAATGTGAGAAAATCCATCGCAGCACTTGTAGCCTCAGTTTTAGGCAGGATATATTGTTGTAGCAAACATTAGAGAACAAAAATCTGTGTGGCTGCTGGCTCATGGCATCTCCAACTCTTTCCTGAGAAACTCTTAAAAGGAGATGCATCTACAGCCCAATCTTCCTCTGTCCCTAAATAGTGTCTCGTGTCGGGTGCAACTGGCACCACCATGCAAGCACAGCTTTAGATCTTTCTGACAATTGGGGTCTGAGGGCCAGCTGGGGACCCAAATCAGGGATACAGCTTTAGTTAAGGCAATGGGCTTTTTGTAAGGATTGTGGTCTTAGGTGACTTGGGCACGGTGTTTGAGCTCAAGGCAGTTCTGTAGCATAATTGCTCAACAGGTTTTGCCAATGTACACTGTCTGTCCATGCTTCCATGCTTGTAAAAGGGACAAAACAATACTGAGGTGTCAGTGAGGTTGCTGTTGCTGGACCCCTCATGATCTGTGTGTTTGCCAAGCATGTAGAGCATTACATACAAGTTCAGCTGTGTGAATTACCCAGGATTTGCCAAGAAAACAATGACAGACACTAGAATAAGTTCCACTTTGAACTGTGAAACACTTTCCCAATCCTTGCAATTGTCAGAAAGAAACTCTATGGTTTTCTATAAACGAAGTCAACAGCTTTATTTTCTTAATTATCAGCTTTCATCTTCTCTTTATCTTCTTGCTATCTTTCTCTTCCATCACACAAATTTTTCTTTAGAAGGTGCAAGAAAGACCCAGTAGTCCCAGTGTTAAAATTTGGAGTGTATTCACTGGCATGCACCTAATTTCTGAGGTAATAGGGTATTATCCCATATAGTGGGATTATGATTCTCCTCAGAATCCCCTGCCTGGTGCTTTGCCCTGCAGCTCATAGAGCAATGAAGTTGCTGTTTCTGGCTGAGGGCAAGAATTACATGTTTTTCAATAGCACAGTTATTGTAGACATATTCTATACTATTTCTGGCCATTTGTGCTGTCTGATGGGACTTTACTGGGAATTCTGCCTCTGCCTTCAAAATGCAGAACATAATGTAAAGACCAAGTTGATACTCTAATTGGTTTATGACTCTTTCTGTCTCCATAAAATGAGTGTTATCTCTGTATGGGCTATCATAAAATTTAATAATATCCATCTGGTGTTCTGAGGCTGTTTTATATCACATGGAAAACTCCTTATTCGAAATAACTGCCTTAAGTTGCTCTGCAGGAGCTCTGACAAAACAGTATATTCAGCAGTATTTACATAAATGGGTTTGAAGTAATGACCAGAAAGTAAAATAAAGACTGAATATTAAAGACAAATTTATAGAGATATATCACTTAATCTTTTATGGGTTTCTGTGCTAGAGAAACTATTCACCTGGCAAAATAGCCACAAAAAAAAAAAAAAAAAGTTAGGAGAGTTTCTCTTTCTTTCCCTATTTTTTAAAGATATACTTCTGGGAAATTATAATGACAGTGCAGACCTTTATGTTCCTCCATAATCTGTTTTTTTCTTGTGTCCTTGGAGTACCTTCTGCCTACTGAGGTGTGATCCTCTTCTGTCTTGATCAACAACTAAACTTAAAATGCTCAGTATTTCTGTATACAAGAATTTCAGTGCCTAGACCATCACACGTACTGGTACATCACACATCTAACAGAACAAAGAAATCAAATCAAATATGGTATTACAGGATTTGAGAGCAGTGAAAGAGCTTGCACAGTGATGAACAAAGGAAAGTGTTCTTACTGAACATATTTCCTTATATTAAAATTTGTCTGTTTGCTGTTTTGCACTTCTGAAACATCAGAGTGCTGTGTTCCAAGTTACAGCTTTTAAGTCACATATGTGGCTTTCAGTCTTAAAGCTCCATTTTGGTAATGGGTGTAGGATTAGAACTTGTCACAGCTAATTCCCCTGTGATCCTTCAAAATCTAATGCAATGTTTCATTTCCAGCACAAAGGGGTCTTCTCCTCTGGGAATATTGTATTACATATAGAAATCTGATTTCTTAATACTCGAACCTCTGCAAGATTCTTCTTTGGAAAAGCTACGGTGCCTAGTGACTCAGTTTCCAAGAAATAGCATTTGTGGCTTGCCTTCAACAACCTATGGGAAAAAAAGGCAACTATTCCCACTTCACCTCACTCTAAATCCTGCTTTGGGAAGTGGAAAATCATTACACTATTGCTATCCTAGGCATGACTTTTGGCAGGGCAACAATATTAATACATACTGCCTTCTACTTATATTTCACCAAGGTTACAAAAAAACCCAAAAGAAACAAACAAAAAAATAAAGGCACCAAAAAAAGCCCAACAAAAACCAAACAAAAACCCATAACCAACCAACCAAGAAAAAAAAAAAAAAAAAAAAAAAAAAAAAAAATCAAAAAACCAAAGTCCTATATCCTATCTTCTGTCTCTTCCACTGCTGTGATTTTTCTAGACAATGTTACTAAATATGGCAACTTCACTATATTATTTTTTTCCTGACAGATAGGAAAACCCAAAATCCACTTTCTTCTCTTGACTGTAACACTGGGAGACAAAGCGCAACACCTCCATACAGGCACTTTTCTTGTAGGGCATTACTTCTCATCATATTTGTCTAAACATTGAGATATAATCATTTAATAATTGGAAGAAAAGAGGTTCAGGAGCAATTTCTTTGACTTGTACCTGAAGTAAAATTAGCTCATGTTGTGCTAAAGATACAAAATCCACCCATATGTGACTCAGTAAATGATCAGTGCGTGGCCCTCCATGGAGGGATGGAACCAGGATTGTAAGTTCAGGGGATCCCACACAAAGTCTTGTCATTGAAGTGGAGGGAGCTCTGTAGGCCAGTGAGATGGAGCATATTCAGTATCTGCTTAATTTGCTGTGGTGGCAGCTCTATAGACAAAATGAAGTCAAAAGGAAATGTTCCCGTTCAATTTCTAAAGCAATCTTGCCATGATTTGTGGGTGTTATTTTGTTGCTTTGGAGTTTTTTGTGGGGGTGGGAGGTGTTCAGGTTTTTTTAAACAAAATATATTTTATTATTTTTCTGGCTGTCCTTATATTGCTTGTGCTATCTTCCTCCTCAATATCTTTGCTTCACAAGCTATCTTCATGAAATAGTCTCAAACTATATCTTCATGGTAATCTTGCTAACTTACTTTGCATAACCCACTCTAGCAGGATAATTCCCCCTGTTTTGAATTATGGAGTTTTCAGATGGTCATGATGTCTTCTTGGTCTAATTCTGTGTCTTAATGATGATGCAGTCAATATGATGGTAAAGAAAATAGTGAGCTCATTAATATCCTTTATAACTAGTCCTTTAAATCTTACACTGGGGAGGAAATCTCATGAAGCAGGAATACTGTGATGTTCACATAGCAGCATTTGCAGGTTGCTGGAATTCTTTATTCTAGAGTATGGAAATTTCCCACTTTTTGGCTAAAAGTATATACTGTTTTAAATAAACACCTTAGCTGTAATCTAGACTGAAAATATGGCAAATAAATAGTGACATCTCACGCTTTCAAACTAAATGAAACAAGTGTTCTACTCACTGCCTCATTATATTTAACTTTTGGGATGTACATGCAAGATGATTCTCAGGAATTGTGTATCTTTTAGGAGAATTTTCAAAAAAGTTATGTGATCATATCTACTCTCAATTGCTTGCAGGCATCAAACTGATTTTCCAGTGAGAGTGCTACACCAAAAGGATAGCAGCTCTTACTGAAACACCACACCCCAGCCATGTCTGTGGAACACCAGCACTGGCTGTGTAGCTCATTCTTACTCAGTACAACAGGCTGCTGGTGTCCCAAGTTCTTATGGAAGAGGCAGTTTCCTGTCAGCACTTCATCTCTGAGGGATCATTAATTTAGATTACCATTAACTTCTGAACTATGAAAAAAATGTCATTTACAAAGGGATACTCTTTGCTTCTATCCTTTCCTCATCCAAACACAAAAAATCTGACAAAAAATCCCCTTTCTGACAAATGTTGGATGGACTCAATGTCCATCCAAGTATGATTCAGGTGATCTGTGCCTAGTCAGGAAGTCTGACTGCCACAAAATATGTATTGTGTCACTGCACGCTTAGCAATTGATTTGTCCTCCTGTACATAGCCCAGGATCTTGGTTTGCCAATCATTTGGTTACCTCTTTAGTGAAGATGCAAGAGCTGTGGAAATCATAGGGAAAGAGGAAATATATTGCTTCTTATCCTCTGTTTCTTAGAAAAATACCAATATTTTGCTCCCAGAACCATGGAAGTTGTAAAGGGAACAATGTGCATGTATTGCTTTTATCTACATTTAGCTGCCTTGGAGTTATTTCTTCCTCTCTCACTGACCTTAAAAGGGAAAAGGTTTCAAAACTTCTGAACACTCTTTGTGGGCTTCATGACGTTCTTTGATTGTTTTTGTTCACATGAAAAAGCCAGAGAGTGCAGAAAGAAAGTATCTCAGGTGGGAGGAAGGCTTAAAATAATCCGTGTAACTTCCATTTACTCTGAGAGGAATGAGAGTCTGTCAGCTAAGACTTATCCTGTAATACAGTGATTCAAGGACAGAGAAATGCCCCTTGAAGGTCACCTTCTGAGCATGAGACTTCCTCAGAGCATGAAATGAATTGGAACAGAGAGCTGCATTCTGAGTGTCTCTATTACCACAGTCCTATGAAATGCAAACCACAAATCTGTCATCTTCCCCCTTCCCCTGATGCAGAGGTCCTTCAAATTACAAGAAAAATAAATCACTTTACAGAATTAAAAACTCTGCTTAAAATAAACAAAGAGAGGGAAGGGAGCTTACGGGAAGCTTAGGTGCCAATCACAGATTTATTCAAATCCACTACTTTTGTCAGTTAAAATCCAATATTCATTAGAAATTAAAAAGTCAGATTCTTCCCTGAATTGCACACAAGTTCTACTTCAGTGAGACTGTAAAGACATAAAATTTGAGAAGAAAACTTTATTCAATGTGATTTGCTCCATAAGATAACAAATAGTTATGTGGCATATTACTAGGATCACCTATGTTCCTCCAAAAAAAACCCACATACCGCATTTTCAATAACTTTTGTGCTGAGTCTTTTAAGCAGTGAAATTTCTTAAGGCATTTATGATTTATTTTTTTTAACATTCCTGTAAATGTCAGTGGCTGTTAACATCTGAATCAAACTGTTCCCAGTTCATGTGACTGGAAATGGTGCCCAGAGCAAAAAAGCCAGACGTTCTGACTCTCATATAAGTATAGTCTGTGTGGAAATGTTTCTCGGAGCAGAAGTAGAAGTTGCTGAGTTCACATCAGAATACATTTTGGCAGGAAACAAGGTAAGTCTGCATTATGACCACTTTATTATCATTATTACCTTTAATTAAGGTACATTTGGAAAATAAATGGTCTACGAGCTGAAGAAAAACATGACAATCTAAATAAGGATTCTGGCTGGACACAAGGCTAAGTGGCTCACATGTTGCTGGCAATATCTGAAACTCTTCTGGGATTATATTTGAATTATCTCACAGGATAGAAGGCTGAATTTGGCATTTTAGCTTATAGCCACTTCAGGGAGCAGTTCTGAACAGCCTTAGCCTCTTAAGAGGTTTTCCACCTTTTAAGTAGAAGGAATGCCATGCAGCAACCAGCTGTGCATAAGGGTAATGGGCATTTTTAGACATTAAGACTGAAAGAGACAAACTGAACTCTGTGTGAATGAATTTATTTGGAGTGTCGCATGGGTGGTATCAAAGACATAAAACTGTGCCAGTTGGAGATGGCTGGACTGGGAGCAGCTGCAGACTTGCACTTGCATTTGCATCCAAAGGTGTTAGTGTTGCTAAATATATTTAAGACTTGACACATGCACATAGTTTCAGAGAAATTGTAAGGTCTAAAAGCATAGCAGAAGATCTGTAACTGAATTCCTGACTCCCTATGAAGCTCACAGTCCAAAAGAAAAAAGGTGTTTTTGTTGTTGTAAGAAGGTTGATCATAATCACTGGCTTAGATGAGTTCTCCAAACTTCATCTGTCATTTAGGAATATGCCTTTTATAAAACTAAGCGCTGGATGGCCAATGCAGATAGTCAGGGGGTATGTTAAGATACTACTTTACTGAAAGGAGAAACAGGGAAGAGTAATTAATTCTTCCTCTCCAGTCTCCACCTATCTTCTCTTGCTGTTACCCAAGACTGTTTGCATGTACCTGGCTACATGGAAGCAAGCAGTAGCTTCAGACTATGACAGCTGTAGTCCTTTTGTGCTTTGTTTCTCTTCTCTTTGCTCTGCATCCTGCTTACAGCCTGTGCACAAGTAGGAGAGGAACAGGATAGAGAAGCAGCTGCACTGCACAGGTTTGCTGCTTTGGCAGGACAGCAGTTTTTTCCTGTGTAACTACATGACAGGCTGCCCACTTAACACTGCACGAACTTATATTTATGTACCCAGACTACCAGACTGAACGGATGGATTGCTTGGGGTTTTTTTTATAATCTTCTTTAATGAAAAAAGTTCTTTCCTACATGCCTCCAAGAGGACGTATGGTAGAGGTAAACTAGGAAAAACAGGTGTCAATTTGACAAAGGAGACTTGTCAAATAACCTTGGTGTAGTGTCAGACTGTGCTCATTCTACGTCTTATCTGTGCTGGATGTGGATTTTGATTTAAAAAAAAAATCCTCAAAGGAAAACATGATGAGTATGTTAAATAAATAAATAGTATACAATGATACTTTAGAGCAGCTTGCAGATCTTGGAAGCAGTCTTCCAAGATCTGCAAGTGTTTTCCCTAAGCTGGATTGTCATCATTATCTTACCATTTTTAACTGATAAGAAGTTATGAGTTGTCTAGAGATGTTGAGGGAGAAGTAGGGGGAAATCTTACCGCAGACAAAAAACTATACCCCAAGTATTTAAAAATAACCAACCAAGTAGGTGGCTTAGTACATCAGAACCATTTTATCTGGTTTGAGATGATAAATGAGGTAGCAATAGAAACCCAGTTTCTGTGGATATTTCTTTAGAAGAAGAAGCAGTGTAAAATATGTGAAAAAAGCCACAAACTGTTGAAATAACTACTACCACATAATAAAAGTTACATCTGTGTGCCTGTAGAAACCAGTTGCACTCAAGAGTACAGAAGAATTGAAAAGCATCTTGTTTTGAGGTTTTATTAAAAAGGTTTTTTTAACAGAAAAAAGTGAGGCAATGTTCTTTCATGAAGTTTTTGTACAAATGGTTCTATAACAGAAAAATCTAGATGTGCCAGGTAAAAGGACATTTAAATAGTAAAAACTTATTTTAGATAGATCTGAAATAGTCTTGTAATCAATTCCAGTTACTGAAATTCTTGGTGTTTACAAAATATCTGTAAGATTTCTCTTTATGAGTCTGAGTCATTAGATGAAAACAACTCAAAATGCCCCAAAACCCAGCAGTTTTCAAAGTTTATAATCATACTGAACATATGTGAGTTTTGTTATTTATGTGTACACACATCCCTGACCTGGATCAAACTTCCTTTTTTTTTTAAATTAAAATAGTTTTTCAACATAAGAAAATAATTCTTTGTTCCTTATGAAGATCTAAAGTAAAAAAAAATATTTACATGTTCAAATTTTTAATCCTTACCAGTTCCTTATGATGTCTTCACAATTGTACATAAGAAAACTTAGTTTCTTTCCAATGCTTTAATCATTACATTCCAATCTGGAGGTTTCTCTGCTTCATGCAACAGCCTGAGCCTTTTCTGTCAGAACTTCATGACTTTCTTGAATGTTAGACTCTGTAACACAGAGTAGCTACAGTTTATATACAGACTATATTTCAATGGAGAGTTTGAATTTGTGTTCTCTAAAGTTGCCTTTACATACACTCATTATAAATATTTCAAAACTCTCTTCTCTGCACTAATTTTCAGGATAGAATCAGAAGAGAATGAGAAATGAAACATAATCAAAACAGAAAAACTCACAGCAGCTACTATTGTTAAAGGATTTTCTAAGTAACATGACATTCTATCTTTTTGAAATATAAGCTCTACTGAATGTTAATATTTGAGTAAGAAATGGTTTTCTAGGTCATGAACAAGGTATTTCTGCCTTTTATCTGCATGCCTTCCCCAGACAACAGTGGGCAGAATCTATTCATTCCAAACTACAACAACAGGAGTATCAGGAGTTCTAGGGCACAGCTGGAGCAGACCCTAATTGGGGGATCAAGGAGCTGTGTCAAGATACATGTATATTTATAAAAAAAGATGGCTTTGGTGTGTGTTTGCCTTAAGGTCTCACTGAAATCTTCCATGCAGTTAGGGCTTTAATTGGCAACATAAGTAGCCCTATTAATACATGATTTGGGCTAATGCCAGTTTAAGAAACTGTGTTGAGAATTATAGGAGTTGAATTAAAAAATACATCTTTTATGCTTTTTTTTATCTTTAAAAGGAATTATGATATATATATATATATATGGAAATTGTTCAACTTTTACTATCAGAAAAATCATATATCCAGCATACTGCTAAACAGATGTTTATTCAAAGCTATTTCCAATTTACTTATTCCTGCCTGTGCAGACAATATTGAGAGCTGTGGTTTAATGGAAAGCCATCTGATTTTCTCTCTGGAACACAGCTGGATTTCCACATCAGAAGGAGAAATGTTAGACTGTTAATATAAAATTTCACACTGAAACTTTGGATTGCTTAAAAGCCTGTTATGGCACTTGATATATTTTTTATTCGCACTGAATTAAAAGGAACAGAAGAAGCTTATTTGTGTCTAATCAGATATTGACATGATGACAGAAGAAAAACAATTGTGTCATGAATAGTCCTAATGGGAGTGAATAACAGTGAGGTCAGTGGAGTGGAACAGAAAAAAAAAGCAAGATCTGTAAATATCCTGTCAAATTCTTTTCTCCTTTTTTTTTTTTCAAACTGGTATAAGGTATTTATCTGACAATGTAAAGATGAAAATAAGGTGTATTTTTTAATATTGCATATTTCTGCTTCATTGGTAATCATCTTGTGCCTCAAGTTAAATTTAAAAAATATATAAATAAAAGAAACCAAACCCACAACCAACATAAATCACCAAGCAGACTCCTCAAAACCCCAAACTTTGTCTTCTGCTCTGCTTACAAGATGCTTAGTTCACAGTGAGCCCTTGGTCTATATTAGAGCCTAATGTCAATATTAGTCTTGTCATGAGTTTCCTTTTCTTTTGTGTACTCACATCGAGCTACAGTACCTTACCACAAAAGCAGCATTGGTAACAGCAATGGTTGAAAATAATGCTCAGTAGGTTCACATAAGTAATTATATGTTCCTTCAATTGTGCAGGAGAAATCCAGCACTTTGGTGTTTGTAAGACAGTAAAGGTCATTTTTGCTTTTTCAGAGCTTGAGAATTCATGTATTTGGATGGAATGGAAATAGGAGGTTAATGTCTACATCCACAGTTAAACTACCCAGGAATCAGAGAGTTTTGCTGCCTTGCAGCTCAAGGCAATGCTTCCTTATATGTATTATAAGGACAGATCTTTCATCTGTCCTCACTTTTCCTTTTCTAATTCTTCCTTTACTTTCCTACACTTCCTTATAATGCTACACTGTGATTGAGCATTTCATGTCATATTCATCCCATGTCCGTGACACCTATGATCTGTACTGCTTGAGCCCTTCTGTAGCTTGTTGTCCTTTGATTTGAAAGTACTGACAGATTTAGAGCTCTCTTTTCCCACTTTACACATATTTGCTATAGGCATGAAACAGCCACTTAATTTTACTAGGCCAGGATATCTATCCTTTCCACATTAAGAATCTATTTCTAGCTCATATTTTCTGGAAAGTTACTGATATTTGTCCATCAAATAGCTCTTCCCTGCACTGTGATGCAAAAGCGAAAGTGGTGAAAGGCAAAGAGAATAAATGTAATTGAGTTAATGAGGTTATCCATGTGAGTCTGCTTAGATTATCAGCTCTCTGTGTAGGAACAGGGAGCTTCTAGCACTTTGCTTAGTGCTTGGTGCAGCTGGTCCCACCTTTGACTGACCTGTCTGTGGGCACAAAACACAGCTAACATGATAGCACACCCTGAACAAGGTGTCCAGTACTAGAGTGTTTGGAGTTGTGAGACTCAATTAAAACAAACAAACCAACCCCCTTATCTAAGGACATCCATTAACCTGAATGACAGACTTGGGGAATTAGATTTCCTATTGCTTACACTTAGAGTGTTTCCTACATCATTGTCTGCAGTCTGTCAGACTAACAACTGCTAGAATCTTGATGTTGAACCATATGTATCTCCAGTCCAAATTCTGAGTTTTGTTTCCTCATTCAGGTAATATATCTTGAAATATTTTGGTATCTGTGGATATTGGGAAGATTTCCGGCACAGAAGCAACTAAAGTGCCAGATGATAATGGGAACACCCTATTAAAACTCCCTTTATTACTTTTTTTCTCTTTCTTTACACTCTGCTATGGTAGCCTGACACTACTTTAGTAAAGCAAACATCCCCTGTAATATCACACCAGGTGAGCTGACTCAGGGAAGCCCATGAAAAATTTTCTAATTGAATATTTAATCTTTTTTTCCCCAGGTGGTGTACATGATTTTTAAAAATTGAAAAGTAAGGTCCCTTAGGTCATAATTTATCTTTCCTTTTGTAAACACATACAAAAAGATGAGCTGTCCTATGGGCAGTTCACACAAAGTCTCTTTAAGTTTGATTTAGGACTGTTGCTGAGTGTATAAATTTTGTTATTTGAACATCTTTCCTGAACATAAATGAAATGGAAATGTCATGTCATTTAATGTGCAAAACTGACCAGCTTGGATGTTGGAAAGAACTTTACTTTATAAATAATTTTATGTAAGTTCTTAATACAAGGATATTGACAAGTTTGGGAACAATTCACAGTAAAACATTTTATTGAAATGTTTCTTGCCAATTGTTGCATAAATTAATGCTTGCATAGTACTTCAGGTTCTACGACCAATTTCCCAAAGATATCTTGGCTGCAACAGCTTCATAGAATCATAGAATTTGCTTAGTTGGAAGGGACCCATCAGGATCATGGAGTCCAACTCCTGGCCCTAAGCAGAATACCCCAAAAATCACACCATGTGCCTCAGAGCATTGTTCAAACACTTCCTGAACTCTGAGAGGCTTGGTGTTGTGACTACTTCCCTGGGGACCATGTTACATTTTTAGGAGAAATTAAGAACTTGAGCAAGCAAGCATTCGCTGAATTAGAACTCCCTACACTCTTTACAATTCTCTCTCAGAAATTAAGTTTTTATTAATTAAATATAATTTTCCTTAATCTCTTTTCTACATGTTTTCACAGGGAAAACTCTCTTTAAAAAGGTAGGGAGGCAAACATTTAATTATTTCCTTTCTCTTTCTGACCAGCTCTGTTTGGAGTGACACTGTAGAGACTGTAATCCAACTCAGGGTTTTCACAAAGGGGTAATGAATCTGCTGCATAAAGCTAAAGTAAATTGTATAAAAATTATAAATAAAATAGATTATGAATACAGAACATCCTTTACATTGTCAGTCATGTCTTGACAATATTTGAAAGACATGGGGGGCATTAACATTTACTAATGTTATCCAAAAACCAAGATATGGAAGGCAAAATTAAAAACAATTAACATGCCTGAACTGTAAACTGGTGAGATAATTTCATTGTATTCCTTACCCAAAATAATAAGTGAAAGAAAGTAATGTTTGCTCCTACAAGCTATTCATTACCGGCTATCTATCAAGAGTTGGAAGTGACTCCTTCCATCATAGCCACAGATGTGCCCCTGAGTACAGTTAACAAGATTTTGAATTAATAGATAAAAAATGAGTGAAGTTACAGCATTTAAGGACAGGACAGTTATCACATATAGAAAAGAATGGGGTTACTTAGCAGAAGGGAGAAATGGCACTGCCAGGGGAGGTGCAGTAGAAACTGGCAAATGGATGTAAGCATTTTAAATTATCAACAACTTCAGAAAAATGAATTAATGAAGATAAACCAATATAGAAAAAGAGGTGCCATTTTGTATCGAGAAGCAGGTAACCCATCATATTGAGGATAGTCCTGGCGATCTGTGTTCAACATGCAATTTGTCTGAAATAAACTTTATACAAGGAATAGGGGAAGCTATGCCACAAGGCACCTCACTATTCCGTCTGTAATAGGGAATAAACCAGATTTTCAGACTTCCTCATTGCTTGGGTTTGAATACAGTAGCAGTGCAGTACACTGTGCTCCAAATACAGGAGTGTCTGGCTGTAGTATTTGCAGAGGCCTGGACTTCTGGAGCCTGTTTCTGTGACCTAACCCTGAAATGCAATGCATAAATCTCGGGAATGCTGGCAAGGGTTTGAGTGCAGCTGTTCAGCCAACTCCTCCCATATAAGTAACTGTGATAGGTTCTGCATAGCTTTTATGACGAAAAGAATATTTTACAATAAAGAAGCAATAAGAATATGGAAATGCAAAGGGAAAACAATAAAGCAACATACTGCAATGTCTATGAGTTTTGCTATGTCAAGCCGATTGTATTTTTAAACAAAAACTGCTCTATTTCACAATGTATAAATGTATTATTTCACTTAGGTGAAAAATTTACAAGGTTAAATGCTTCATAGAGATTTTGGCTCCTAGCCAGTGCCCTTCTGCAGCAAGTAGCTGGCAAGCATTGCTTTGCTGGAGACACTGCTTCTTTAGACACATTAATTGTAAATGATAGTTCTCACTAGCTAGAAATTATGAGAGAGAAAGTACAGCACTATGTAGCAAGCATTTGAAAATCCTAATCACTAGTTTTTTATGCACTAAATAAAAGTTCCTAAGCAAGTCAAATCTCACCTAGGATCATTGCTTGCTAGGTTCAAGCTCCTTGAACCTTCCCAAGGGAAGTCTTTTAATAGGTAAACCAGGTTTCCCAGTAGCTGGATCACCTCTGTGTAATATAAATACAATGCATCAGGCATTGTAACAAGTAATAAAAGAAAGAGCAGAATCTCATATCCACTAGAAGCTAAATGAAGCAAGGGCAGGATTGGCTTTAATCCTGGCCACTATGGTCTCTTTTCTGACCACCTGATTTGTCCCTTGCCTGTCACACCTAGAGCTTGTGAAGTTGTAAAAGGCAAGTCTCCCTGTAGCTGAAAGAGATGGGAGAGTAGGGGAAGGAATAAATTTTCAACTGCTTGGAACCTGACTTTGGTAATGTAAGGGAATATTTAATGGTAGCTGGTGCCTTCTGGGAAGACAAGTTTTGCATCACACTCAGAATGGCAGTCAGGGCAGGCTTCTTGCTGCCACAGGACAGCAGGAACTGGGACCAGGTTCCAGCACTGAGCTGAATGAGAATGAGTATGAAAATTCAAGATTTAGTAACATAGATGGGTGCAATGTTTTGGTCTGCTTAAACAAATCTTTCTTCCTGCACTCTGCATTACCATATCCCAGTCAGTAACATGACACCAGAGTACTTTAAAATCCTCCTGTTACTCTGTGTGCCTTTATCTCCTAACCAAACCCAGGCACATTGAACCACCTACTAATATTAATCTCTGCAGGGTGTGTATGGCATAGGTGAGGATCCCCTGCAGCCATGTCTTCTCTGGGAGCCGTGTGAGGAGAGGCTGGATAGTGCACAGTGCTGGGGGAGCAGAGCCCAGCTCCCAGGGCCTGCAGTACAGTGCTGAGGCTCTCACACTGCTGCTGCCCCAGCCTCAGCCCACCTCTGTGTGGAGCCTGAGCCCTTGGAGACAGAGATTCAACTCCCTCTAGTCAGCCTCTACCCTGGCCTGCCGTGTTGTGTCTTATGCCCAGGAGAGCCCCTGCCCTGGGCTGCAGCAGCCTCATCTCCATCTGAATCTCCCAGCAGGGAAGTGACAGGGCACAGAGCCCATGTGCACATGTGGCCTGACCAGCCACAATGGGCTCCTGGAAGGGCTGGCTGTGAGTGCAGAGCCTCTCCCTCAGTCACTCTGCAGGGTGCCATGGGAGCACGTGGCACGGGTCATTCTTTGCCCTCCACACCTTTGCTGCAGTGGTGCTGGTGCAGCATCACTGCTGGGATGCTGCTTTGGGTCCTTTGTGTCCTGCCACCACTCCTGTGCATTAAACCCTTTCCTGGGGTCCTGTGGGTGAAGCCTGACCCTCCCCAAAGGCTTGGACTCCAGCAGGCACAGCCTGAGGCAGTAATAGGGTGTTGTCTTCACTTTACTGGGACTTATTCAAGAACTACTGTTGAGAGCAGAATCAAATGCCAGAGTCTGTAAAGCACGGTGAAAATTCATCCACCCCAAGAAAGCTGTGTCTTCACTGAGTGCAGGCTCCCCTCTTTTCCTCCAGGCAGCCCATATGTGCCATAGGTTTGAACTAGCAGGATGGCAATTGGTCACCCAACCTTTTTGTGAAGAATTGGAGGGAGAACTGACCCAACAGAGGCAGCACTCTGCCTTGGCTGGGCTCCAGGAGGCTGTACTGAACCCAGGTGTGGGCAGTCAGGGCTGCCCTTCCCCTCCCAGCTGATTAAGGGTTAAGCAGGCACTGCTGGGGGAGCTGCTCACCTTTCCAGCGAGGCTGCGGGGAATGGTAACTATCTCGAAAATAATCACAGTCCTGTAACAGGGTTTTGTGTTTTTAACAGGAATGTGTTGATGTGGAGGTCTCTGGGAGCACAAGGACAACGTGCCTTGAGTTGTAAGTTTTGACTCTCCTCTGTGTGCTGCTATTTGCATCTCCTGAGCTTAGGAGGAGAGTGAGAGATGAAGATCTCAGGTCTATACTTGTAGTGTCACCCCTCAGTGGTTTTGGTTGAGCACTGGCAAATATTGAATGAGCTAGGCAGGCAAGTTCCCTGTCTAGCCTCAGCAGTTTGTTGACAATATATAGCAAGCTAAGAATAAGTTATGGTAACTCAGAATGAGTTATTATCACTCTTTAAAATGAAATATCTTTCTTGAACACCTAAATCCTTTTCTCTATTTAGGGTGTGTTGAAAGTTTCTCTTTTTTTTTTTTGGTGTAAAATATCAAATGCCATGCCATCTTTTAAAATGTATCTTATACTGATGCCAAAATGGTTTCTTGCTGACTGTTGACAGCATGTTTTTCTCTAGAAGCTAAAAGACTAAACATACCCCAAAATATTAACATTTGATTTTTTTTATTATAATATATTTAAATTTTGAAAATATTTATGGCTATACATTATGTGGGGGGGGTTTTAATGACTGACTCATTAGGATGTGCTGTATGAAAACTTCTAGGAAATGTAAGTACTTACATGATTAAACCTATTATAAGCTTCTAGTATCTAATTAAGAAATGAAGATTGGTCTTTAACTTGACTCCCTTATGAGCCTACCTGTGTCAATGACTTGGTTTTGCACCACAATTTGCAGAGTAATCACTGCTGGTGATTTGTCATTAGTTGTAATGGAAGTATATAGGATCTGCCAGGCAGCTTTACAGAGAAGGAAGGAAAGGGAGTGTTTCAGAACATTGCACTAACTCTACAGTTTCCTTACACATTTGGTTCTTTGTAGCTTTATATTACTCCCACATTATGTTAATTTCTGGCAGATTTTAGCAGGAAAAGAGTTTTTAAGTGAGGTTGGAAGATACAAGTACTCCAGTTGTAATCAAGGCTTAGGTTTGTCAATTCTAGTCAGCTAAAATACCCATCAAGGTATTATTTGTACTGCAATGGTTCTATCAAACTGTGCCTTAATTGTTACTGTGTATCTTCAGTTGGACCAAAATTATTTGTGCTTTCAAAAGCCTTTTACAAGTGCATAATACCAATGTAAGAGGTAAAATAATGCAACAAAGTAGAAACTAAGTAGCTTAACAGAAAGCAAAAGCAGGAATGGAGTAAAAAAGCAAAATCACATAACATGCTCTTGCAGGTTTTGCTGTACTAGTTCTTGTTAGAATATTTATAGTTGTTAAGTGTTAAAAGTAGAAAAAAATAGATGTTTGACTTGATTAGATAAGGAAAAATAATTTTTAAAAAAACCCCACCAAATCATGCCACTGAGTATACAGTCATCTGACCCACATAAAGCACTCAAGTTTTTGTAGACAAGAGGTTTCTTTCTCATGCCTGAACCACAGGCCCCTCAGGACAGGGCTTACATCAGAGCAGTACATGACCAAGAAGCACAAGGAAGAAATTATGATAGTCCAAATTAATTAATTTGCATGTGTTATTATCAGTGTTATTGTTTCCAAAACAAATGAAAAGCAATTATTTGCTGTTTATATAATAAGAGCCTAGATTTGTAAAGGTATTCAGAAATCTTTGAGAAAAAAATCCTGGATGTCTTGGAGGAAGTGGGGGGGAGAAGGGGAGGGGAGGATGGCTGTATTATTTTTAAAATGTGAATGGTAATTCTTCATCGTCTTCAATGTCTATTGAGGCAGAGGAAAGAAGTGAAATCTCCAGTGGGAATTACATTAAAATAAGAGTTAAATAAACCATTAGAATGTGTTTCCCTGGAATGAAGTTTTTGGTTTAAACAATCCCTGATGAAAGGGAAATTGCAAGTGAGGAAGTTCATAGCTATGAGGAATACATAAAGTCTTTCACAGAAACTGAGTCTAATGGACTGGGCAGTTTAGAGATGGTAAGTTATAAACAGAAAATCTGTCTAATTACTACCTGTTTGGTGTTGAACCAAGGTATTGGACAGCTGAACTGATCCAACTTGGCAATTTTGCATTCTCAAGTCCTTTAATTTCTATTCCAGTTATATTAATTCTAAATTTTAAAAGTGGAAGGAAATATCTGTCTAAAGGTTCAGGAAATGTATTTATGAAGTATTGAAGCTTATACATCTGAAGCGAAAATGAAGGAGAAGCAGCAACTGATTAAAACTTTTTGAACAAGCTTCCAAAGTAGTTAGGAAGTGTTCCCACCTAAATCAATTATTAAATATGTTGGGTGAAATAGAGGAGTACTTTACTGTATCTTTTTCCTTAGTAGCACTTGAAAGCAGCTATTTTTCTTTTTTTTTGTTTTATCTTGTTTCGTGCCAGATGTTCTTACCAGGGAAAACAATGGTGATGTGTTTTAATATTGATGAGCTGATTCTCCCGGGAATAACAGTATATCTACCTTCTCAGAATACAAATTGTGGGAGGTTTTTTATAGCATAATTACCACAATGCATGGAATTTTAAGTGCACCTCTTTAAAACTGTGGAAAGAACTTTCTGTTTATTATCTTTATTTTAACTACTTTAAAATGAGAACGACTCTTCTTTTAAAATTCTGTATTGTTTTGGTGGCCTTTAAAAAGCAAGCATATAAATCACCAGAGGTATTGTGTAATCTGTCAAAGCAGCATATGCTTAAGCACCTTATAAACTATAAAATAATCATAATATTTCTCTTTCCAAGTTTGTTAGTTTATTTGTTTGAGCAGTTGCAGAGCGATTAAGGTACCTTGTTTTAACTTTTTTTCTCTCTTTTTTCCCTTCAGGAGCTTGAAGTGCTGAAATCATAAATGATTTGCTGACAAGCTGAGCTTGCAATGCAGGCAATAAAAACTGTGGAAAAAGAAGCGACTCTTATAAAGGAAACACTTTTCACAGAATCCTTCCTAAAGCAACAAGAGTGCAGCAGAACCCCGGCAAGGAGGCAGCTCCAAGAGCAGCAGCCATTGGAAGGAGCTGTCTGCAGCTCTCAGTGCTGTACTGAGCATGTCCCAGCGGAGCCCAGTGCAAGCAGCACATTATGCAAAAAGGCAGCTCCAGCAGATGGGAGAGAGGCACAGCGAGCGTTTGCTTCACTTGCATCACCGCCGCCTGCAAACAAACCTGGATTCCTAGAGGGGATCTCGCCAGCAGGCCAAAGGAATGAAATCCGGGAGGATGGCTTGATTGTCAAAGGTGTTGCACTGCGAAAAATCATGGGGAATCAAGATGGGAAGCTAAAGAAAAATACAGGTGATGTGCAAGAAGGAGGAGAAGATGCCTCTGGGCCCAAGGATACGGACGGCACAAAGAAGGTATCGGGAGGCAGAAGGGGACTGGGGAAGCATGCAAAAGGAAGCGAATCGGGTAAGAAGAAGGGTAAGTCAGACTCCAGGCCCTCTGTGTTTTCAAATCTGAGGATCAGAAAAAATCTGTCCAAGGCTAAAGATGGGAATAGCAGCTCACGGGAGGATGTTTTGGAAAGCCAGGCCTTGCAGCCTGGGGAGCTGGACAGTACTCATTCAATTGTAACCAAAACTCCCGATATAAGCATCTCTGCAGATGAAGGGGGTCTCTCAGACACAGATGTTGAACATTTTGAAATCAGAAATGAAAATGTTCCAGCTGCTGCAGAGACACAGGATGGACAAAGGACCAGCTCTGGCTCTGATACGGATATATACAGTTTCCATTCAGCCGCAGAACAAGATGATTTGCTCTCTGATATCCAGCAAGCTATTAGACTGCAGCAGCAGCAGGGGGCAATTAACATTGGAACTGAGGACGCTGTCACCAAAACAATGGGCCGACACATGGCTAATTCTCAAGCAACCCCCTTAGATTTTGAACGTTTTTTTTCAGTAACTACCACTGACAAAGAGAGGAGCCCAGACACTGAGGGGGCTTTTCCAGCAGTATCGGAAATTGTGGAAAGCATTCCCATCTCCTGTGCAGCTGAACGTGAACCAAAAGAGGTGGTAAATGGCACAGGCTCTCCTGGTAACAGCTTATTTGAAACACAGGAGCGTCAGCTACTGATTGAGGAGCAGCCCTTTGCTGGAGTGGATGCTGTAGCCAGTGAACTACAAGATGGTTTGAACAGAGCTGCAGTAGAAAATGGGTCTCAGACACACAGCTCCACAGAACCTTTTCCATCTCCAGTGGCAGGTGCTGAGGCTAAAATTGCTGAAGTGCAGGCTGTTGATTTTCAGGGCTCAGTAACAGAGAGTGGTATTTCAGATGCAGGCCGTGATCATGCTGCTGAGACTCAGGAAGGGAAACACACTCCGTCAGCCAGTCAAGAGGAGCTGCGTAATGGTTTATCCACAGAAATGAAAAATGGCAGTTTGTCCTCTGAAGGAACAGCGGATAGTCCGATGCTTGGTTCCCGATGTTTTAAGCCCTATCTAATTAATCCCTGTTACATCAAAACCACAACTAGGCAACTGAGTTCTCCCAACCATTCACCTTCTCCCTCCCCATCCCAGAGCCCACTTTTCACAAGGAGGCAGGACTCCTTCCACAAGAAGGAAAAAGTCTCAATTAGGAAGAAGAGGTCTGCTAGTCTGGCAGGTTTGTTCAGTCGTTCTGCAGACTGGACAGAAGAGGTGTCTAATCACAAAAGCGAGATAACGGAGAAGGTGAGCTCTGCAGACTATTTGGAGCACAAGGGGTTTAGAGAGAAATTTCAAGTGGAAAGAGTGCCTTTGACTCATTCAAGAAAGTCCTCAGGGGTCCAGGCTTCTACAGAGACATTTCCCAATGTCTTTTCAGGTGAGTGATATACACAATCAAGAGTTTTGGGTTTGGGTTTTTTTCCCACAATAGCTTTGAAAACATTTTTAAAATACTTTAATTCATCGCATGCAGTACCTTGGCCTTAGAATCCAAGGCCTGATCTTACAAACACAGTCACATTTCATCAGTCTGGCAGTTCTGCCAGTAAAGGAAGTGCATAACTCTTTGAAGTTTTTCTTTCTACTTGTCTCCTTTGTCTACATCCTGTAGGAAAAGACTGAATGCCTTAAATTATTCTTGTTGAAAAATGCTAAAAGCTGCACTGTTGTAGGCAGATCAGCTCTCTGCATAAATAGATCTTTCAAATGCAAAGCTTTCCGTAACCAGGATCCTGTTTGGGGTTTTCTTGTGCTAGGTGCTGTTCTCATGTACTATAAACACATGAGAGCTGCACCTGGTGTTAGACTGACACAATGATGAGGATTTGCTCAGTACAAAAAGGAAAAAGCCATGCTAAGCACAGATGGACAGCACTTCAGAAAGGAACCAATTTCCTCTTCAGAAGGGGAAAGGAGGTGAAGAAAAAAAGTCCATGTATTGAAGGGCAGCAAAAACAGGGGAGGAGAAGGGAAACTGGGGGTTATACAATTTGGTAGCTGTGACAGGCTGCTGCTCAGGCTACATAGGGTGACTCATTCAGTAAACCTTTACCTTGCCTGTTAGGCAGCTTGCATCTTATCCCAAGGACATGGGAATAGAATAGAAAATTCACAAACAAAGTAGTGTGAGTAAATGGTTATGTTTTCCTTCACTCAGAGGGTTGGTTTTTTTTTTCCCTTTCTCTTCCCCTCACCTGAAGCTTCTTTCTAAAGGTAATATAATCATAATTAGGAACACTTCTGCCACATAGGAGGTATGTATACAGAGAAAACTCAGCAGCATATTCCATACGTTTTTCACTTGAGGCACCTGTAGAACTAAGAGAACATACCCTGCTATTATATAAAATCAGATTTTTTTTAATGAAATCACTTCTAGATGCATGAGCACTAACCATACATGTGCACAAGGTCCTTGTGAAAAATAGAGTGAGGTTTTTTTTGTGGTTTTATGAAAAGCAAACAAAAAAGTACAGTTTAGGATGTAAATAACTAAAATTGTTTTCCAGATTCAAATCACAACGCTTTCATTCTTTAGTAGCCTTGAACTAAAATCCCCAATTTCAGTATAGAAAATTAGAATTAAAAATTTTTAACACAGAAAAACCAGCCCCTCTGAGACTAGCCCACTGTGAAGTGAGATGAATATTCTTTTAAAATTTGTTTTAAATTGCTTTCACCCATTTATTAGACTTAATTTGGGACATGCAACCTAAACTTTTCCAGTTTGAGGTGCTCACTACTTTAATAGCATATGAAGAGCACACTTTTTTATTTTTTGGCTATCAACATTTGACAGCTTACGAACAACTCAGAAAATTTTTAATTGCTATGTCTGTAATTAGACTTTATGGTGGTGCTATGATGGAAATAAGTTGTATATGGCAAACTTCAAGAACATGGAACTTCTTTTTACATACCTGTTTCCTGGGAAATAGACTTTTTCACATTTCCTCACAAGATGTTGATTTACTTAAAAATAATTTTTGTTTTGGTTTGGGTTTTTTTCCCACCAATGCTTTAGACTGTTATTGTGAAGGGACCAGCGTCCAATGCAACAGTAGTTCTATCTCTTATGGAAATTACAGTGACCCTCATTTGCATGTACATACCAGCTGTCTTTACAAGCAGAGGACAATTATATCTTTCAGTTCATGCAGAAAAGCTTCAAGTGAGTGAACTGGAAATGACTCATCTCTTGGCCATTCATAGTTTTAAAAAATGTATTTACAAGCTAAAATTCATTGAGAATTTAAAAATAACAGCTAGTGTACATTTAAAAAAGGGAAATTAAACTTCACATTACTATTTCCACGAATTATTGCTATTGCTGTAAGAGCAGAACAGCCTCTTTAAATAAACCATTCTGCACAACAATGATTACGGAAATAATAATTTCTTTGTAATTTGATACTACTTGTGAAAAATGTTGTATTTTACGTGCATGCATGAGATACATTGATCTGGGAATTAGCATCAGGCTTTTAGAAATATTTTTTTATAGTGAGATATTTCTAGCCTAAAAATAAAAACAAAAACAAAGTAAAGCCAGTCCAAAACAGCTTCTTGCCTACAGCATGAAATCCCATTTTGCTGTGCAGTGGCTGCAGCGTTGCTCTGCATTCCTAACTGGAATCACAGCACTTTATCATCGATTTCAATGACAGCAGGTTCTGTGCAGATGATTGGCCTACTTTTGCACCATGTTGTGGTTTGGCTGTGTGCCATTTGATTTTCACAGAGAGCCATATGAACTCTCTAAGGCTCCTTTAATGTCAAATGTAGATGGAAGCCAAGTACTTGAATGGCAGAGACTTTGCATATTTTAATTTTGCTTTATATAAGAAGAAAAGTACAGTATTTTGAATTCTATGCATTTTTTAGGAAAATGGCATGGACAAGTTTAAGGGCATTTTGTAATTCAGGCATTGGATCTATTTCATATTTTATGTGGACAGCTGTATTTGAATTTGCAGTGACAGTAATTACAAGTTCTAGATTACCCAATGCACAGTGGAGCCATGGTTTTTATATGGTGGTCCCAGGAGAACAAGAGCTCAACAAGAGCTGTTTTTCTCCCTTTGGTATGTGGCAGTGAATAATTTGCACTAAAGTGAAGTGAGTATCTGAGTGGAAAAATTAAACTGATGTTTCCTAACATTAACATACCTGAAATGAAAGAGCCAATAGACAGATTTAGTAAAAAGGATTTCATTCTTGCATTAATTTGAGGTGCAGTGATTGCAGAGGAGCTAATAAGGGTGTCTTTTACATAAATTGAATGAGTCCCATCAGCTGCCCCAGATGGTAATTAAACTTGACCCAGACAAACCTATGCCCTTCCTAATCACTGTTGGCTGGTTGTAACACACTTGCTGCATGAATCTCTTTCAAACAGATAATTTATCTTTAAATTTTTCTTCAGAGACTTGTATTTTTTTTCTGCTCTGTCTGTAAAGAGGAGGCAAACAAAAGCCCTAGTTACCACAAAACAAAACTGGAAGCCAGTGCTGTGCTTGTGTACTCATGTCTGCTGATTTCTTCCACTTTATTTCACTTTTGTACTGTGTTTATGCTGTCTTCCCACTTGCAATTGCAGTGCAGTGTCTGCAGGCATGTACATAGGTTTAGTATAGATAAGCATGTGAAAACTTGAAAAAGTTGGATGAAAGTTTGTTTGTGAGATATAAAGTAGATCTTTTTAAATGCTTTTTTTAAGGCTTAAAAAAAAAAAAGCCTTCTCTGATTCATGTGATGCTGCACACAATATGGATTTGTATCTGTTGTCATCCTGAGTGGACTGTTTATCATGCAGCTGTTATTTAAGATTACTTATGGTTTGCTGTTTCACTGCTGATGTTTGTTAGCAGTAATAGAGATGGCTCTTTTATCAGATGGGGTATAGCTTCCTCTAACTAAGGAAGCTGCCCAGCAGCAACCCTCCATGTGGTATGTGATCACACGCTACAGTGGGTGTTGCTAGCAAGCATCTGAAGGCAAAGATCCTCCTCTTTTTGCCTAATACACACAAAACTTGGGGCAGGGGGAAGACTCCCATACTGCACTTCAACTGTACTAAAATGTGTTTGAAAGTGGGCTGCAATATGTTGTTGAAAGACTGCTGAGTACTGATAAGTTACTTTAATGTTTATGTGCCAGCACTGCAATATGGGATTTGGAGCAACATGAGTAATTCCACTGGAATTCAGTGCTGCCACAGGCTTGTTTTGATGGGATCTCATGATTAATACTTTGATCTTTATCTAGAACTTCATTGGGAGTAGCAGGTTTTGGTCATGAGATTGGGTGGCTCTATCTATTGGGAGCCACATTCCGAGCAGCATCACATTCTGAGGTATGACTGGCAGCCCAACATGTCTGGAGTAGCACTGTGTGATCTTGGTTGTCTGGTGGTCTTTTTTGGGGTGCAAAGGGGTAAAGAACAATGGACAATTATAGCTGAAGTGTGTGCATCTCTACTTGATTCTGAGACACCATACCACTACAATATGTGTCTGTCACACAAGGCACCTGTCTGGAACTGACCATTCAAGGATGTTGTGTGCTTCAGTGACTTTATTTCTGTGAAATGAGCAGTGGATTATTCCAGTGGGAATAATTATGTGGAGGTTAAGTTTGATTATATTTCTTGGGTCTCATTGTGCTTAATTATTTTTTTAAATATGCATGTATTTTTAGTAGCTTGGGGCATGATTGGTCTATTAAAAAAACCCAAAAAACATAAAACAAAAAAAAAAAACTGTGTGTAGTACTTATTTGCAGAAAAAAACCCCAAACCAAACTATTTCTTGAAAAAGGCTTTTTTTTTCTCCTGTGCTGTTCTGAGGAAAAAAACCCTTGCATTTCAAAAGCAACTCTAGGGATATTTTAAGCTGACTGTATATGAAGGATTAAGTTTTAATGTGAATAATGGTGATAAAACACTACCAAAATACTAATTACCCAAGATATTTTGTTTGTTTAGTGTTTTAATCAAGCTCAGGATATGGCCAAGTGTATTCCTCATGAACTTTCTCTGCCAAAATTTCAGCTTACATAACGAGTAGCAATGATGAACCATATATGTGTAGGTGTGGGTGACTGCAGCTCTGGTTATTTTTAGGTGCATTTAAAAACATCACTCTGTAGCACTTAGCTGGACTGCAAGTTTCCTGAAACTTATGTTTATGCAGGCAGTTGATCTTTTTTGGGAATGGGGTGAGTTGGTACAAAGGTAACAGGACAAAAGCAAAAAGAAGCTGTGACAGGAAGGTGATGGACAGATGTTAGGACTTTACATTGTGTCACTTCATTCCTGCCTCTTGATATGGTAATAGAAGGCCAGTTGCATTTCATTAAATGCTTTAGAAAAGGCAGCAAAGTGAGTTCAGGAGCTACTATTTTCTCTAAGCAACAGCAGCATCCTGTATTCCTATACTGCTGTTAATGTAAAGAAAATTAGGGACAACAAGGTGGACTTTTTTACCTTGAATGAAAAAAGGACTGTTCCTCCTTTTATTTCCATGTTGCTGCTGTCCAGAATTTTTTCTTCACACTGATGGAAATAGCTAGGCTTTCTCACCAGGAAGTGAGTTGAGTTACATTTTCTGATGCTAAACTTTGTTTTATTCTCAGACAAATACTGGCCATGACTTCTTTCATCTGTAATTGCACAGCAGTAGAACCATTAAGTAAGTTAGCAGTTTTACAACCATAAGAAGCAGTGGTTATGAGATTGTGTGTGTAAACATCACAAGTTCTAAAAGTAAACCCTAATACGTCTAAAGCTAAATGTAAACACATAAATATAGAAGAAGTAGATAAATATTGACAATTTCATCTTTTTGATATCTTGACATATATAGCTAAGTAGTGGCAGGAAAGCCAAGTCACAAATGAGATTTATTGAGACATTCTTATTTGTCAGTATAAGTATGAATTTTTTGGTGTCAGGATCTATATAAAAGTTATCAGCAGTGCCAGAGCTCTGAACCTGGTGTGAATTTGAATCAGGTGAAAACGCAGATAACTTTACTGTGGAACTAATTACAGAAGGCACCGTTCATTCTAGAGTTCATTTGATGCTGAGAAGATCTGTCTCAGATGTCCCTTGAAGATGCAGAGATAGTATGTACCAGGGAAAAAGAAACACCTATCCTTTCTTCTTCCTTTCACTGATAAGGAAAAAAATCACTGTAAAAAAGAAATCTATGCTGTACTATCACAATAACTGTCTACATTAACACATCTTAAAAGTCATGGAAGAAAAGGGAGTTTTCATTTTAAAAAAAAATTGTCTTCATAAAAGAGGTTGTGTATCAGAGTGCTGTTTTGTCATGCAAAGAGTCAAGAAATAATTTGTGAGAAATTGTTGAGGGAAATATTTGATTACATCAGTGAAAGAACATAAAGGCCTAGCTATAGCAAGGGAGTTGTGTTTCTAGGTTTTCTTCAAATGAAGTCTAGAAGAACATGTCTGCACAAATACAGAGATGCACGTCTAGTTTTTTGGTTTTGTGGAATGTAGTTCTAACTTTCTGCTTTTGCCCTTTCTTTGTCTAACTGCCGTTTGTTTATGGATACAAAGAAAAGCTTTTGTGCTTCTTGATAAATATTAAAAAGCAGTTATTAAAATTGGAGATTAGCAGGCCTTGGGAACAGAGGTCATGGAGGGAAAAGAAAGCTAGGCATGCCTGGGAGCTCATGAGTAGGTTGAAGGAAATTTGTTATTTGTGTCCTACTTTAAAGACCGCTAAGTTTGGTTGGGTTCAGTTGTGTCTTGTGACTTTTGGCTGCTCAAGCGCACAAGCTTGAGCTTGAGAATTTACTTCTAAGGTAGAGGCAGGCCAGGCTGTATTGAATGTGGAATAAAATGTCAAACCATTGGGAATAAAATTTTACAAAATTGGGTTGTAAGGAATAGTGTGTATCAGGTTGGACTGACAAAAGATGCTGTTAGTAATAGATGCCCAAAAAGACAGCAGAGGAGCTTCTTACTTTAAAAGAGCTAGACAGAAAGCATTGTGGCTTTCAAGCAGTCTGTGAGAACCTGGCACAGACTACTACCTTCACATCACAAATCACCACAGAAACTAAAAGGGTAAGGAGACAGAATTAAATACTTGCTGAGAGGAAGCTAAATACCTGGAAAACACAATATGAAATTTGCCAAAGATGCATATGGTGCCTAAAACATTTGGTAGACAGACACATATAGGTTCTCCTTCATAATAAATTGGTATAATTAGGGAAGCTTTATAAATGTACCTCTGTAAGCTGCAATGATACTGCATTAGAGCCTGAACAGAAATCATGTGGAGGGAGATGTCATTTAATGTTGGGGTGGGGGAACATGTTGTTGATATTTTTAGAAAGACATTTTGTACTCTGTGCCACTGCTATATCATAATTGAGGAATTGTCTGGTATTTAACAATTATTTTAAAATCTTCAGCTTCTGAAAGTTACTATATGAAAACTTCTGAAAAAGGTGTTCTTGCTTTTTCTATATATGTTACGTATATATGTTACTAAATTACATGCATAAATGACATATAGCAAAAGGTAGGGATAAAAGAATAGTTTAATATTCTGTCTCAGTTTATCATGTTATACATATATCATATGTAAAAAAATTTACTGTGGGGGAAAGGTGTAAAATCTTAGTCACCATGGAAGCAAAATTTCAAAGAGCTTATGTTCAAGTTAGGGAGACAGAGTGCTTCATAGACTTGCTAATCTGGAAGAATGCTGAAAGCACTGTGACAGTCTATCGCAAATATTTTAATATATTTTGAAGTTCTGGTGATGGCAAAGCTATGATACCTTCTTTTTATAAAAAGTAAGATATTGTTGTTGCAAATAATCAAGCCAATTTTATCTTGTTTTTGACTGCAGCAGCAGCAAGTCTTTGGAACAAGTCTTGAAGGAGGAAATGATAAGATATAATTAACTGTAGAGTATATGACAAAAGGGTAAAGAAAAACAACAAAACGCAGCATGGTTTTAGCAAAGATCAATAAGACAACATTGATAATATTTTATTTACAGCTGCTTTCTAGACAACACAAGAGATGTAAGAAGGTGTTAATTTGCATTTCTGTACATAATGGTAATGCTGCAAATCACTTATCCAAAGAAGAGAAGTCCTGGTGGTTTTAGGTAAGGGACTCTGTCATGTTACTTCACTGCCACCAGAGGAACTGTGGCATTTTGGCCTGCTCCCCCCTAGTGTTGTGATTGATGGGCTAAGTCAGGCTGTGGAAAGTTTATTACATAATTAACACAAGAGTAAACATGTGTCCTCACCTTTGTCCTGACCATAGCACTTATGGGATTTGATATTTTCATTACCAAGCAAAATTTTCTTTCTACTTGTCTTTCTATATTGTGACACAAATTTCAAAATTAGGAACTGATTTCATTCATCAGGATGAAGGTCTGCATTAATTAGATTTTCACATGCTTTCTAGCACAATTTGTAGAAATATGGCGTCTGTTTAAGTAATTTTATAACAGATCACTGGGTTATATGCTGAAATTGTTGGTGTTGTCATGTCTCATAGTCAGCAAAAGTGAACAGGTGGTTTTAAAGTACAGCTGCTTGGTTCAGTCAAGGAGAACTATAGATCAAGTAGGAGATGCAGGTTTTTTTGAAAACTGCAACATCCTTTCTAGGGTGAATTTTTACTTCCTTAATTAATTCCTCTCTTTTTCACCTTTAATTTTGGAGAATAATTTTTTCAATATTTGTCAGACCTCTGCTTTTTCCATCAGAGCCTTTCTGGAAGAATTTCAGGGCCATTTTGCTGAGGTGCTATTTAGCCCTGCATGCACCTGGGAGCAGTGGCAGGATTCTCTTCCAGTGGCAGCTAATGCCCTTGCTTCCAAAAGGGAGCATGCACACTTGTTCCTTAGCTCTCTTTGGGATGCCTCAAGCACTTGAAGGTATTAGCATTATGTGATGCCCTTTCTTTTTCTGTGTAATATGTTGCTCATTCTTAGCTGAGCTGAAATCTCAGTTTATACACTTATTAAAGCTGTCTTGCGCAACCTGGAATCTGTTTAATTTTTTAGTGATAAATGTAAGGCTAAAATAAAGGAAAAAAAATACTTGCTTGAGTTGCACAGGGGTTGATGTACTCTGGCCCTATCCTTAGAGCTAATGAAGAGTTACATGGAAAGTTTTTAATACTAAACAAAGATACTGTGAGAGACAGGACATTGTAAAAGGAGCAAGACTGAGACACCAAGAAATTCAGACAACTTGGCAAAAGTAAAGCATAAAGTTTACTGTGACAATCAAGTACAGGACTGAGAAAATTAAAATTAATAATTGATAGTTTTATTCTAGTTGTTTGAATAGTCTATGAATCTATTCAATCAATACATTATTATCTATAATTTAATAAATATATATTTCTGACTTTGAAACTGTGTGTAGGCAGCCATAGAAAACTGTGGGAATGAGGGAGACAATGTTGATATATGTCTTTTTCTTAATTCTCAGGCTTAGACAGGCTTTCTACTTTGACTTCTGAATTTAAGATGATGTGTGGGTTTAGTTCACGTCATCCATATGAACATAGCCAGAAAATCTGGAGGCAGAACATCAGAGAAGGAAGGACAATCTTCTTTGGTATTTCCACATATCCCTGACTTTATTAATGTTTTAAATACTAAAATATAAGATATAGATATGAGAAATAATATTTTATGTATAATGATAATACACAGTATAAATATATAAAGATATCAATATATAACATCTGTGGGGTTTTTCCCCCCTTAGAAACATAGGCTTTTATACAATCAGTGAAAGCAGAGATCAACTATTACATGGATAATAAGAACAAAAGGAAATATATTTGCCAGTATTATAGCAATGTGTGCCCTAACCTTAGACCAATTTTGTTATATTTAAGGTTTGTGTTGCCTAGAAATTATAGATTTAAAACGTATTTTATTTTGTGTTTATTTAAAGCAGAAGGCTTTTACATTCTTTTTGTTATGAAACAATATTGTGTGGAGGCCTGTTGCTTACTAGGTTTTCCATGTTTTATGTAACCAAGCTGTCAGAAATATGTCACATGATTTTAGGAAAGTATCTGTCAATAAAAATTCAATCCCTTAAAAAAATTTAAAAAAAAAAAAAAACCCCAGAAAACAAAACAGCTAAAGCAACCTCACAGGACAAAAAAATCTAGAACACTTTACCAATCTAAATCAGAAGAGGATTAGAAATTCTGCAGTGAAAAAGAACAATAAATGAAGTTTCTAATCCTGGAATTTTGGGGGTATTCTCCCAGATCAGTCTTCAGGCAAAGAACAGACAAAATTAAATTGCTTCTTTTATACTGCAAATATATATTTAGTATGCACTTATGCAGTACTTGGACTTATCATTTGAAGAAACGTTGGTAAGAATACCATTTGTTTTTATTCTGCACATTCCCAGGTTTCATGTGCATCTTGAAAACCTCTTCTTTCTCAGCAGTCATGTGTTGCATATTATATTTAGGTTGAGTGGTACAGGCTAGCTGTAAAACTAGAAATTTGAAACGATGGTGAAATGAAATAAAAACATTAAATAACTTTAATATTTTGTATCATTGAGTAATAATTTTATATGCAAAATTAGTGTGCTTGAAATATTTCAGACTTGGTAAAGTACGCTGAACAGCAAAAAGGTGAAAACTGAGTGTGATTGGTTTACCCTGAAAACTTATTCCTTAAGCTTTTGCTGTATAGTTTGAGCAAATACGATGAATGGGTGAATATGTACTGAAAATTATTTAAGAAATTACGGGTAGTTGCAATTGCCATCTCAACTAAAAATATTAACATCGCAGTATTTTTGTCTCTCTGACATGTTTGTCCTCTTCTGGCATTCTGGAGCATGTCTGGTGCTGCACTGTTGAGATGCTTCGCCAGATGACACAGACCTGAGTTAGCTGCCACCTTGCTGGCAGCATACGTAGAAAAGGAGATAGAACTGGAATGAAGGAATGATGTAGACTAATATGGAACAGCAGATAGCTGCAGTACAGCATTTCCTGACTTTTGAATGCAACTCCTTTTTTTTCCCTCCTATTTTCTCTCTTTTAGTTGGGGGTTTTTTGTTTGTTGTTATTCTTTGTTTATAAAACTATTTTCATAACTGAAATCCTTTCTAACTGAAAAACCATAAGAAGACCACAATTGTCTTTTCACATTTTGCAAGACTAAAAGAAAATATTGTAAATGGAAATTTACCATTTTGTCTATTTCTTCTTCATTTTCCTTTATTTCCTGTACTGTTTCTCAAAAATAGAGCAAGGCCTATGGCACATTTGGCTTCAAAGCTTATGAAATCGCTTTGCTGTGTGAGCATTTCTGATCTTAGTAAAATAGACAAAAGGAGGAGTAAACTGGGGAAAAGGAAGCAAGCAGATCTCAGCTTTTGAAGATGCGAGAAGTGTGTGCATAAGCCATGTTAGCTCTTGAGGTCACTGAATAGGCTGTTCAGAACTGGTGCTATACTGAAGCCATTCACTTTGCATTAGGAAGAATAAAAATAGAAAGTCTGTTTCCAGTGTGTGTGTAGGTTAAGATGTACTGATGCAACTGCTGTGTTAATGGTGAAAGTGTGGTGTAGTACTCTGGTTTTTGGAGAGAACATCACTGAGACTGGCAGAAGGGGGAGCCTTTGCAGAATAACTCATTTTGATCATTAGTCTCACCTGGTGCTCACGACAGCCGTGCTCCTGGGCTTTTGCAAATCCAGTGTAAAGAGGATAGAAGAACATCTTTAAAGATAAGTGCAAGTTTATAACAGCAAGATCCTCAGGGAAGCATTATTGCAAGCTCTGCTGCAGCACAGTGCCTCAGTGTGTATGTTTTCAGTATGACTGTGAGCACAACTACTGCAGTTTTCTTCCTATTTTCACTTCCATTCATGTCTCTTTGTCTCCTTGATAATCAGGCAAATTGAAAGCTAATATTTTTATGATATTGCTGCTTCTTAAAGATTTTGTTGCTCACCTTGTAGCTCTTTGAAATGCTTGTCTTCTGAGCATATCAAAGATCTGTAAGGTGAATTCATTGAGTCAGGATTTGCTTGTATTTCTCTGTGGACAATACTGAACACTCTTTTACCCACATTTTTTTATACAGGGAGACAGTATGAATGGAAATCATACTGGAACATGTGAATTTTCTTTCTGTTGTGAATAGATGACATATTCTACAGAGATGGCTTTCATGAACAGTGGTGTTCAATTCTTGATCACAGGGATTGAATGAGCACCTGTTGTGTCATAGTGGAGGAGACAAGATCAATAGTGCTTCATCTTCATGGGAATGGGACAAAGAGGCAGGTCATATAGAGGTGGAGAACAAGGAGCTTGGAAGCTGAGCCAGAAGATTCTGGCTGAGTCACAGTAGCAAAATTATAACAAGATATACACAGAAGGTCAGAATACCTGATACTTAAACTCATGTTCTCATTCTTTTAGTTGATTAATTGCGTAATCCTTTGCAATAGAAGAAAAATTAGTCTTTTTATCCCTCACTGGGGTTTAGTAAGTTATTCTAAGCTTCTAAAAATATCTTCTCAGTTTATAGTCATCTTACTTGCTGAAGATTTTTGGCAGGGTCCTTAGAATACTTATTTGATCTAAAGCTGAAGTTCTTGTCTAATTCTAAATTTAGTATGCTTCCCAAAATGCCTTGCCAAAATAATTAGGGGAAAGGTAAGAATTGGGTTCAAGAACTGCATGACCTGGCATTTCTAGGAAGAGATGTTTTAAATGTGAATAATGGTCATTTAACCTCTTAGGGGATAAAAGATATCTCGGAGATCTTGGTTTTAATTTTTACTGTTTTCATGGCAGGTAAAGGCAGTCAAGAGAAATTTTTTGCCACTCCATTTAAACTCATAGCAGAAGGCAGCTGATCATATAATAATTCTAAAATTATTCATAATTTAATTATTCCAGATTATTCGCAAACATCTTCACCTCCAGAAATTATTACCTCATGTAATTACCTCATGAATGGTTAAGGTGTCTGAGGCTAGAAGCTGTTGCTGCTGCCTTTTATTTATAAATTAACAATGTAAAATTTTATTTCAAAATCTTGTAGTTGACTGAATTTAGCCTGAAATCAGTTTAAATCAAATTTTTGATACTTCTATGTTAAAAAGTACTTGCTAATATAATTAAATAATTTTTACTGTCTTATTTATTCCAAGACTATTTCATGTTCAGGTGGGCAAAATTGTATAATTTCTCTTACCATAGTCTGAATTAATTAAATTATTTAATGACTTTTTTTACACATATACTTATTTTCTGATGTTTAAATAGTAAAGTTTTTTAGAAAATAGTTAAACATTATTATGAAAATTAAACTCCAATTTAATAGCAATTAAGACTCTGAGCAATGTATTTGAACTTGAGCAAGGCAGTTAAATGCTAGAAAAGTTAGCAAATGACTGGGTGAATTAAGGGGGGAAAAGCTACATGTCCTTTTTTGTGATTTACAAATATTTTTCCTGCTAATTAGGTCAAAGCAAAAGGAAGGGGCTATTCTGGTTCTGAATATGCAGGAGAAGACTCTCTAAACATGACAAGATTATTTAAATGTTGAAATGTCAAGGGGAAAAAATAAGAAAATCTATCAAGTCTGGCATTCAGTAGTCATGGATAACTATTCAATATATAATATAGCATGCAGAAATGTCTTTTTTTGTGTAATTCTTTCTTTTTGGGTGTGAGCAAAGTGATCCTCTGTGGTCAGCAAGAAAGATGCCTTGAACTAATAAATTATTTTAAAGAATTAATAGCTGAACTCTGCTAGAGGGCTATGTTGAATAAGCAGTTTTGTTGGCATTGCATTTTAGGTGGTGTAGCCAAGGAACAGAGGCAAACTAACTGGCACACATAACAAAATTTGTGTCTTGTACAAGTGTATCTCATAGCTTATATCCTGTTTTATTCCCTTGATTGTATTGTATTTTGTCTAATAAAGGGCTAGCAAACTTGGACTAATAATCAGATAATTATCAGATCTTTAGATGTGGAAAAGAAAATCTTAGAAGCTTCCAACATTTTAATACATTGTTTATTTAGAAGTGTATTGCCACATGAAATTAAAATATTACAGAGACTTCTAGCCAAATGTGACTTACAGTATCCTTTTAAAATTGCTTCCAGATGTTTAAAAGAAAAACCATTTTAGTATGTTCAGCAAGCCTGGGAAATGTTACATTTTGAATAAAGTTAATGTTCAATCAGAAATCTTGCACGTAAAAAAACAGTAGTATTATAATTATCAATGTTATTGTTATTATGCTTAATTGCACTAAAGATGCTTTCTTAACACAGTTTTGGCGTTTGTTTATTTGTTTGGTTTTTTTTTTAAAACCTTTGGCTTTGAATGAGTGGGTGGAAAAAAACAGGCTATAGAAACTTATTTAGGTACAAGCTGTAATCCCAGCTAGTTTATACTCAAACATGAAATTAACTTTATTACTCCATTTCTCTTTTCTCTTTCAGTAGATCAATTTCATCTCTTTATCCATATAATGTGAATTGAACTTTGGCATTTTTTACATCTGACATTCTAGAGCTTAAACAACTTAATATTCTTACAACGTAGATTTTACTTCAGCTTGCGTATGTTACTATTTTTTATAGTCTATTTCTGGCTAAACGCACAAAGCATTGTCATAGTTCAAACCACAAAGGTTTTATCCTCTTATATATTATAACATATATATATATATATATATATATATAACATATGCTTTCCTTACATTTTCTGATTGGATAACAAAAGAAATCACTTTGACAATGAAATCTGACCCTATAAGAGGAGTAAGTATCTTCTTGCTCTTTATAAGCTTCACTTCTCTGAGTTGCTGCTTGTGACACTGCATTTTAGTTTGGAGCACTCCACCACTCTGGAGCTGTATACAATACAATTTTAATCAGAATAGTTATGAGGATTTTTTGTTACTATTCTTTTATTCAGAGTTTCTCCCAAGAAATGCAGCAAAGTTTCTCAAAGACTGTAACAATTTTATGATTCAAAAAACAAAGGTTCATTCCAGGAGTTGACAGGCTAGACTCTGTATTAACTTTGTGTGGCATCTTTGGAAGAAGTTGTTTCATCTCTTGCTAGTGTCTTAATTTTCCCTTCAGAAAAATTTTATAGGAAATTGATGCTACAACAATTCATGGTTTTTTGTTCCTACTTCACAGTACATCAGGCACATATAATATATACATATATTTTCTTGAAAATTGTCTTGATCTTTAATCAGGTTCCAGAGCACTTACAATCATTATGTAGAGCTATTTTATATTAAAGACTTACTATCAGATACATTTCTTAAGAATTTTTTTTAACATGTCTTACTTCTAATAATTCAGGTTTTCAATACACATTGTGATACCTAAATACTCATGTCCTGTGTGTAGCTACAAATTCTTATTGCTCTCTCATCACCTTGGCAGGACGAACTCTGCTGGAAAAGCTCTTCAGCCAGCAGGAAAATGCACCACAAGAAGAAGCAGAAAAATTGTGTTCTCGCATTATTGCAATGGGTCTTTTGCTTCCATTCACTGACTGCTTCAGAGAGCCATGTAACCAGAGTGCCAAGCAAAGCACACCCACGTTTGATGTAAGTACTGAAAAACTTGCCTTTTGTCTCTTTTGTGAAGCAGGACATGATTTTCTAATAGTTTATCCCTCCTGAAAGAGTTTTGTCATTTTAATGAAAATTACTCTTAGGAGAGTGAGCAGCTATTTTTATGTGCTCAGGTATGTACACTTTTGTATCCATTTAAACATGTTCTCCCATAACTGGATTTCATAACTTTTTAAGTCATATCATAAGCCTTAGTCTGTCCTTCTTTTATAGTTTTCATTGTTGTCTTCTTTGAATCAAATAACTTTGTATGATTACCAAGATTTCCATCAATAACTGCTTCACCAAAGAAATCTATATCAAAGGAAAAACAGAAAACAGCACGTCACAAAATTTCACAGAACACAAACTAGATGTCTGTGCTAGTTTTTATGGGGGTTTTTTGGGGTTTTTTTTGTTTTTTTTTTTTTTTTTTTTTTTTTTTTTTTTTTTTTTTTTTTGTTTTTTGGGGTTTTTTTCCACAAAATACTTTTGATACAAAATAGTGCAGGGGTCATGCAAATATGCTGGCATTCCAACTGCAGTGTTATCTGTACCTGTGGGCTATCTGGCCAGGTGTTGCAAACCTCAGTGCAGACGCAACCTTACATACTTCTCTTTTCTCTTGCATAATTAATTCAACATTGGGATCTTGTTGTAACCCATGGCACTTTGTACTGTTTTATGTGGCTAAGGATAATTAGGGTGTTTCTCTCTACTAATTAGCTTCAAAATAGTGTACAAATATAAACTAATCTACTTAATGTCTTGCTGATATAGTTAAGATCATCCCTACTCTACACAGTAAGCTGAAGTTTGGTTAAAACACTCAAAAATATTGGCATAGATATGAGAAAACATTATTACTTCCTAACTCTTTAAATCTTTCTGATCTTTCCTGAAGAATAGTTTAACACAACTGGTGAAGGGAAAACTAAGAGAATAATTTTTTTCCAATGAATTCTTATAAAAGCTTTCCTAAATAACCCAGTTTATCTACAAAGTTCTCTAACAATATAATATGTTTATATTTTGGCTGTGGTGTTACTCTTTGTTTTTTTTGGTTTTTTGGTGGTTTTTGTTTTTTGTTTTTTTTTTAAGATGTAACATTTGAAGCATTTTTTAAACTAGTTTTTGAAATTAATTGAAAAATGCAGTTTAACTATCAAACTCAGGTTACTCAGGCAACTTTAAATCACACAGCATTTGAAAGTGCTTATGGTAAAATATCCTCATAAAGTTTACTGGAATAGACAACTTTCTTATTTTTCATGTTGTTTAGAAGAGTCAGGTAGTGTTTTCCACTCTTCTGTTGTTGCCATATATTCAGCAATCTCCTTCAGATTATTGAATACCATATTTTTAAATAGCTTCCTTTGCATTCTAAATAGATGTTTTATCAGACTCAAAGTTAGCAAATAAACAGAAAATACTCTTTTTTAAAACTGATATACCATGCTTTTTCTGAGTAGCAGATATTTTAGTTATCTTTTGTTTAACATAGCCGAAAGGAGGGGCATAGTAGTAGCCTAGTGCCACATCAGCCATCTGCCAAGGTCAGGAATTTAAGATGTTGCTGGATTAACAGTGATCTTAATTTGACTCGCTCTATCAGTAAGCCACAAATGTCACAGTTTCTGTGACTATTTTTCTGTATAAATCCCCTAAATAGATCACACTCCTGGTAAAACAATACCAGAATTGGTGTACAGCCCTGTTATGTAACCAGTAGTTCATCGTACTTCAAATGAGCATACAGCTGTCTTGAGCACCAGATCTCCATAACTGAATTCCATGTGGTGCGTAGCTGAGAGCTGCTGATGCTGACTTTTGGAATATGCTTCCACTCCAGCCTTGGTGACCAAGGACAGTACAGGAACAACTATCAGTTTATTCATTACATGTTCTCCTGAATAAAAATATCTAGAAATTGCAGTATAAATTGTAATGGCTGAAAACTTGAAAATTGTGCATCTCCTTGCTTCTTAGAGTAAATTTAAAGTATTTTACAGGAATAAATGCTAATTGTTATGTTAGGGAATAAAACATTTAAAAATTAGCTTGGAAAAAAATTATGGTGATGCTGAATATTACTTTAAAAAGACATGTAAGATTGGTTAGTATTGTCCTCTCTTACATCTCTCTCCATGTACATGTGTGTACTTTGGAGTTTTTTTCCTATTCATATTTTTCTTGTTTGTTTGCTTGCATTTTTTAAATTAATTAGAGCAAAAATTTAGTATTGACCTAACAGCTCATTTTAAAGATGTAGGAATCAGGACTTAATTAAGAGCTAGCCTTCATGCCTAAATTTCACCCATCTAGATTTAAGATGTACATCTTTTCTGACCTTACTCCAAAATTAGGAGGAGAGCCAGATCCATATTTGAAGTTCGTCTCTAAGTTCATCAGACCCCTAGCTCAATTATGGATTGCCTCCGGCTTGGTTGATATCCTTTTCACTTAGCTGAAACTGCCATCAGCAAAGCTCCTGTAGCCCTGTCCTGGTCCCTGCCACCTTGTTGGCCTTCCTCCCTTCTTTATTGAAGCCATGGTTCTTGCTGTTCCTTAGTGTTACTTCTTTGGCTGTCTTGATTTTCATATTAGTCTGGTGCTTGTAAAGTCTCTTAGGTCACTCTTTCAGAATATATATCATTTTTTGCGGAATTTCCAACATGTTTTCCACTGAAACCCATCTTTGAATCCTTTTCTCCTTTTGTGACTTATCCCTTGTATTTCTGAACTTTAAAGTACTATTTTTTTAATTGAATAAAATCCATGATTCCCTTCTTGTTTAAGTGTGATCCTGCAGACTTGATGCTTTTAAGGTGTTAGTTTAGAGTTTATGAAAACAATTCAATAAGTTTTGTTCACTCTATGATCTATTGCTCATGGCTTGAGATGGATATGATCAGATTATTTAAGTCCTATTCTCCCCCTCTGATGCCCTTTTCTGGATGGCCTCTAGTGAATTTAATTTAACATGGTTAATGCTGAAATCTCTTGAAATATTTGCAATTGCACATTTTGATTATATTCTCATTTTCTTTATTATTCATGCCTGCTGGTCACCTCTACTTCTCCCCGTCTTAGAAATGTTTATCCAAATTTTTTGTCTTTTTTCTCAGTAATGCAATAGGTCTGGTTTGCTTTTTTCTCCCAAGATATTCCAGGCTTCAGCATAGGCCATTAAAAATTAGTACAAGCCCTCTTTTTGATTTCTCTTTGGATCTTATTTCTTTCTCTTCCCCTTTGTCTGACAACTTTCACAGCTCTTAGTTTCTTAGGCTAGTTTTATAATGGCTCCTAAAATTCAGTTTAATTGAAATTCTTGGCACTCGTGTCCCTGGTGTTCACTATGGTTTGCGGATGTGATGCTTATGCCTTTTTTTCATATATGGCAAACATGAAGGATCAACAAATGCCAAATGAGTACACAAATCTTCAGAGAACTGGCAGCTGTCACCACATTAAAGCTGAGGATAGTGTCCACTTTCCAAGGCTTTTATATTACTCAGGTCTTTGGATAAATTTTAATGATGATTGGACATGACATGTTCATGAAGTATCTCTGACCTTTTTGTCAAATTAGCCCAAAGGTCAGAAATTTTAGAACTGTTTTAATAACTTATGAGAAAAGTTTCATGTTCAATCTTGGCCTGTTTTGTCAATTATTTCTTTTGAAACAGCTGATGGCAGTTGCCCAGAATAAAAGATTAGTCTGAAAAATACAAGTTGAACAAAGCTTTAAAAGTAACATAAATAGACAAAGGTTGGTGTTTTTAAGATTTGGCTGTTCAGAATCAGTGGAAGCTTTTGTTATAGCTCTTCCTACCTACTCTTACAATATACAGAGTTCAGTGGCAGGTTCTCTGTCTAGACATACGTTGTCCTTACTGCTAGTTTCCCGTTTGCATGGGAGGCTACTAATTATTGCTTCATTTATGTCACGACAAATTACTCATCAGGCTATCTTTAGTCTTTAATGCTTCTGCTAGTATTTTATAAAATAAAAACAGAGTTTAGCTAAAAAATAAAGTTGAGCATGTAAATGGGAAACTTAGATTGATTAGTAAAAGCCTACAGGGAGTGTGTTCTCTGAAAAAATTTCTTGCCTTTTGAATAGCTATTGCCTTTTAAATTTTTCCCTTTTTAGCAGTTGTGAGTTATTCAAGAGTGTTTTTAAAGATTTAAATTAAAACAAAATATCTTCTGAGTGAAGATATGCAAGACATTAATGCCTTCTGAAAAAGTCTTCCATTCATAAACCATAGAATCATAGAATAGTTAAGATTGGCAAAGACATCTAAGATCACCAAGTGCAACCTTTAACCCAGCACCATCATGTCCACCATTAAACATATTACTAAGTGCCACATCCACATTCCTTTTGAAAGCTTCCAGGTATGGTAATTCCACCACTTCCCTGGGCAGCCTGTTCAATGCCTGACTACCCTTTCCAGGATGAAATCTTACCCAACCTAAACCTCCCCTGGTGCAGCTTGAGGCCTTTGCCCCTTGTCACTTGTCACAGTGAGAGCTACCTACGTTCCTACATTTAGTGCAGCTGTAGCCTCAAGCTTTTTAGCATGGTACCTCATTATATTATCTTAGTAGAGTAAAATAATGCTGAAATTGACATGTCTAAAGGGTGCATCTTAGGCAAGAATGTAACAACAGGCAGGTTTTTTCTGCTTGTTGGAGGATCACATTCTTTAATAAGTAGAGATCTCATCTGCTTAGCTCCTCTCTAAATAATCACCAAAGGTATAAGATAACTATCTTCAGAGAGCCATCAGTAATATGTATAAATTATAAATATTTGCATTAGAATCTAAATTGTTCATACCAAGGAAGGAGCTGGCATTTTCCTATCAATATGAGGCAACTTTCTTTAACATCTCAGAGCTAAGAAATACTGACAGTACTTGCTGTTTGAATTTTATCCTGTAGTTGCAATTAACACGCACTGTGGATGTATAGTGCCTAATGATGACTTCCCATTTCAGATTTTCCAGTTCATGTTGTAGAGTCTTAAACTATGGGCAGTTTTTTCTTTCGTAACAAGTTCCTAATTTTCTCCTGACAAGCTTTTCAAGTAACTTTGTGTTGTTTCTCAGCATTAGGTTTAAAGCACCTAAATTCTGAATGAAAAGCTATTTTATGATAGGGACTTTCTTTTATAATTTGGTAAGTGCTTTTGAGAAGAAAACGTAACATACCTTAATAGTCATACTGAATTCCTTGTTTGAAGAACATAATCTCTATTTCACACTTAAGGGTCTAGTAATGACTACTTTTCAAGTGGCACTAAAAAAATATAATCTTCTTTCATCTTTGTTTGTGATTTGATTTTGACTCAGCTATATCTCTGCATCTCTTTTCAGTGCTTCTATTTAATGCTTTTACTGTGTTGAGTACAGCTGTTAATGCCTTCTTGATTTATTAACAGTTTCAGCACATTATAGAATGAAAGGGCTAAATAAAGTCTTGTGGATGGCATCTTTTTTGCTGTGCTATGATGTGCTGTCATGTTTGACAGTTTGGGATAGTCACTTCCCCTTGTGTCATTTGCAGTTATGATGCCTGACTAGGCTGTCATCTGTTTCTGAAATAATGCTTCCCCAAGGAAGCAGCGAGACAGCATGAATGGAAAATACTGCAAAAAATGGCTGTTTTCCTATTATCTCCTGGCCACCTGTGGTGATGCAAATGCTTTCTAAGGAAATAAAGATGCTGCTTTCTTTCTGCTGAGTAGGAGCAGATGGTGGGACTTTGCAAGTCAGAAGGAAGAGAAATTAGTGGCATGAAGGCTTGACTTAATTTTGACTTATTTGTACTGCTGACATCAGTCTGAAAATTAGTAAGAAAACAGACTGTAAATACACTCCTTTCTCAGAAGACAGAGACACAAGATACCAGTGATCAGTCTCCAAAGAACTTTCACAAGTACTGACATCAGCTAGGAGAACTAATTCTAAACTGCAGCACATAGCTGGCAACAATGCATGCAGCATTTTTTTCAAGCATACTTTCAATGCTTGGGCATATAATATGTAAGACTGAATGCAGTCCCATCTCAGAGCAGTATTTATCAAAGCAGTACATTGGGAGCACTCGCTTTTATCATTGTACATTGGAGTCAATAGTGAATAAGACTTTTAAAGTGAACAAGTGAAAACTGTACTATAGCAGAGAAAACACGTGGTTAATTTGCTGTCTGAATCTTTGTTTGTAGTGTAGGTTACCATAGCAGTTGCTTTTGTCCAAATCAAAGCCCCCATGTCTCCTCTTCCATGGCCCAGTCACACTTAGTGACACTTTGTCTTTTGTGGTGAGCAATTCTGAATGTTCTTGAGTGTAGTAAAATACAAACAGTTGGTTGATCATTGGGCAGAAGTATTGTTCTTATGCTACTTCCCTGCTTCCATTCTTAGAAAAAATAATTTATCTTACTATTGTTAGCTCAGGCCCTGAGGTCTTCTACTCCTTTTACTCTTTTCTTCTTTGTCCTTCTTCATTCTGCTTCCTTGTGGTGATGCTACTATATGCACTTTCAACTTAATGTTTTGTGTGTAAGATGTTGCTAGGTTTTCAGGGGTTTTGTTTGCAATTTTGATAACTTGCTTGTTGTTCTGAAGAACTGCCTCAAGAGCCATATACTGAATGTTAAGTTTACACCACCTGTTTAAATTTTTTAGTATCATTGGACATATGATGAAGGTGGTGGTCAGCCTGTCACCTCAAGAGATATTTATATTTTATGACTTTCTGTAGGTTAGTTCTTTTTCTTCAGAATGTCAGTCATAAAAAGATGTCTTTTCTTACTTGGAATTGCAAATAAATTGAGGGTTGAATTTGCATATATATTGCATTTCTCTTTCAAAGAGAGTTATTACAATAGTAAAAATTACATTGTCAAATCACATAGAGAAATTCTCTAAGGAAGCAGGTTGATTTGCGTAGTTCAAATTTTTCGGAGTCCAAACTTATGGAAGAACTGTGTCAGTGTAAATGAAAACAATTCCTGATGAGGAAGCTTCTTGTCTCAGCTTATGTTTTCTGATGAGTCAATGAGAACACAAACCCTCAGGTCATGTCAGTAGTAGCTAATAGCCTGTGGTCTTGGGATGTGGCCTTCCAAGTGGATATTCTAGTTGGATGTGTAGAGAAGATATGTCTTGACCTGTTTTCTTGAAGGTTAGCCACTCTTCCTTCTTCCAAAGAAAGCTTACTGTAAGCTCACCAATTGAACCTATTCAGCTCTGATAAATGTAGAAGTTGCTGGGGAACAGGAAGACCAAGACAACTCTGTAACAGAATGAGAATAGATGCGGAAATATGAAATTTAGTTTCCTGATTTCCTTTCCCAGTGAGAAATCTAGTTGCAGAGCTATTGGCTCTTTTTTGCCTCTCCTGGGATATAGTGTTGAATCCTGAGTGAAGTTTAATGGGATTGATCATGTTTTTTCTCTTTGGTTGAGGAGGCTGAATTAATTTAAAGGGAAATAAATGTTTCATGATTTTTGACAATTGAAGTGTTTTTAAATTCATTGTTGGACACATTGGTTCCCTGAAAAGAAAAAAACCCTTTGACTAAAGTAAAATGCTTATGAAACAAATTTAGTTCATGAGTATAATGTGCTGCTTCAGCTATACATTACAGTATTATGAAGGACTTGCTGGTTTTCAACCTTGGAAAGCATCTGTGCTCACAAGTGCAGCCAAAGGTGGCACAAGTCAAGGGCCGTGTTTAATCACTGCTCTGGTTCTGTCAGTGGCAAGACAGAGCTTTGTTACTGAACCTGTCCTCAAAAAGTAAGCCACTTTCCCCATTCTTAAAAGTATTGATTTCTTTATTTTAAAAGCTGCTTAAAATAAAGCAGTCTCCTGCTGATAAGAGCAGTCTGAGGTAGTCTGGCTCTAGTTTCTCAAACTAAAACCTTGCTTCTACAATTAACTCATTTTATGCAGTGGAGAACATGCAGTTGACTTTCTTTCATTTTAGAGGCTGTATGCTTACTATACTAGAATGATTAAACCTCCTGAATGGAAAAAAATTAATTCCTTCCACACACTTGAAACAGAATAAATGCCAAGAAATTATATACAAATTTGGACAAGCTCTTTGGAGCTCTTAGCCTAGAAAACACCTCTGAGATGTGGAGTCTGGTCCCTTCTTATTCCAATTAGCATAAAATGGAATTCCTCTATCAGTTTATCTTATTACATCTTAAGTGCAGTTATACTTTTTCATGATACTAATTCATGATTTTGCAGCCATTTGGGGTAAAGGTGAATACACCTATTGCTATTTCAACTCCATCTCCTCTCTTTTAAGCTTTTCTCACAATGTTTTTTTTCTTTGAACTGAAAGCAGATTAACAGCTGATTAAAAACTGAAATGACGTTGAGCAGATGGTTGTACTACCTGTATATATCCAGGAGCAATATAGCACACATTCAAGGTTGCTCATTATATTCTGGCCGTGAGGATATACTAATTTGTAATTCAGTCTGTGGCTCAGGGAGCAAAACTGGTCTCCCCATGTGAAAAACATGTGACCCCTCTTCTGAAAGGTCCAGGGCCGCCAGAATGACTTGTGATGTTTGCTGCAGGTCTAACTCATGGCCCTACTTTTGGGTTCATCAGCCACATGGCATTTGCTAGGGGCCTTTCTTTGAGTAGCTTCCAACACTCATTTCTATTTTTAAAGATGAGCCGGAAAGAATCTCCAGCTCGAGCAGTGAAATGAATATTTGATTTTTAATTATTGTATAGCTGAAGTGTAACGCTGTGGTACCAGAGAATGAAAAGTTCTAACAAAAAGCCGTTCTCTGTGCATACTGAGAGCTGTCTGGGAAGAGAGTGAGTTAAACTACAGACCTGACTCTGTGATTCTTAATGCTAGCATCTATAAGTGGTAAAATGTATATTGATTAGGTACCATCAGATCCTGCAGGCAGTTTGCCTCGCCCATGTGCAGATGCTCTGCACTTTTAAGAACCAGAGGAAAGTGCTGTGTAAGGATGTGTGGAAACAAGAACTCTTCTTGACATCATGTTTAGTGCACTGGACTCAGACAGCTTGAAGCTTCCAGATATGAGTCTGAATAAATAAGACTGGGATCATTCCTTACTAGGACATGTATGTGATTTTTTTTTTCCTCAAAAGAGATGCTTTAAAGACTAAACAGTGAAGTCTGAGCAGGATGAAGGGGAAATTCCAGATGTATCCAAAACTTGATCACGGTAAGTGTATTCACTGACTGTATGTACAATGATATTTACTAAAATTTGCCTCTGAAATGAAAAGATTAAAGGAGAAAAATTTGAATGAGAAATCTATGTTCATGGATGATTGCTTTGTAATTATTAGTACTAAAAACAAATCTGATTTTTTTTTATTTGGATTATTTTGTTTCTTTTGCTTGGACAGGACTTCACCACCACAGAATAGCATATTTCTTTCTTCAAACAGTTCTAAAAATCATGCACATTTATGGCATTATGAGATTTGAAAGAGAAATGAGGTGGGTTACTATATTAACTGACAAGTAGCTAAAGACAAAATATAAAGAGGATTAGGTTTGGACCATAGCTTCAGTACATAGGAATTAGGATATTCAAATGATTTGTATCTTTTGAAGGGCATGAAAGTAGAGATGAGGTTAATCTTTTCCCTTTTAAATTGCAATTTATGGACTATCAACTTGAGATCCAGAACTTCAGACTACCTTTCTGTCATGAAGGCATGAGGGTTTTTCATATTTTAAATAGCATTTATAAGCTTGCAAGTAAGCTGAAAGTAGTTGTTGTTAAATACCTCATTTATACGGATATACTTTCATTATAGTGCAAGTCCCTTGGAGGCATTTTTGAAAATCTACATTTACATCTGTAAATTTACATTACATGAGGCATCTATTCTATTGTCCTTCTCTGTATTGAATAGAAAACAAAGAAATTCCCCCCAGATGTAATGCAAACAAAAAATACTGTCTTTTATACTCACAAACAAAGCTCCCATGGTGGGTTAAGAGTTTTTTATCAGGTTGTGTGATGTTTTAATTCATTACTGCTCATATTTTATATGCTGTAAATTATATCAGCAAGAATATAGGTACTTCATATTTTCTTACCTTCATAATGTATACCATCTGTACAATAATTCTGAGCTTTTTTTAAATACATCTTGATTCATGTGGACTAATCTTATTTCAAGGATCTGTTGCTAAATTATTCTATTACATCTTTCAAGAACTGGCATGGTGAAATGTCATGTCCAGGAACAGTTTAACTCTTTGTCTTCCTCGTTTATGCTATGTCAACCGTACCTACAGCCAGTTGTCTTTTGTTTTACTGTCCTATAACCAGACATGTAATCCTGTGAAAGTCATCTGTGCTTAGCCAGTTAACCCTGTGTGCATGTTCTTCCCTGTGCTCCCTGAACTGTAAAAGATGGTAGAGTGGTCAAGAAAAAAATTGTCCTGGTTTGTCTCACTGACTTTTTCAAGTCTTATTTTCCTCTGTGTTTTTGAGATTTAAATGGTGCAGAAACATGACAAATAGCAAAATCCAGGACTTTTTCTTCACACAACATGTACAGGTAGGACTCCCTCTCCTTCTTACTCAAACAGTATTGGAAATTGGGCAGAAACTCAGAAACACATATCCTCTGGAAATAGACAAAGGGAAAGAATTAAGTAACTCAAAGGACGGAATTAATCAAGCCTTTTCAAATAGAGTAGCATGGTAATGCTACTCTAATGGACAGGGTTTTTGAGAATCATAGAGTTTAGGGCCATGTAAAGAACCTGATGTTATTCTTTTTATTAAGCTTTTTATCCTTTTATTTTTACCTTTATCTAAAGTCAATGTATGTGTCTGGATTTTTGCCATGTTTTTTGTACTGGGAAGGTCTAATGAGCTCCCTTTGCCCCTGACTAAGGCACCCTCTGTAAAACAAAGGTTTTACTTTGTTACCAGTCTGTTCCAAGTAAGTTGCTCCCAATAGAACATTTTTACTCTTACAACAATTTATTTTTAGGCAAGTAGAAACTTAGTCACACAGAACAGTGATTATCCCAATAACAAGCAGCATTTTCTTCTTACTCCTGCATTTCTATTCAAAGTTCATTATCTGTCAAATTTAAAAAAACTAGTTTTAATCTAAAAATGAAATATGTGCCAGCTTTTACTCAGGCAATAGAATGAATGAAGTCTAATGAACATCATCTTTGTAAGAGGGTATTACTGTAATATGACTGTATTTTCATCCTGTGACTTGATTTTTTCTAGTTTTGTGCCACAATATTTGCATCTATCCAGATAATTTCCTAGGTTACTTGTGCAATTGCTGTGAATGATCTCTATAGAATTTACAGTATTATAAATGTTTAATCACAAGGTGTGCATGTTGATGCGGACTAGGATCACAAGAATAACTACTTGAATTGTGGTCATCTAAAATCTTGCTGTTAGCCTAAAGCTTGCTGTTAGCTTTTCATCAGAAACTCTCTATGTTCTACTTTTAATCGGACTCAAACTCAAAGCAGTTGAGCAATAAAGATATAATCTGGTTTGAGCTCAGAGGATTGAGAATAGTGATAGCTGTTGGTTTTTTGTTTTTTTTTTTTTTTTTTTTTTGTTTTTTTTTTTCTCTTTACTCCAAAAGAAAATCCACCTTTTTACCTGCTTTTCTAAAAATAGTAAAATGGAAATTATAAAAATAGGGCTGCAGTTTAATATCAGTTTAATTCCTGCTGAAATAATTCTGTTTATTTTCCTTGCTTGTCTGTTTGGTGTAAAACAATTATGTATGGTGTGAAGAGAAATATTTCCCTCCAAGCCATAAACTGGCCATATGTGATGAAGTGCAGTCACGATGGAGAGAATGTGTTAGCACTGTAAGAAAAAAATTGACAAAGAGTTCCTTACTCAAAAAAGTGCTGAACTGTTTCTTAACATGTTGTTGGGTTGTAGAAAACTAAAAGCTTGATTTTCTGTTATTAATGAACATAACTCTTTCAATGTAGATTTATTTTAAGATTTATCAGACTGAAGAGCATAAACCCAAGTCTGTCTTCATATAGTGGATGTTGAGTTATTTTTACTGGAAGCAAAAGCTTATATATTTTGACCTTGTCTTTCTATATGACCTTTTCCACCATTTTGTTTGTTGTTTTTTTTTAATCACAGCAAGACCAACTTTATACTTGGGCTGCAGTTAGCCAACCCACGCATTCAACAGATTACATTGAAGGAAGCTTTCCAAGGAGAATTCCATCTGCGTGGCCTCCACCCAAACCTCCAGATGAAGAACAAAGGCTCAAAATTTCAGAAGAAGGTACAGTTCTTGGATACAGAGAAGATAAATGTATAGGATATAGGAAGCTGCTGTGCTTTAGAATCTGAAATATAAACTTAGTATTTTAGCACTAACAAACACCTGGTTTTGAGAATCTTGGAGTAGCATCAGAAATAATGTCAGCCAGTATGAATCTAATAAAAAATATTCACCAAAAATGCATTCTTTTTGTTAACAACCAAGATATGTACCTGGTATCTGTTAAATAATGGATTTTGCCAGGTGCTGTGATCTTTATTCTTTTCCAGTATGCATACCTTTAGAGCTATGAGATATGAGTTCTTTTTTCTTCTTAAAAATATGAAAACTTCAGAAGCTGACTGGCATTATCCTGAAAGTTATTAGAGTGATTTAAGGTATTCCTTTGTAGATTCAGCAGTCCTGTGATGACAGAGGAGTAGGAAAAATGTATCTGAAAAAATAAAAAGAGGACTTGTTTGTGAATTCAGTTTACCTTAAAATTTGTGAGGTTATGCTACCAGATGAATTTCTGCAGTCATCTTCATGCTCTTTAAGAGCTTTGTTGACACTGACAATTAAAACCAAGCAAGAAAAAGAACTACCTTGTAGCTGACAAAGAAATTTAGAAGAGGATTTCAAGCCTGTTTTCTGTTAGTAGTGTTGACCTATAAATACTACAGGTTCTTGGAGGTTTTGTTTTCCATTAATTAGTATTCAGCAGCTCTCAAAAATATAGACTGCATTCATCCCCATGGTCTCCATGGAGAGCCACTGGGTATTCTCAAATTTTTTATTCTTTTCCACTCCTCCTTTTCATTGCTCTGAGTTGAAGAGTTAAGTCATTATTTCAACAGATCTCTTTGTATTATTTGTAGGCTTTGGGTGGAGTTAATTTCAGATTTGCTTCTCTTTGGGACTTTTCTGCCACTTCCTGTGGGACATGACCAAAGTATTTCTTGCATGGACACCTCTTACCATGGCAACATTTTACTTTTACTGGTATCACTTATTTCAGTGTTCACAAGCAAAAGCAGTGGTGCCAACAAAAATGCAATATTGCTTTATTATTCTGTTTAATACTATGCCTTTTACCAGAGGAATTCTATTGGAGATCAAGGAAACGTTTCCGCATCCATCTCATTGATGCAATTCAGAGTGCAGAACTCTGCAAGGCTGGATGGTTGAGCTAGTCCAGGTTTTAACCAATGATCTCTTTTTTATGCTGTATTCAATGAAAGTGCTGCCATTGTGGTGGTAGAATTCACTGCCATCTACTCAGACTTGTGTATCTCAGCTGGGAGACTTACTTAATGTATGTGATCACACTGTTTATGAACATACTGTGCATACTTGAAAAACAAAAGGGTGAATTTCAAATTAAATTATTTTGAGGTTAGTGTAAGTCAAGAAGAGTTTAGTTTCTCTAAAATCTAGAAGAACATCGATAATGTAAAATATTTTGAAATTTAAAGCTACACTTAGAAGTGTATTTCTATCAAAAAGATAATACTAATTATTTTTAAATATATTAATTTTGTATGTGATTTGTTTCCATCCTGTTTTTCTATTTATTATGCCTACTACACAGATGTAATGTGTACAGCACTTGTCTACTCCTTTTCTCATCCACTGCCCTCTCAAAAAAACCCACAAAATACTAAGAAATAGAGTTAGAAATAAAGCAAAAAATTGTGTATTGGGAGTTTTTCTAAGTTTAATAGAAGTAGTTCTTAAGATGTATTTAATGAAATGTTGGTGTGATTTTCAATGTAGGATATGGAGGAAAAGAAAAAGTTATAATTCTTTTGAGTACAACTCAGGCAGATGAATAATTTAACTTTCTTTAATTGTTCACATGCTTGTCTTTTGGAAGAAGCTGGAGGTGAGTGACTTGAAACCTGAGGATAAACACCTTCCTCAAAATTTATAACTAAATTATTTTGTGTATTTACGCCTTTGCAGTCTGTAGAAGGCAAATATTTTTTTAAAATATTTAAATTATTATCTGCAGGGTACGTGTATTTTGTTTTGTATATAATTATTGCTGTCTGGATTGAAGAGCTACATTAACACTAGAAACAATAGCTCATTAAAAAAGCATGTATTTTAGACAAAAGATTGAGAGAGGATGCAGCATGATGTTTTTTATAGAATCTTTGTTTTTATTGCATACAATAAAATATTGTATACAATATTAGAAAAGAAGACCTCCTATCATTTCTGGAATTGTATACTATATTAGAAAAGATAGTAGACCTTCAAGTTTTAAGTAAGGCAAGAGACAAAAATCTTCAAGGTAGTTAATAATCTGTTTAGTATAGTTTCATAGTATTTAATAGTGTTCCTGTATGCTCTGTAATATGTGAAGCATTGCTGGATGTGTGAAAAGGTCTGTTAGAGTGGTTGGGAGTTTCTGGGGCTATTGGGGCAGTGGGTTTCGTCAGGTTAATTATTGTTGTTTGGTGATTTTTTAGGTTGGTTATTTATTTAAAAACAGACATTTGGAAATACCTAATATGAATTTAGGTTCAAGTCAGTAAATACTTATGTTAAAAGCATTTTTCAGTTCTGGATTTAGTTACGGTTTTGGACAAAATTAGCCAACATCACCAGTAAGATCAATGAGTACAATTTTCTATTTGAACACCCAAATCTCTTCCTGTCTCTTACAGCATTTCACTCCACCATTATCACATCTCAGCACATTGCCTGAATCTAAACTCAACAGGGTACTTGAAATTAAATTATTTTAATTCTTGGCTGATGACACTATTCTACTTAACATAGAGGAAAAGGCAAGTAAGCAGGCACTGGAGCCCAGTCACCCCCTCTCCCATGGGGCTGTTTAACCACTTGAGAAGGCATTCAAAGATTACGCAACTTCTGCAAAATGAAACAGTCTCAGATCACTAAATATCAGTCTGGGTTTACCTGAAATCTAAGTTAGTCTCTTAAAAAAAAAGTATATAAAAAAACCAGAAAAAAACCCAAACAAAAAAAAATTGTTTGATTTGCTTTAAAGGAAAGGTTTAATTTCTCATACAGCACTCTTTTCCAGAACCGTTTTTTTCTAACTGTGGTGGTAGTGTTTGGGGGTTTGGTTTTTTTTTGTTTTTTTTTCATTTTGCTTAACAAAAAGGGTTGATTTGCTGGAAGTAGATTTTATTTCCAAATTTTCTCTGACTAGCCTTGAAGTTAACTACTGATATCACCATGACTTCAGCTTATATTTAAAATCCTTTTTAGAAGGATAACATTTATGAGGTAAAAATAAGCTAGATAATTCTGTCAAATTGTTTAATGTTGACCACTGCACAGGAGCAGTCTGTTCCTATTTTCTTAAGCACTTTTATGTAAGGGAGGTAGTTGTGCTAATTTGCATGGCAGAAAACATTCAGCATTGTGGGTACATGTCTGATGCTAGGAAATCTGCACAGAAAAAATCCGTTGTGAGCAAAGATCAAAGAGATGCTAACATTTCTCTCAAACACAGACAAATCTAAAATCTAAATGATTAGTTATTTCTTGCTAGGTGCTGCTTATCCACATCCAGGTAAAAAAGCTGTGGATTGTTAATTTTCAAGCCTTGTGACAAAACTCACACTTGCAACGAAGCTTCTTCCTTGTATGTCTCACTTTCCAACAGCTGGAATTGTCAGAAAGCTGTGAGGAAGCCAAAGGTCCAAAAATTACGAATCCAAAAGCTCTGGTTCACAGCTGTTTCACTCTTTCTGCAAATAGTCAAGAGATTTCCCTGTTGAATAGTGGTACCCTCAAACATACAGGAAAGATGCCACACATATAATATCTGGGCAGGTGTAGAGAAAAATAATTATGTTCTTGTTATGTGTAAATAACTGTGAGCTATGATCAGTAAAGAGGCATCATTAGCTGTAGTTCCTAAACTGATTATAGATATTTGCACTGTGTAGTTTTTATGGAGTTGTTAGCTTGTTTGTTTTCCTTTTTCTGATTATTTCCTATCAGGTAAGGAAACTAAGACACAGTGTGGTTCTTTAAGGTCAGAAAAGTAATCTGGTTTTAAAATAAGAAATAGGATCTAGCTGTGGAGTGTCTTACATTTTGCTGTATTTTTAAGATCTGCATTAGTACCTATGTTATTGTGGAGTTTTCAAATTTCTGTGGTAATGGAAGAAAGGAAAACATGGTTGGCAGGAGTCATCCATTTTAAGGACAGGTAATTTCGGGGATAATTTGGAAAGTGGGACAGTTAACATTCTTTCCTTTTTAACTCTGCATTCCTTTCATGAATTTCTTAATGTGTATTTCAAAAGATCAGTCGATTTTTTTTTTTTATTTATAGAATTTTAAAATCTGTATCTTCTTTTCAAATTTAGAGTTGAAATCTACAGTCCTAGAAACAGAGAAGCAATGTAGAGGTGGTGTTCAGCAGGCACAGGTAAGAGTCTAACAGAAATGTTTTGCCATTTTTTTAGAAGAGGGTAAAAAGCAGTACTTGTTTTCAGATATTTTTGAAATTGTTTTGTGTACTAAATGTTCTGTATGAAAAAATTCCCAAGTGAGAGTGTTTTATATGCTCCATATTGTAACTAGGTATAAAGATTGAAGGTTCCTGCCTAAGGTGATTCTCACAAAATGTTATTGTCCACTCAAAAGTAAGTTAACCCTCTGATGGCATTAGTAAGGAATAATTATAAAAGATCATATTATAGTAGCTAATCTACAAAAGTGCATGTAAGTAATAGTGTCAGGGGTTTTTTTCTGACTCTCTCCTCAATCTTACAACACTGGTAGTGGGTGAACAGGTTTAGAGGGCATGCTGGACTTAAAAAGGAGATAATGTAATACTGGGATAGTGGAGAAAGTCTGGGTTGGACTTATGCCACAGAAACACAGTGTGTCTTATTTTTTTAGCATGTCATATCTGTTCTTCTATTCATCATTAAAGGTAGTGCAGTTTAATGGGGCTGATGAATTTCAAATTCTGCTTCCTCAACAGGAAACAGACTAATCTTACTTGTGGATAATACTATTCACTTGTTCTGGAAGTCATTAGAAGGAAGACTAAGTTCTGAAATCTTGGTTTGAAAAATGCAGTGACCAAAAGCTCATGGAATCTCTTTTCTTCCTCCTCTGTTTCACAGCTTGTTTCCCCCTTTGGGTTTGTTTTGGGGCTTTTTTATGGGGTGTTTTTTGTTTCTTTTGGTTTGCTGTGTGGTTTTTTTGTGGGGTTTAAGGGGTTTTTTTTTGGGTTTTGGTATTTGTGGAGTATTTTGTGTTGGTGACAAGACAATTCGAGCATCAGTGTATCAAGCAGCATTTGTGAAAATGGCCAGTAATTTCCTTTTCAGGGAAAAATAAGGAATGTGAAGTTAAATACATACTACTGAACATTATACTTGCAAATTTCATTTGGGCTTGATTACATGTTTTGTGAGCCATGGATGGGGAGAGTATGTGTAGTAGCTTTATGGCTTGCATTGCCAAACAATTTTAAAGAGTTCTTCTAGTTGGTTATCTAAATTCTACTAACTTCATAATATGGAACATTTTAAAACTGCAGCTTATCAATTAAAGTAATATTACAAAATAGTTATTCATTCTGGTATTTTAAGTTTAACCTAACATATATTTTTCTCATGCTATTTCTATATTCCAATCACCCGGGTTTCACTAACAATGGTTTCTATTATTAATGGTGGAAAAGCACTTTTTCCCCATACTTACAGAAAGCAATTGCATGTAAGGAGCATTTAAGCAGTTTTTAGTATTACAATTCATTGCAAGAAATGACCTACATAAATGTTTTTTTTATTGGAAATGTAATTAATTGAAATAGGTTTATGAATACGCAGTTATTTTACGTATTAAAAAAAAGTATCATGAGCATTCTTGTGAGACTGAAGTTTATCCAGGAGCTCTGGAGCACTGCATGATTGCTTGAATGGCATTTATTTGTGGTTGGGAGCTTTTCTTTATTTTTAAAACTAGCCTAGTATGTTGTCCAATCCCCGAATTCCATTTGCTAGTGTTTAGGAGATCACCATCCCTCTTACTCCGTGGTGATCCCTTATGGCAGTAACATGATCTTCTTCCATTCCATACCACTATTCATCAATAACCTGCAGGACTAACAGGATCACCTCACTTGCAGAAAGTCATCTCAAGCTTTTGCTGTATTATGTCGTCATCATTCTGGTTTATTTTAAAAATCAGGGTGGAGGTTTTTTCTTTTGAGGAACTGTATGTGGATGCAGTGTCATATGTTTAAATTATTTCTGTAGTGTCCCAAGCAGTCAAGCATATTGTACCTATCTATCAGGGTTTAATTACATCAATCTATAAAAACATCTAGAATGTAGCACGGCCATCATGTTTGTAGGAAATCCTGTACTGCAATCAGACCATTCTTGGTGTTATCTGTTCATTTTTGAAGTGATGAACATGTTTCTATTAGAGAACTACCCTCTTGTGTGGTCTACAGTTAAAATTTCTGAAAAAAAAAAAGCATTGGCTGAAGTTAGCCTAGTAGGTGATTTTTCTTTTTCTTTTCATATATAAATGAAAGAGAGCTCTAGTTTAAAATTTCAATTGATCAGCTAAGTCTGCTTACAGATGTCTTCCCTCTCCTTTCTCTGGGAAAAGACATTTCCCATATACTGCTAATATAATTGAAGATTAATGGCCAGAACACAGTTGCAACATGATGGGGTGATAAATTTCTCAGTTATGATAAACAATTAACAAAAAGAATCAGAATAATTTTTAATTAAATGCACAAGTAATACAGCCTGGATTGTATACTTTTTTTGTCACTTGAAGGGGCTTCTTCATATATATCCTCTCCATTTCCTTGTTTTTACAATATTATATATAATCTGAATGTTTTACAGCAAAATTTTTGAACTTTTTTTAAGAGTGATTTTTTTTAGTCCAAAATATCTAATTTTTCTAAATTACAGCTACAAAAACCAGGATGTGGGGTGTGCTTGTTTTTAATACAGGAATTGTTAAGCGGTGGAAAAGTAAGAAAAGTTGGCAGTCATTTCAAGTCCTGGTTTTGAAATGCCAAATAGCAACGATGTCTGCTTAGTCTTCCCAGTATGAACAGAGAACGTTTTGTTAGCCTTAACTCCTTTAGTGAAAGAAGAAGAGAAAAACTGAGTGCCCTAATTTAGAAACTCCAGCTTCAAACCTGATCTTTAAATTTGACAGCTATACTTTGTGCAAGAGCCAATTTCTGTTCTGTTTGTAACCCTGATCTTTTGTACTGTCCTTGCACTTTTTCTTGTATTTTAACTTACTTTTCAGAATAGCTTGATTTTGTTTACATAGTAGGTAAAAATAGATTCTTAGCCAAAAGATCCTTTAATTGTAAGATGAGTACATGTAAATTAGGCTTTGGTTAGTAAAGAGACATTACAGAGCCAGAAACCTAAAGTTGTTTGATAGGCACTTAAAAGCATTGTTTTATACCCCATATTATAAAATTATTTTAAATTCCTGTTTGATCATTTGTGATGAGAATCTGTTCTGTGGACCACACAATTTTAAAAACAAAGCCCTTATTATATTTATTTGTCAGCATCCAGATATAATGAATATTTCATGCCACTTTGTGCCTGGTCCCTGCAATCCCACCTTAGGAGAGGAGATTTTGCCAGATGTTGCAGTCCATAGCAGTTTGGTTGTAAGATAGTTTACACTGACTATTTAAACCATATTTACATCAGAAAAGCTTGTCATCAAAAAATTCTTATGTTCATAATGTTTCTGTCTTAGTTTGGTTTGGTTCACCACATTTTACCCAAGAAATAAATCCTCAACCAAAATGACATACCCTTTTGGAATTCCAAGTACTTCCACTGGTACAAAAAGCCAGACAAAATGTTGGCAGTTCTGAGGTGCTAAAGATGGATTTCTACTGCATAATCTATTGGCATACTTTCCAGCAAGTGATAGGGAAACAATGCTAATCTTAAAAAAAAAAAAAAAAAAAAAAAAAAAAAAAAAATTGCAAGTCAGGTTTTGCCATCTTGAAGATAGTTTCTGCTTCATAAAAACAGACTCATGGAGTGTATCTTTAGAATATTCCTAACCACCTCAGTTTATGGTAACTCCTCTCTCAGTAGGGACCTTTCTTCTTGTGGTAGTTTTTGACTATGACTTATTGTAATTCCTTAGGGAAATGGCCTAGTGAGACTGGAAATGTTCCAATTTTGACACAGTAATACAAGAAAAAAGGTTCTGAAATCCTTTAAGATAAATACATAGTCAGTCTGTTTAAAAAGTATAAAGCATTGGTGGGACTGGAATTTACTTTTCATTATTATAAAATGTCACCATTAGAATTTGTCTCAGAAACATACATGCTGTCCAAAACTCTCTCTTAAGAGAGATTTCAGAGATTATTCTTTATAAGTGAAGGTAGGATAAAGAAGGTAGATGAAAGATCAGTCTGAAACGGTGAAGTACAAAAAAGAATTTTTTAAAAAAGGGGAGATTTTATAAACCTGATTTAGACTGTTATGACACTGGTAGTCTGGTATAAAGCCTGTTCTATTTTGGTATTAAATGGTTTTCATCAGCACATAGACCAACTATAGACAAGACTAGTGACCCACTGGCTTCAACAGGAACCTAAGGAAAATTGGGAACTCCTTCTTCTTGGCTGGCTCACAAACAGCTCTGTGGCTGTGGCATTTTTAACACTGCCTGATTCTGGATGTTCTTTCTTGAGTTATTTATTAAGAAAAAAACTTGTGAAGAAGTGTCATTCCCCTTCCATCCTTTTCCTTTTTGACAGGTTACTTTTTGTAAGGGGGAAGAGAAGGCTTGAGGAAGCAATGAACAGTTACTCTAAAACAATTCTTTTCCTACAAAGATATGACTGCCAGAGTCCTAGATTTCAGCAGGGAAAAATAAGTTACATACTTGGGTAAAAAAAAAAAATCCAACCAAAAAATCTTATGATGTATTCAAAAGGATCTACTATATACCGTTGTCTCATTGTGGAAATAAAGGATTATGACAGAAGTGAATATTTTTGGATGTTTCCATATGAACCAACTGATAGCGAATAGAATTGTATATCTTCTTTTAAGAACTGTACCAATGTAAACTTTCTGCAAAATCATGCCACCATACCCAAACTTCAGAAAACAAAAAGTTATAAAAATTCAGAGGTATTTCTCTGTGGTTTTTTATCTTGCAAAATGTAAAGCCAGATTTGTAATATGTGATGTGGAGGAACTTATATTCTAATTGTAGGTCCAATGTTAGAATTGGAGTAGCTTAGCTTTAAGCAGTTGAATTTCGGCAATCATATGTAGATAGATGGTGTTTTCTTGTTAGCATTCAGAGTAAATGAGGTTTTACCAGAAACATACAGAAAGGAAACAAAGTTTGTAGGAAAAGAGGTGATACAAACCTGGCAGGAGCCTTTACTGCCAGGGTCATAGGAACTGCTGAAATGCAGAGTGTTTTGCTTAGGCAGTAAAGGGGAATTTAACTTTGTGGAACTCCAGGGAAAGTTAAGTACAAATCAAGTATTTTATGCTCATGAAACATAATTTTTATGCAGAAGTTTCAAGTTTTATTGATGGAGTTCTTAGATTCTTAATATTGGAAGTTACTTTTCAGTTCAAATGTGCTGCCATTTTCAGGTTTATTTTTTGATTTGTTTTCAGAAAGCCTTACAAGCACTAATAGATGTTTTATTCCCTAAAACTGTAGTAGGTAAATTAACTAAACTTTTTGAAATATGAAGTGAGATTGTCTGAGTTGAGACCTTAATATAGCTTAAACAGAGACTGTCTGTTCCAGTCTGTGCTGCTTCCCACGCCTAGTAGCCACTTTGTAATTAAATGCTGTCATCTGGTACTGGTGGTGTTTCTTTGGCCGTGCAAGAAGGATGAGAAGACAAATAGAAATACCAGAAACGGGGGAAGAAGTAGAGAGTCTGGACACCCTAAAGAAGTCTGCCTACTCAGCCACTAGATGGCAGTTAAGTATTTTTGAATGGGTTGCAAGGCGCTTGCAAGTTATTTCCAGGCGGTCCCGAAGACACCCTACAGCGGGTTTTTTTCTTTCCTTTTTTTTTTTTTTTTTTTTTTTTTTTTTTGTTTTTTTTTTTTTTTTTTTTTTTTTTTTTTTTTTTTTTTTTTTTTTTTTTTTTTTGGGTTTTTTTTTTTTTTTTTTTTTTTTTTTTTTTTGGTTTTTTTTTTGTTTTTTTTTTTTTTTTTTTTTTTTTTTTTTTTTTTTGTTTTTTTTTTGTTTGTTTTTTTTTTTTTGTCCCAGTCAAAGGAGTGGCTTTCTGCGAATTAATAACTTAGCCTTTAGAAATGTACATACACTTGCTCTGTTTAATCTAACCAAAATTCAGTAATCTGAGCTTCTCTCAAAGCAGATGCTCTAATTTCCCAACCCAGCAAAACACTAAATATTTAGAAAGCACTGCTCTGTCACTGTTGTTTTGGTTTGTTAGTTGGTTTTTTTAAACCAGTGAAATGAAAACATTTGGTTTGGTCTACCAGCCTTCTGGATGACTGCCTTTGAAGTGATAATTAAAAACTTATCAATGAATTACTACCATTTAAATAAAGAGGTCAATATCCTGTTGAAGATGAATTTTTTTTTTTCTTCAGCCACGATTGTGAACCCATTTTTTATTTAGTTCTGATGAGGCAGAAGTTTAGAAAAAATAAAAGGGAAAAATTGTGTCAGACATAATTAATTGACAAAAACATAGAATAGAAATCACAGACTACATATTTAAATGAAAAAACAGGAGTAAAGGATGTCATGCCTGTGTGGTAGAAAAATGTAAGCAGTTAATTCTCAGAACAAATATTAGTGTTTTGTATTATATCCAGACTTCACAATACTTGGATTGACTTCTGTTATTTTGCTTGAAGGCAGTGTTTGCCTTTTCAAAAGAAACAATACATTTTATTATTTTCAGTGGAGTTACAATAACCCATTTTTGCACTCTTCCTCCTAGTCATGGTGAGACTAAAATTTGTTTTCTCTAATCTGTGTTCTTAATGTTAATGTCAAGATGAAGTTCTACTTCTGCACTCATTTTAGTTTCAAAGATTCTTTATTCTCTTTTTCCACTTTAATTGAGACAGCCATATATCATAGATCTGAAACACATAAAAATCATAGCATGTTCAGTGTTGAGTGGAACATTAGGAAGTCATGATGTACAAACTCTTTTCCACCAATGTCCTCCTCCAAGCAAGGTTAGCGTTGATGTTTGATGTTTTTTCTCAGGACTTTGCTCATCTCTGAGCATGGGTATGAGGTAATGGTAGTATGTATTTCCTGTCTTGCCTAGTCAGTGGTAAAATGGTAAGTCTTGCTCTGTTTCTGATGCATTGTGTTGATAACAGCTAAAAGAGATGAAAATGTGCGCTGTGAAAACCTGAATTTCCTGTGAGTTACTCCTAATTCAAGTCATTTCAGGCATTGACTAAAATTCTTAAGAAACTGTGGGTTAAATTCTTGCAATTAATCTAATTTTCACAGCAGCTTCATCACAGATTTTATGAGAATGTATATTAATAATAATAATAACAACAGTAGTAAAAATGTAGATTTTTGCATCCTTTAGTCATAATGGGCATTCTTTTTTTGTTTTGACTATGCTTTATACTTAGACAAAGTTGGTTTAAAAAGGGTTTTTTTGTCATTTTAGATACAAATTCTTGGGCATGCAGCACCAATGTTAGGGTTTGGGCAATAATTGAAGGGAGGAAAAGGAGAATGAGAGTAAAACTGAGAAAATAATTTATTTTAACAAGAATTGTTTGGCAAGGCTTTAAATCCTTGACTATAATGTGAGAGACTTTCACTTCCTGGAAAAGAACTATAGCATAGGGATTGCAGAGAAAGAATTTTCACTTTTCTGTCTGTGTTTGATTCTGAGCATTAATATATTTCTTCTCTTGCCGTTTACAGTGAGTTTCTTGTAAAAAGAACAGAGTACTGAAACTTCTCTTAGGGAGCAGTGAATACAAATGCATGATAGGTATATACTTATTGAAAATTCTGTTTAAGTTGTTTACTCTCTTTTCCTCTGACTCCTCACTATTCCTGCTCATGAAAATAGATAAATTTTATGTAGTGCTTGTGCCATCTATACATTCCTGGTTAGAGCAAATTTTATGAGCTGTATTCATTAATTACTAAAATACAATTTTTCTCAAATTTTTTAAACCAGAAATCCTATTTCAGATTAAAATCTATAAACTCCTTTTATACCAAAATAAGATTTGTACTGTATGTCCCATTATTTACTTATGAAATTTCTCTCATTTTTTGGAGACTAATGAAAAGATATTTTGTTTGTTTGGTGGTAACATCCTATACTTGGATTATGTCAAGTATTTTTGGTACTATAGTGTTTACTTCTCAAGCTTTTTTGAAAAAAGAATTCCACAGAAATTGAAGAGAACAGATGAATAAATTACATGAAATACAGGAAAGCCGTTTGAAAAAGTGTATGTGTGTAAGTCTGTGTGTGTGCACATATCAGTATGTGAAAAGAAAACTTCTTGCAACATTCCTAGCAGGACATTTCATTTGGCAAGTGGACTTAAACTATTTGAGAGTCCTTCTCCTCACAAAAGTGAGAACTGTTTCAAGTTCTTCTTATATTTCTCTTGGCATTAAATATCAGGTGCTACCTTTTAGTGATGTAAATCCTGAGATTTTCAACAGGACCCTCTATGTAGAAGGGAGATAAGAAATGCTTTTCTTAAATAAATATAAATATTAATTTAACTTTAAAATGTCCTAAATATTAATTAAAAAAAAAAAAAAAAACAAAAAACTAAACAAGCAATTATATACTGCCAAACCAAAATGAGACCTTACAAGTAAGGCTGAGAATAATTTCTACTCTTTGGATACAAGACAGAGTACCCAGTTTATCTTCTACTTACATTTAGCTCAAAAGTTATTATATTTTCCATCTTAAGTTAGTATAAATAAAAGCAGTAAAATCACTTTATTATCTTTTTTGTATTTTGAATACCTGTTTTTCTTTATTTATTGTTTAGAGAGCAAGACCAAAACTATTCACAGAAAGTAACTTGCATATTCCAGAATGTGTAATTGGTCTTTATGATTATTCAACTTTTTCTAAATATACAAATTGGGTGGTTTTTTTAAATGTTCATGATACCAAGAAGATTTTAGTTACCTTCTCAATACTTAAAGCTCATTTTTGGTTACTTGATTTTGATTGACTTTTTTTAAGGTTCTTTCACTCAAAGTGATGCAGCTTTATTTCTAATATAGCTTTCACAGTTAAAGAGTTAAAGATGAGAGACTTTCAGGCCCCTGCCTTCAGCATCTTCATGGATACATTTGTGGAGGCTCTCTTTCCATTTCTTCAAACCTTTTCTGTTGTGAGTAATAGGCTCATGCTTCAGTGTATCTACAAAGATTTATTCTTACTGTGGATATTTTTTGCTGCTTATTCCCTGTTGGAAGCTTAAGACAAAAGCAACATGTGAACCTCCCATTCTGTGGTCTGGCTGAACTTGGATGAAAAGGGCAAGTACTGTGTAGAAGTATCATACTCTGAACAGTTGCTTATCAGGATGTGGCAAAGCTCATCTGAAAAATCATTACCTTTTTTGATCTCCCCTATAGAGCTTAAAGGCATTCCAAGCCCTTCAAATTTAAACAATTAATGTTCACATTTTGGCCCATAGAATCCAAATTGTTATTTCTAGCATAAAAGCTTACAATTGTTGCATATAAAGAGCACAAAAATAAGATTAGAATTAGAATTAAGTTTGCACAGTGACTGCTTTCCAGGTTGCTGGACAGTTTCAAGTGGAATTGAAAATCAGGGAAAGGTCTGGTGTGAAAAAGTTCAACACCTTTCTCTAATATGTCAATGCAGTAACATTAAAGGTATGCCAGATTTTCTGTTTTAACAGAATGAGATGAATTGTTGCCTTGGCCTGGATACACAGGAAAACTACCCAAACACTTTAGTATCATAGTTGAAATACTTTAGAAAAAACGAAGGTGTCAGAAGAAAGGAAGCAATTAATCATGTGTTAGGCATTTCAGTAAGCAATCTAATATTGAGGAGAAAATAAATCCAGACAGTTTTTATCACAACTTCTAAGTAAGTCGGTGACTTTTAAGGTACCCTTTGCTTATGGACTGCTGACAGAAGTGGCTATGTTCTAGTTATCTAGCACTAGCAGTCTCTTTGCAACATACAGCTCAGTAAATAAAAGACACCAGAAACAGGTAACATAATGTTGTACTAAAATTAATAAAGTTCAGCTTTTCTTTCAGTACCCAGTCTCATTTACCTGCTTGTTTTATGCCGGATGAGTGATAGAACATTTAAATGAATTTCTGAGCTAAATTAAGCTATGTGGATAGTAAATCCCTTTTGAAGTCTTATTTATTTCTATATTGTTTCATGCCTCCCTAATAATGAAATTTCATCTAGGCCAGGACAGAAACATTCAACATTTGAGAGGGACTTTTTGGTTGGCTTTCCATCCTGGATAGTCAGGATGTTGCTCATTGCACATGGAACATGCACAGCCTGTTTGAGAAATGCTGGAGACTGTTCTATAGCCATACACCTCTCACTGTACTTTTGTCTTGCTCACTCTTTCATACTCAAGCTACCAGGATAAAGTGAGGGTTAAGCTTCCACAAGTGTTATTTGTGAAGGTTTAAAGTAATGCTATGTAATACTACAGTAATTAAACTTGACTCCTGTGCATCTCCTAGGGTGGTCAGTGGCTCTGTGAGATTTTGTTTTACCTTGTCTTGTCTTCAGTCTATGAAAATTCTTTTGAGTTTTCTATCTTAGTAAGACCTGGGGATAACCTAAGGTTATTTTCCAACTAAGTTAAGAGTTACACCTTAAAGAGAGAAAACTCTTTCAATCTTTGATGTATCTCAAGTTGATTATTTATTTAAATGGGTAATGTAAAGAACTGAGATCTTATCCTCTGAAATATGCTTAGCTCAGGGATAAGGAATTCGAACTGTTCAGGAACAGAAACTTCAAGAATCTAAGCTCTTTTTTCCTCCGACTTCCAGCTTTCCAAGTCAGCATTTGCAATGTATGCATCTTTCTTCAAAGGTGTATGTTTCCTGTTGATTCTGTGTTAGTTTATTTGAATATTTGAATTTCAATAATCATTGATCTCTGCATGTAATGGTTTGGGGTTTTTTTGTCACACATGATAGGTGTGACAAAACCACTGCATTGATTAGACATGTCCCAGCTCTTTAGGACAGGGAGAGCTACCTAGTACATTGCCAGCCTTGTGCAGGCTGGTGTAATCCATCTGTTGCAATGTGTCACTGAGTGGGAGAGTAGCTCACACTTATTTGATAAATTTTATGATTTCAGACAGGGCAATGCACAACACTGTTTTTGCGTCAGGGCTCACTTGTTCATTGCTATACTGGGCAGCATCACTTTCTTGCGGTTGTAGGAAGAAAGACTGTTGTGAAGAAGTGTACCCCTTGTTCCCGTATGTGCAACTTCAGAATAGTAAAAGCTTCACTCAAAAAGGTTTAATCAGGTAGTCTGAGGAAGAAACTAGTACCCAATACTACTTCTGCTCCTTCAGTAATTCTCCCTGATGGTATTGGCAAGTTTGCCAACTTTTGCCTCAATTTCTACTGCTGTAAAAATAAAATGCTGCAATGAGCCTTGAGATTAAGTGAAATGTGAGAATTAAATAGATGCTATTTTGTTTGAATGCAAATCAAGTCTCCACCAGTACTTCTCATTTGCCAAATACTGTAGCACTAAAAATGCCTGTTAAATGTTGTGTCTCCTTTTCTTAAGGTTGATCTGCAGTTGCAAGAAGTAGCTTTGAAAATGAGACAGCTTTAAAGAGAGAAACCTGAATAGAGATCACATTTCTCTGACTGAATTAAATTCTTACTGTGGCTCTACTTTGTGCCATTCGGTGAGCGTGCGCGTTCAAAAACGTTTCACTTCGCGTAGAAAAGCAGCATTTATTAACAGAGCAGTTGGAAAGAGCATCCTTCCAAGCTCCTGTGCACTGCTAGTACCTCCAAGTGCTCCCAGGCACACTTACTAGAAGACATGAGGGGCCTTATTTTGTCATCTTAATTCTGTTTAACTGTATGCTTTTATTTCCTGTGTGTTCTTTTAGCTAGGTAGAAGCATAGCCTCTGATTCATGAATTGTGATGTAGAGAAACTAAAAAGTTTTTTTGCAGGAAAAAAAAAAAAAGAGAAAGCAAATATAATCCTATCATCTAAATATAAATTCCATCCAGAGAGGAAATTTCATGACTCTAAGTGACAACTGCTGAAAATTATCAAACTGCTGATGCAACTTTTTGACTTGTAATAGCATAAGGTATTAACTTCTAAAACAAAGCTATAACACACTTTTATTTTTCAAATATACCAAAATGACCAACAGGAACTGTCATTATGTTTATTTTTTTTTTTTTAAAAAAGATACTTTATGGTTGTTCATAAAGCATATAAGTGAGTGCAAGCTAAGTTATAAAGATATTGACAAGTATATTATAGAGACACACGTCTGTACATCTATAGACTAGGACTAACTTCTACAGATGTGGAGTTTTTTTCTGCCTGAAAATTTAGTTATAGAAGGCTCTATAGGTTTCAGTCACTCATCTGACAAACTAGGTTGTCAGCTCTGTAGAAGGAGGTAGCTGCACTCTGATCTTTTACTTGTTGGAAGATCCTGGACATGTTCTATCTATATAGATCAGCTTTATGCTGGACATCTGAAATGCACATGTGGAAAAGATGACAAGACTGGAATGAATTCTATGAAATGTACATGTGCAGATCCAAGTGTACAACCTTTAGCCAGCAAAGCAAATATTTCCAGATCCATGTACAAACTATCCTATCAGTGCAACCCAAAGAGATTTGTCCCAGATTGAGCATCCAACTCATTGCACATGGAACACGTACAGCCTGTTTGAGAAATGCTGGGCGCTGTTCTTTAGCCACACACCTCTGAAGTGTTTTTTCCTGCTCACTCTTTCATACTCAAGCCACCAGGATAAAGCAAGGGTTAAGCTTCCACCTTTCTTTCTTTCTTTACAGAAAGAAGACTGTTCCACAGTACTTGGGTCCTGGGTAAGAACTCTAGGCAAGACATAGTTTCCTCATATCTCTTTTAAACCCCATAGGTTTCTGCTGTGGAAATGTCCCCTGGATTGAAAATGAAGCTTCTTTTCATTATGTGTGTGTGGGTTTTTTAATCTCAGTCTTCTGGTCCTTTTCAACAGCTTTTGAACATTTTACATGTATGAAAAATTAAGTATTCTCTTGATTATTCTCTAAGGAAATTGTAGAATTTTTATTTCTGATTGGATTTATATAGTTTTGATTTTCATTCTTGTTTGATAAGCCCTTTCAAATCTAGAGGTCAGCTTTAAACTAGGACAAAGGCAAAATCCAATTAAACTGCTCTGAGGGCATCTTAAAAGTCTAAATGAAAAATACGTCTGTCTAAAATAATTACTGAAACGCATAAATACTGGGGCTGTGTTTTGTTTTGCTTTTGGTTTCCTTGTTTTTTAGACCAAATAAATTCAAGTACATCATATCCTCTGGATAAATATCTCTTCATTCACATCAAAGTCTTGTTTGTTCATACTAATGCTGTTTCTATGAAAACCTGGATATGTTGGTGATTGTTAGGTATAGGAAATCACCAGCTTCTTTGAAATGCTGTATCTTGAGGCTAGCAGAAATGCTGCTTCTTAGTTTGTGGTGAAACAGCCCCTTTAATTAATCATTTTCATTTCTTGTCTGCATTGCTAATTCATCTCAGTGCATTGCTCATTTTTAAAAAACTTTATAAAATAGTTCTACTCTTGAAAGAAATTTCATTATCTGCAGGGTAAATTGTCTTGTAGAAGAGTGGATTCTAGGTTTTTCCTGCAACTAACGTAGAATTACAGTATTCAAGAATTACTTCTTTTCTTGTTAAAAGTTGAATCTAATCTCCCAAGTAAAAGTGTTTAAAACAGTGAACTGGTCTGAGATCAGCCATTTTTAAGGCCAATCTCTTCAGAGCCATTGAATATTGTGCTTAATCCTGTGGGCAGCACTTTGTTTATGGCAGAAATTAATTTACTGTATCTTTTACAAAAGCTTTGTGGAGTGTTCTTAGAGTATAAAATGGGAGCTTAGGAGAATTACAGTCTGGGGCAACTGGATTTGATCTCATTTGAAAACTGGTGTGTGGCCTTAATAATCCTAGCACCACATTTCCTTTGATAGTGTTGCCTTTTGAAGAACTGATAGGCGTTATTGTATTTGCAGGTGACTGGTAGGGGGAGAAGAGCAGATGAAACAATATTGTATTCCTCCTTTTTAAGAAATTAAGAAATTCTTCAATAAAAGTGTTGCTGCTATGATGTATTGAATTATTAAAGGAAACTGGATGGACTGAAGCACCATGAGTAATTTGTAATGGAAATGTCTTTCTCAGCCTTTTTTTCTTCTTATTATACTGTTTGTTATTTTGTCTGTGTTAATTCCTTCACTATTCGTTTTTTCATGTTCCTTTCTTTGTTTCACATTTTTTGTCAACCTGTGGCAGGGAGACATAGTTGTAACACACAATCTTTGGTTCAAACTGCTGTTCCAGAAAATTCAAACAATCTAAGAGATTGTAAGTTTTTTTTAATAAGAGTACTTCAAAATCAAGCAATTATTGGTTTAAATGCTGTTGCTGTTTTACTTCTGGGATTGCTTTAGGACAATTAACAAATTCTAAGATAAATAAGAATTTGAAATTTTATGTCTGAAAACCAATCATATGCAGATATATTTTTAAGTATTATTGAACTTTTACGTATTATTTTATTAACAATTCTCAGCTGGAAGTTATAACTTTCTTTTCCAGAAAAAAAATTACTTTTAATGCTTGCATGTGTCAAAATATGTGAAAAATGTTTCCCTGAAACAAATCAAGGCAATTGGTATATCAAGTATTGTATGTTTATTTGAGGCTTCTCCACAAAACCTATAATTTCAATACTTAAAATATTTCCTACTAAGCAAGTCTATGGTCTCATCTGACATGCTCATGATTTGGTAAAAGGAAATAAAAAGGCACTTAAACAAGTTTTGCTGTAACCAGTTGTGAAACTTCTTGCATGACCACTTAATTCAAATAAATGCTTGAAGTGCTGGCTAATATTTTAAATTTAAAGAGAAAAAAAAAGTAATGTATGCAGCTAGAAAACAATTGATTTTTTTTTAAGATTTTTTTGTTATAAGGTCAAGTCTGTCTCCTGTTCATCAATCCTGAATAAGCACAAATGATTATTTTTGGACAAGATTACTTCTATTGGCAGGTTTGGATGAAAGCACATATCCATTATCTTTAATACAGTTTGTCACAGATATTTCTTTAAAATTGTAGGAATTAATGTGCCTTTAAGGTTAATGGTTCCTCTACTCAGTCTACAGCAAGCAGAATCAGATGCTTTAGAGAAAGAGAGAAAAATGTGAAACCTGTCAAGTACAGAATAATCACTTCAGGCAGGAATCTTTCCTATCACAGTCTGTCTCTTGGCAGAGTTATCAATTTGGGGTAGGATAAAAGTTCTCCCTTAGTTTTTTCTTAATTCTTTTCTTTCATAGTCATGCTAGCTGGAGAAAAGCATAATTACTCTGTTCTGAGATTCAGCTGTTTTCCAAAAGATAGGATTTGTATTGTTCTGCATTCCTGATCTGTGTTCTATCATTAAGGTGTATATTGAAATGCAGCAGTCAATACTATGCTGAGGCTGCTACTCATGGTGATCCCTTTAAAGAAACACTTAACATTTTTTTTCAATTAACAGAATTAAAGTAATTCTGAGCCCTCCCACCACCCTGTCTTCATATCCACGTGTAGGCAAATGCCTGCACTACTTGTGCTCAGCAGTTGGTTGTTTTCTCAGTCAGGGTATTTGCAGGGAGGGAGGGGTTGCTACGGGTTTTTCCAAGTGTAATCACAGTCTAAAATATGCTTGTACTGACAAAGGTAGTGTCATATATAAGTAAGTAATTTTCCTAAGCTGTCTTCGTCCACTTAAAATGTAGTTAGCCAAAATGATTCCTCGCTTTTTAAAGCCTTGGCATAACTAGCTTATTTCTGGACCTCTGGAATACTATTCTTGATCTAAATTTAATTTTTTTATGGTGATGAATGTTATCCTCTTTTGATATTACTACTTCTTTTCTTTGAAAGGATGCTTTTGAGGTGAAATTTGAGGAGCGTGCCAGTGTCATCCAACAACTTGAGCAAACTATTGAGGATCTGAGGACTAAAATTGCAGAACTAGAGAAACAATTTCCTGCCGCAGAGGTACAGACTGCTGGGAGGGAGCAGAAAAATGAGCACGCACATGGAGACTCTGGGGAACTCAGCAGTGTGAATCTTCAAAGGAATGAAGAGGAGACCACACCCAGGACTGTGTCACAGGCGAGATCTGTACAAACGTCACCAACAGAGGATTATTTAACACATACAATGCCTTCAGCCAGTGCACTGCCACAGCCAGCCCCACCGCCGCACTTAGAAGGGGGCAAAAGTGAAGGGCCTACTCAGAAATTGCCAGCTCTAGAACTACAGCCCACATTTTGTTCTGAAATCTCCTTGATTCTGTCGTCGAAGCTAGTCTCAGTGCCACTGGATGCAAGCCAATCAGTACCGACTATAACGCAGTCACCTCTTCCGGGACCCAAAGTTGACTTGTCCCTTGCATTTGAAGGAGAGACTGAAATGACAGTTTCCCATCAGCCTTTAAGTACTGTAGATGTGACTTGTAGTGAACATCCCCCTTCCTTGCCCCCAGAGCCTACATGTAGCATTCCCCCATCACTGCCAGTGACTGAACAGGCTGCCTCCCTGTCTGGAGCACATGGCCATTCCTTTGTTACTCCCATGTCTGTGGCAGTATTACCATTGCCACCACCTCCACCTGGCTCAGGACTCCCTTCCTCAGCTGTCTCAGCAGTGACAGGCCTGGACCACTCTTTCCCAGGTGCCACAATGTCACCCCTCCCTCCTCCTCCACATTTGCCAAGTGGGGAGATACCAACGCTGCCTCCAGCTCCTCTCCTTCCATGTCCTGGATTCCCTCCACCACCTCCACCACCACCTTTGCCTGGAGCAGGAGTCTCATCTCCTCTTCCTGCTTGGGGTATCCCACCTCCCCCTCCACCAGCACCGCCTTTACCTGGAGCTGGTGTGCCTCCTCCACCTCCTCCTCTGCCCGGCCTGGGATTGCCACCCCCAGCACCACGGCTTCCTGGAGCAGGACTGCCACCACCTCCCCCACCTCTGCCTGGAGGGGGCATTCCACCACCTCCTCCTCCACCACCTCTGCCTGGTGCAGGTGTACCCCCTCCACCACCTCTGCCTGGTGTAGCTGTGCCCCCTCCACCACCTCTGCCTGGTGCTGGTGTCCCTCCACCCCCTCCTTTGCCTGGATTGGGCATGCCTCCTCCGGCCCCACCACCATTGCCTGGAAGTGCACCACCCCTTCCAGCATCAGTCCAGGGCAGCAGCTACCCAGCAGTCCCACAGGGCTTTCTTCCTCCTCCATTACCATCTGGTTTATTTGCAATGGGGATGAATCAGGAGAAAGGAAGCAGTAAACACGTAATAGAGCCTTCTCGGCCAATGAAGCCTCTTTACTGGACAAGAATTCAGCTCCACAGTAAAAGGTAAGTCATAGAGATACGTACAGTGGTGGTTTTGCTTTGGCTCTCTTGATAGTATTGTTCATCATTAGCAAAAGTCTTTCCTGCTAGGTAGGTCTCTGAGAGAACATCAGTGCAAGCAGGATTTTAAGTGTAGCTAGATATGTAAATAGGGTGCGCATTTTCTTTAAAGCACGCAAAAGTTATTTGCACATGGAAGCTCTCTTATGTGTTTTCAGTGTCCTTTGGGGCTACATATCACATGTGGATAAGAGATCTGGGGATGATGGTGTGCCACCAAGTGTTCTGTGAAATGTTTTTCAAACTGTATTTGTGTTTTCCCTCAAATTTCAAGGTAGCATTGATCTCTCTCTGGAGCATCTTGCAAGTTTTGGTAGTGTCTTCCTTCTAGATGAATCTATGCTGAACACATTCTATCCTTCTCTTTCCTTTCTTCATTGACCTTGAAATACTTTTTGTTACATCTTGTACACTCAACAGATTCAAATTCAATCTGCAATTTATTTGCATAAAGCGATTCTGATAGCCCTCACTTTGACATGACTTGGTTTCAGTTGTTGTTGATGTTTTTGGGGTTTTTGTAAAAGATCGTTGCTGGTCATGAAAAATAAAACTTTCCTTATAAGAATTTTCCTTATATCTCTGAGTAGTAATTATAAAACCCATCTGCTGTTATTTAATAATGAATTTATTCTTTCTTCTCAAGTTCTTGTCACTGTTGCCCAGGTGTCAGTAAATAACTGTCTATTTCTACTTCTCTTCCTGTCCAGGTCTGTACATTTTATAGCCTATATGCAGCCTATTTTTATTCCTAGGCATGTAGAGTGGGTGAACATAAATAAGCCTGACCGTATCACACATGAAAAAAGAAGAAAACCCAGAAGTATGAGGAAGAATCAACAGTAGTTTTTATCAAAATGCTGCTAGTAGAATTTAGGCAACAACTTATAAATTGCTGCTATTTTATTTTTTTTAATTCCTCCATTTATGACCTTATTTAGTTTGACATTGCCCTACATAGGTCTTTTGCTTAACTTTAGAGATTCTAGTGCTTCACTTGTGTGGGAAAAAATTGAAGAGCCTTCCATAGATTATCATGAGTTTGAAGAACTGTTTTCTAAAACAGCTGTTAAAGAGAGGAAGAAACCCATTTCGGACACCATTACAAAAACAAAGACCAAACAAGTGAGTACTCATTTAATATCAGATCTTTTCTAGGTTGTTTTTTACATAAAGACAGATTTTTGCATGCAGCTGAGATGAATTATGTCTGGTGTGGAATTGTTACCATATATAAATACACACTATAGAAAAATAAGAGAAGGAGAGAATGTAGGATGTATTTCAAAGCTGTACATATTAAAGGCTGAAGATTTCTTTTTTCATAAATTACTTTTCAAGTATGTATTTTCTTTAAAATATCTTTGCTTTATCCACTTTAACAAAAATAATACTAAAATAATTAGGTGCATATATGATGCTTTGAAATTGACTGCAGATGTGCAAGGAGTAGTATATATATTATTCTGATTAATTTTATACATTAAATAATGAGTTGCATATGAAGTACCATGACTTCAGAGAAGAATTATGCTTCAGAATCTAATTCCTAGTGTTATACCAATCAGAATGGTTTTAGGTTTGTGTTGTGTTTATGTATATAAGGAATATGAAGTTTATATAGACAATAAATGACAAGCACAGCTGGGAAAAATCCAACATTAATCAAACCGGTTTCTTGAGACAGAATGGTGTTCAATATAATAAAAATGGGAAGAATACTTTAAAATGTAGGTGTTTAAACCCCAGAGTAAAAGAATTTAATCTGAATGTTTACATGACTATTTGGCTGTAATCTTCTTGGTGTCTGTGTAAAAATCAAAATTGTGGGGTATGCTAAGTAATTTTCAATTAAACTTTCAGGTCAGAGAGGGGGATGGTCTTCTGTGGGTTCCTAAAAAGCCATTAAAGTTCTTGTTTTATCTTGGTTTTGTGTTCCTGTACTCAATTCAAAGCTAGGTAGATCTTTCCATTATCTTTTGACGTGCAGCTTAGTGCTCTACAAGACTTCATTCCAACATGGGATACCAAGTGGTATTCTTTAAAATCTCTATTCACTAAACCTTATATCTGAATACGACCTATTAGTTCTCCACCTCTTAATTCTGGAGATCTTGCCCCCATAGACACATTTTGGTCAGGTGCTTTACTGTGCTGACAACTTGCAGCAGGCAGTAGAACTGGTAATGAAGGTAGGATGATTATCCCAAAGTGTTGGATAAAACAGATGGATGGAAGGAAGGAAGGAAGGAAGGAAAGAATAGTGCAAACACACCTACCACTGTGCTGCACTAGGTTGTACTAAGTGATGGAAGGAAATGTAAGATTCCATTGCTATCTTGCTGTCCTGCAGTAAATCTCCAAAGTGCAAGACCTTTGCTTCTCTTTCCTCTTTCTAGAAAAAGCTGTTTTTTAATGGTTATTCTTAGCTTAACTACTATCATAATTAAGTAAAAAAAGGAGTGCAAAAGTTATGCTGTGTGTCCCTGAAAATTTTGTAAGATTTGGTGATGAAAATCTCCCAACAGAGTGGAAATCATAGCTGTTTACTTCTGTAACATAAAAAGAGCTTCAAGACAGAGAGTGATTATGAATAAACATTAGATGTGGATTCTAATACTAAATATTTATTTTTCTTGCAATGTCATAAATTTAGATCTGTTGTCAGTAACTTAAAAAAAATGCAATGAAAGCTAAATTAAAATGACTGTTCTTAACTTCTTTGAAAAGACCAAGTTTTTTCTGACAGAAATTTCCACACAAGTTTAAGGCAATCAAGTAGTTACTGTCGCCTAGGACAAACATTCCTGTGAGCCACCTTAATTCACAGAGATAATTCTGTTTCTCTTCCTCTGGTAATCAAACAAATGTACTGCTCTCAAAACCAGAAAGAAACTGTCTAATAGAGAAGTCTGGCTTGTTGAATTGTATCTGGGGAGGAAAGATTGACTAAACAGATAAACAGGCTTTCATTAGAACTATGGTTAGAGCTATCATTTATTGCAGATGTCAAGTTAAATACTCATGTGTGAGAATCCAATTAGGGCTTTTCAGAGTATTGCCATAACACAACTGAAATAGAACACCTTCACAAATATATTCCACGTACGCAATCTCAGCAGTTTGGAATGCAGGACATTATTTTAGAATTCTCTTTATAGTGCAGTAAACACTTGGATAATGAAGTCTATCCATGTTTAGGAGAAGAAACAGTTACTTGGGGAAAGCATGGCTGTAATTCCACAAGTATGGTTTTTACAGGGAGCACCAAATGCTGTTTAAGTGCTTACTGACTTACATGGCTTCTATGATAGTTACGGGTGTTGTAAAGATCTTACAAATAGTGTTTCTGTAGTGATTTTTACAGGGACATGTTATGCAAAGCAGATGTGTTTTGTCACCTGTTGAACTATGAAGAAGCACTGTACAGAACAGAATCAGGACTCTCACTCTGCTGCTTTTCCAAAAAGTTCTTGTCTGGCAAATGTTTTTCTTCCTTGGGTTGATGTGCAGGGTCTGCTGAGTGAATGTATTGCTTAGATGGATTGGATGTAAAGCACTGGCTACACTGGAAATAGTAGTAATGAAAAAACATACAGATAACATTCAAATGTATAAAGTATTTGGTACTCTGTATAAACATATGAATTTAATAAAACTGGTTTTATTGCAAGCTGAAATAAAAATGTATTTTTGCACATGTCAGGAGGGAGAATTCTAGCTAATCTGTAGAAAGATTTGATAGTTTTGGGATGTTTTAGTGGGTGAAAGATTAATGACTTTGAAGTACACTGCTGTTCTGCACACAGGGCTTTCATTGTCTAAGCCAGAGAGTGTATGCTTGTTTGTTGTATATGTACATAGCTATGAACTATATAATTATTTCTGAATAGTGAGTACTTTTTAAGTGGCAAAATTATTCTTATTGCTCTGGGTTGATTGGGGGTTTTTTTTGCTAATGAATGAGTCAATTTCACCCTACCCAACTATTGGTTGTAATTTTTTTTTCTCAGCATGATCATCTGCAAGTAATACAATATAAATCTATAAAGTTTTAAAAAAATCAATATTATACGTAGCATTGAATGAAGGCTTCACTAAAATCCATTCCAGAACATGAAAGAAAAAGAAAGAATGAAGTGTTATTATTTATTTGTGAATGCAGCTGATTTTACTCTTACCACCTCTTATTTGGTACTATGGCACAAACTATGATTTATTTTGCTCTGTTAATGCATATATATCAAATTCTCAGCTGCTGTAAATGTGTGCAGGCTCACTTAACGGGAATGCCTACTAAATCTTCAAAGAAAGTCCTTTATAGGCTATATTGTAGGTGGGGCTGCCATTACTACCTATTAAAGTGGTCTGACTTTCATTAGAAGTCCCTGTTATAACGTTACCAAAATTTAGCTCTTTAGACTGCAAGTTTTGTTGGGTTGGGGTTTTCCCCCAGTTTGTGTCTCCTTCATTTTGCCAATGTTAAGAAAGGAAACAAGGTCTGCTTTTGCTTATGTCCACATAGTTTCCTAGACTTGAATTATGGAGAAATTTTACAACATGTATATTTTTAGCTGTATAAAGGGTGTCTTGAATTTTGACGCTCTACAGGTTATAGGATTGTTCCTGTTGCTTAGGAGGGACTTCAGGTATAATCCTGAAGATTTTTCTTTGACTTTTTACTGGTAGTTTGGAAAACAGGAGCCAAGAAGAGGGAGAAAAAGGAAGATGAAGAAAAGTAACTGGGGAAGGAGTGAGTAACTGGGGAGATCTGACAGTTGAAAATAGAGAGCATATTAGCTGTGAATTCTGTGTCACCTCTTATTCTGTGCAAAGCAATTTCACTCAGAAACTTTTTGTGAAACTGGGGTGTTTTTGATATGGGTGATCCTTTAAACAAAACTGTCAATCTCATCAAACCTGTGATGTTTGATCCAAGCAGAGGGTAAAACTCACTCTTGTGTCTTGTTCAGATGTGCCATGTAGTTACAATAGAAGTTTGGATTATGTGGCTGGGCAGCCTTTTTCACAGAAGCCTTTCCATTGCTCGTGTCATCTGCGTGAAATGAGCACAGTCCATAATGATTACTTATTAAATTAAGCTGTTACCTGTGTCAGAAATTGCTTTATAGAAGTTGTTGAAGCATTTATAACACAAGTAATTAGTAAAGGAGGAAGAAAATAGTCTTATGATTAAGGCTTATGAAAATGGTCTCATGATAATTCTCATATTGATTCTCAATATTAAGAATATACTTGCATGGCAAATATTGGCCAGTGTATATTGAATGAGTTTGGTGAAAAAGTGGTACATAATCAGAAAACCTTGGTATCAGTCAGCATAATAAGGATATAGAATGGACTGAGCTGACTTGCATAGGTTACTTCCTTCCCTAACTTTTGAACAGTTATTTCAGAAACTTTACTGCTAGCCCTCTAACTGTACTTTTGGAAAATGTTATTGAAGTAACTGCAGTGAACTATTCAATCACAGACCATGTGCTTATAATCTATCACGTAAATGAAAAAAATGTTAAAGATTTTCTCATGTGGAAAGTCCACTATGAATCTTTTGACATTAATATTTTAAACACTGTTTCCACCCCAGAATATAAATAGTAGATTGCTGAAATTTCATTTGGTTTCAAAAGCCTTAGGTGCATAAATGATGTACCAATGAAATAGTTTAGATTATGATTTCAGGATATTTGAATTTTAAGTTGGACATAAAGAAGGAAGAGAATACTTCTGGAAATAAAATGCCACTCCAGTCCTTAGAGTTAGAATGTGGTTCTTGTTTTTTAGTAAGGGACATTTTACTATTGCTCAGCCTCCTGTTGAGGAATGCAATGCTTATCCAACTTAACTAATTTTTAACTGAATTTAAGCACTCTAAGTATTTTTCTCACCTAATGTCATCAATTGTGAATATTTACTGGGGTAACATTCTCTTAGTAAAAGATTACTCCTACAGTAATATTTTTATGATGTTAATTTCAAACAGTGCTATTTTAGTGCTAAAACTGCACAAAAGGACATTAATTGTTTCTCATCCATATTGGTAAAAGCTTTGTTTATGAAATAATACAAGAGGCTAATAGAGAAAATGTACAAAAAGTAAATATTATGTTTCATCGCTACCCTCAAGCATAAAGTTTCAGATATGGCTGCTTGACTTCGCCAATTTGCATAACATGTCAACAACTTACATGTAAAACTATATGAGAAAGATATAGATTATGAAATTCTTCAGTGAGTAAAGAAACTAGCTCGTTTCCAGAGGGGATTTTCCATTTTGGTTAGGATGGGAGACAGAGAGATGCTGAAAATTAGGCTTTGTTATTGATGTTTTGTGAGTTCAGCTAAATCATTACGTGCCATCAGCATGGATATATTGTTAGACAGCTGAGACCAGGTGTTGGTTTTGGGGGGTTAGGGGTATTTTGTAGATATTAAGGAAAATTTTTGATCTCCTATTACACCAAAGTGACCACACTACTTGAAGTAGTCCCCGTTTCCACTCTCACAGTTGCCATTACTAGCCAGAATTTACTTCTGAATTTACCTTTAAAATGAGGCAAACAAAAGATGAACTAAAATGCACAACACACATAAAAATCCCCCACCTGTAAGAGTATGTTATTCTGTTATAACTATAAGAAGGATATACATGGGAAAGATATGATGGGTCCACTTCTGTGATTGCCCGTTTTACACTTGGAATACTTGAATCTGCAGAAAAGACTTGTTGTCATGATGCCTGGTGAGAAGGTGACTGCATTACTGCCCTGATCCTGTCCCTTAACGTTTGATTTGGAACTTTGTTTCTGCCTCTTCCCTGCCACATGTATGAGTGATAGGTCTTGGTAAAGCGGGGTTTCCTAGATGTGACTTTGTGTTATGTACAGCAGTTTTTCTTAACCAGTGAGAACTTTGGGGTAATTTTTCTAAATGCTCAAAATCAGAAATAGAAAGCAAGAATCATTGAAAAATTCCATGCATTAACTAAATATTATTCTGGGGAAAAGGAATCTTCATAATTTTTGCTTCGGGGTTCTTACCAAACATCTGTCTTGCATTACCTTTCACTATATATCTCTGACTGTTTTTGCTTGTGTTAAAGAATCAGGAACAAATTTGGTGCGTAGTTTGTTAGTGCTCAACAATGAGGACCACTCAAGAATCAGAAAGTTTGTCCTAGACTTCAGGCTGCAGATAATATCTCTATCTTCCTTTTTATTTATTTTTTTAAAAATTTGTTTAAAGCAGAGTTCCAGAATCCAGACTAAAAAGGAGCTGTGTATTGTGTCTGAAGCTTTAGATCTTGCAGAGATTGGATTTATCGAACTTTTGTTGTTCTGCCTTTAAATGGCGTCACTTGTCTGTAGCCTGTAGGCCTACACTATGCAGCTGATTTATTTTATTGTTTTACTTTCAAATGTGGGAATTGCTTTAGGCATTTATGCTAATATTCATATTTTCTGAATTAGTGTTTTATTGTTACATCCATTCTATTGGAGGAAACTCTAGTATTCATGCAATTGACTGAAATGGGAATGAACAGCATAATAGAGATTAGTATAAAAGTTGACATAAACCCTACATTTTAAATAAAACCAGGGAAAGTTGGTAGCTGGTATGTGAAACTGCTTTATCTATTCCTGTTCTGCACCCATTCACCTGACAGTCATGCTCTTTGTCACCCTTTTGATATCATCATCGTTCAGAATTTTGGCAGCAAAGATAACTTATTCTTCATGTGGACAGTGTTTTTTTTTTGTTTTGTTTTGCTTCTAATCACTGTCAAGATGTGGCACTCAGCAACTAATTATTCTCCTGTCTATCACCTCACTTTCAGAAAAAAGCAGCTTCTTTTTCCTGCTGACTTTTATGCCAGGACTTCAAAGGATCTACTAGGTCACTAAGTCTGGTCCTGCCCCCTGGACAGGAATCATGTTCTAGCCTGCATGACAGCATACTTAATTTATTTGCTTATTTTTTCCCTAGTGTTGATCCCCTTATTGTATTTGTAAGCCTGATCTTAGTAGCTCTCTGAGCTTTAGAATTCTGATGGAAGATAGAAACTCTGATTTCACAATTTGAAGAAAATATAATAGCACATGGGTGAAGAATTAGATGTGGGATATTCCCAAGATCAGACTCCAACCCATCCATGTTCTTTGGGCCTCTAAGAGGGATCAGTGTACTTCTGCTTCCTTTGAAAGGTCAAGTTGGTTCTTGGTAGGTTCACACCTGAATGCAGTTGTAAATTTTTTTTTTTTTTTTTTTTTTTTTTTGAAACCAAAAAATTTTTTTTTTTTTTTTTTTTTTTTTTTGTGGAAGACCACAAAGCTATTTTACTCTTGATTTTCTTCTTTTGTTTTGTTTTACTCCTTAATAACACAGTATCCTATGTTAGTATCCATCAATTCCATTTCTACTCCATTTTTGCAGAATGTGAAGGACATAAAACGCACTAGCTTACTTCTGATGAGCTCTTGCCATTTTGTGTGACTATTGTTTCCTGACAGCACTTTTGAGATTAGTTTGCATTTGATTTTTAATTCACTTTATTTGTCAGCTTTGGGATAGTTTTCTAGTTCAAAATAGAGGCAACAAAGGACTCCCACTGTATGCTGGCACCAGCAAGTTAGTTATGCTATTAATACAAGATATTTTGGAGTTAAGTGATAACAATAGGAACTGAAAGCAACAGTTCCCCCAACATCTTCTTTACCAAATTCAGTCTTTTCAATGTTTTTGGAATACACAACTTTAGGGGAAGTTTTTGAACTTTTTTCATGTAACATACTATATTGTTTCTTGTGTTGCTTTGCCTTTCCTGCAAGTATGTTTTGGTAGCAACATCAGTTGAAGAAATTCTGTTATTTTCGAAATTTTGTACACACTTTTTTTTTTTTTTTGATAGAATGGAAAATACTTGTTTGGTTCTATTACAGATTGGAACTTAATTGATAGAAAGATTTGATCTATACCTTGCTACCCAAGATCTACTTTATTTTGTAATCCTTTTGTAGCTGCAAAGAAATAAATCAATAACAGCTTCTCTTTACAAGAAGAAAATCTCATATTGACACAGCTTTAACTCAGTTCCAGGCTTGAATTAAATTTTGTTCCATTAAAAAATACTTAGAATGATTATAGCCTATTAGAAGACTACTGCAGGTTATCCTAATTGTATTTTTCTCAATTACATTAGTTTTACATTTGAATTCCAAAGAAATCTGACCATCGTATCCTAGTTTTAAATTCCAAATAGTATATTAAATGGATTAAAAAGTTACACAGGAATTTCTTGGTAATTTTTGATAGGTGATGTGAGTAGCCATGCCTTGAATTTAGATCTTTAACCTTGTGAACATCAGTTATGATATACTTGTTTTCCAATGTTAAAATTTTCTGTTCATGAGCAGTATTTTTGCTGTTGAGACATCCCACCCCAAAAGGGAAAGGAACACACAAGTTTGTAGATGCTCATGGTGAAAAAGGAATGACAAAAGTCAGAAGGTCTGTAAAAGCTTACAGAGTTTTATTACCAAATTATACACTAGTCATGGAAATTGATACGCTATTCCCTTATATTCTAGTATAAGCACACAGTGGTGGGCTTTGAATAAAGAGGCAGAGTGAGTGAGACAAACTAGAGAGAGGGAGGGAGAAAGATCACCCGTCCTTGCCCCAGTGTCGATCCAGCTAATGGGATGTCCAGAGTCCTGGAGCATGTATACCTGAGCTTCATGGGGGTACTTATTATAGATATGATTTCCCTGCCCTGGAGATAAGTTTCTTGCTTTCTATGCAAACCAGTTATCCTGCACAGTTCATTCCTGTAGACCTTTCTGGAATTGGGTTGGAGGGTTTTGGGGGTTCTCTGGTGTCTTGATCCCCCTCTACTGGGTTGGCTTTTGGTCAGCAATCCTTTTTCCTGACCTCATTCCTGCACGTGCACTGTACCATGTTGTGCTTATCTCCAGGAGCTAGAACAAGGATTTCTGTCCCAAAAAAAATTGCTGCCCTGCCCCTGTAAGGCCCCCTTCTTCAGCCACATCCTGTTACTTCTCACAGCATGTTATTACCAAGGATCCTCGGTTGGCAGCACAGTGATCTGGCTGTTCATGTTTGAGACACAGACATTAGTCCCTCATCTTCAGGGCTTCTACAGCTGTATTTTCACTCCACTGCAGCTAGTTTGGCATCTGTGAGAAAAGGGGGATAAAATATCTTCATAATCAATGGTTATGAAGATTTAAGAAGGGAAAAAAAATAAAATTAAACAGTTGGCCAGCCAACCACATCCTCAGAAAACCTACACTGTAAGTACAGTGAGTTTCTCAAGTTTCCTTTCCGAAGTAGTTCCAATGGCAGAGTTCAGGGTCAGGTTTTTCCTTCTCTTCTGCTGTTCAAACGTCAGTGTACAGACCTGTATCTGAAAATATAAGTGAATCAAATTTGGCAATGAATCAGTGAATCACAGGGCAAACATCTTCTGAGTACATTTTTGAGCTTTTAAGATGTGAATTGGATCATTAAATTCTTTACTCTGGCTAACCTAATTCTACTTTTTCTAATCTCCTTTCTGCTAATTAATTTTTAAATAATTTTGCCAGTGTGGCCTGTAGATGATACAGCCTCCTGGTGCTACAACAGTAGCACTGCAACTTTAAAAATATGTATATGCTTCCTGACATGAACAGTTTTAATTATCTGGGTTTTTTTTCCTCCAAGTGACTCACAAAGGTTTTCCTCAGTGTGATTAGTACAGTGTAAAACTCAGCAACCTATGTAGAGTAAATATTAACCTCTTTCTTCTATGCAATATTTGAATCCTGGAATTGAAAATTATTTTATCTAGAATTACGTCATTTTACAGATACAGAGAGTCCTTTTCTGGCATTACTTGTTTCTCCTAACAATGATATAAAATTTACATCAAGTTTAATTCAAACAATTTAGAGTCCTTTGTAACATAGTCTGTGAATTACATGCTGCTCTTATGCTTGCAAAACCAACACGTATGAAAGTCTATTTAGTCACTGATTTTAACCCCCTAAAGCAAGACACTTTGATGGCTTCATTTTGTTTTTTATTTTTTTCTATTTTGAAAACAAAAAAAAGCTTTATGACCTTTTATAATTCTTAAAGTGATCAAAGAAAACCCCAATGTGTACGTGGTTATTTTCATTTTAAAATAAAATTCATATTGGCGCCTACTACGTCAAACATTCAAATAAAATACAAATTCTCACAGTTTTAACCTACATCAAAGATGGAAATCATTGTGTGGTTTTGGAAACCAAAGCAATTCCAAGATAGACACAGTTGGAATTTTTTTTATTTGACAGTGTGTTTCATACACTTGGTAACATCAGTGTGAAGTAGAGTGTACTTTCTAATGAAGAAGGAAGACTAGGGGAACATTTTGGAATTAAATTCAACTAGGTGATAAAGTTACATACACTTGTAATGGGTTTATACAGCAGAAGCAAACTTTAAGAATAATAAATTTGCTCATTTTTGGATATGTATATAGACTACAAAGAACTATTTTTTGAATATGTTGTTAGTAATGCAAAATATCTTGTATATTATCCTGCATAATATAATAATACTTGTATTTCTTTTGGCAGGTTGTCAAGTTGTTAAGTAACAAAAGATCTCAAGCTGTTGGAATATTAATGTCTAGTCTTCATTTAGACATGAAGGACATTCAGCATGGTAAGTGAAATAAGTATTGATTATCCTCAGATCACATAATTATCTGGAAATGCTAAATATTTACATCTTTGTATATATAAAATTAATATGAGGCCTTTTTTACACTATTTTTTCTGAAAATAGCTTGCTCTGGCACCTTTCAGCACCAGCTGTATAAGTGGTATATAATATAGACACTTTGATTTTTGGTCTTTTTGAGGAAGAAAGAAAGTGTTGTTTATTTTAATTCAGATAACCTTGGGACATATCCAGAAAAGTTAATTATAGTGTTTAATTTATTTGTTTTATAAAATAGTTCCTATATTTGGGTTAGCACAAACTGTGGTGTTCTTTCATCTTCAACAGCATTTTTCACAAAGCGAGATTTTCTAGGGGAGTGTAATACTTTTCACATTTATGCTAAGAGACAGTAGTGCAAAAAGGTGAAAAGTGGAATTGCATTTATATTCAGAGCATCCCTTATGTTTCCCAAAGGCTTTGGATAGATTTGAAGCAGATTGAATTATCCTGTGAAGTGCCAGCCTATCTATTAAATAAATGTGGTTTCAAGTATAACACAGACTTCATAAATCACAAAAACATCTTGTGAACTTTCTAGGCTACATATTTACGGCCATGCATTCAGTTCACTATGATTTGCTTATTTTGCGAAATTATTCATAAATAGAACAAATTTGAGAGCACTCTGTCAGCTAGTGAGTAACTCGTAATCACAGTTTTAAGGTTTTATTAAACTGTTTTGATGGTTACTAGACTTCCTCAAGCTGAAGCACTTAAGATGGTAGTCATAGAGCAAGGCGCCAGTGCTGGCGCCAAGAAGTACTTGGTATTTCCAAAGCTGGCAGATGTAGTTCAGTTAAGTCATAGAGCAAAATCTGAAAACAATGATATGGTCCTTTCCTTCAGTCAAATATTCAACTTGGTTTCAGTTAATAATGAGAACCTTATGAAAAAAGGAGTCCGCCTAACATCTGTGTCTGTGGTAAAGCCAACACAAGTTCATTGAAAATTTGCTTGCTTAACATGCAACACTAACAATAACATGGCATGAATGTCAGTAGTTGAAGGGGTCAAACAATATTATTCTTAACCTTTATCCTATTACGATATTAAGCACACATGATCATCTAAGAACTGTGCGCAGATTTTGTATATTCCTCTTTCAATAGCTGTTTTCTAAAACCAAGTCTTTGCAAAAGGGAATTTAATAGTTCTTTTATTCCCTTGCTGTGCAGAAGTGATTAAACAAACACAAACTTTTTTATGGTGGGGGATTTTGTGAAAATGGTTGGTGCTAGAAGTCCTTTATTTTTTTTCTTTTTCCTTTTTTTTAAGAACATAAAATAGGCATGGAGAAAATGTGGCGATGAGCAGGAAATATTTGCATGGTGGGGGCAAGGAAAATAGAGATATTGCCCAGAAGTATTTCTGGCATGAGTCACTCCATGCAGAGGTCTCTGAGTGATCTAACCATACAGCCCATGTAGAAATTATAGAATCAAAACCCCAAGTATGCAGATTTACCTTTATGTATGCAACATTGTTAATTCTTTACTTAAAATAAAGGTTTTACATATTTTTGAGTGGTATAACATTTAGGATTTTCTGCTGCAATTTGAGCATACTAACAAAAATTCAAATAATGATTGAGTGCCTGCACTAACAAAAATAGTCAGTTGATGTATTTGCATCTTTAATATTTAAGTTGTATGACAATGTTTACAGTAAAAAATGTGATCACTGTTTTTTATCCCCTAGCCCAGGGGTAGGCCTCTTAGTAGTGGTGTTGAGGTTTTTCCATGTTTGATGTACACTGACATATAAATTTACACATGTCTCAGTACAGTACAAGCAATTGTTTTTCATAAATAAGGAATGCAGTCAAATGAAACTTTCCCCCACCCTCCTCCTGACAATTTCTAGTACCAGGTAACTTATAGCTTTCTTGTAAATATTCCCTATATCAAACATAAAGCATATTTTTAGGATGCAGTGTTTATGGAAATCGCAGAAAAGTTTTTGTTTGTTTGTTTTTGGGTTTTTTTACTGGCCTCAGAAAGGCACCCAGAAGGAGAGAAAAACTTTCACTGCTGAGTGTGTTTCTTGTTTTGCATGCTACTTACTGTGTTGTATTTTTCTGGTGCCTTTGAAAAATTTTGAAGGTCTACATGAACAGAAAGGAAAACAATTATGCTGGGTAATAAACCACCTAATAAATTTAGGATTTTAAGTTTTAAATCAGATTGTGTTTAGATGAAGACTTTAAAATAGCTTGAGACCTGGTGAAATGTTGTATTTCATGTCTTAAATTTTTGTTCTTTGGTTGATGTTTTTTGGTGTAGTTTTATTTGCTTTTTAAGATACAAAATACAGATGAAATATTGTCTGTAAGAATATTGTCTGCATGTCTGATCAGATGTGACATTTAATAGAAGATCTCAGTATATTGCAATACATCTTAAATAGTTTTCTTTTATTATATGGTTGTTAAGTGTCTGCTTGCAGAATTGCATTTGTCTGCTTCCAGCTTTGGAAATAGATTTAGTAAGACAAATGCCCAGAACCTGTCTGCTTTTAAAATATTTTTACAGTGTGGACGTATTAGTTGTAATAATCAGAGCACATTTGTTCTGTACTCCAGTGTGTCTTTTTAGTAGTGCTTCAAAGTTTGCTCGGTTAATTTTTGCTGTTGTGGGGATTTTTTTAGTAGATTCTAATTCCTAACAGAACTCCATCTATTTTATGCAGGCAAGGCTAGAACTGTAAGAAATTTTGGTCTCTTTAGCTGCAGTGCCCTTTCTCTGTTATTAGTACAAAAACGAGTACTACTCGTGGTTTCTCTAATTTCACGCAAGGTCTTACTGATGCCTGGGGTTTTTTGCAATCATCTATCAACTATGCAAAACACTTTATCCAGGCATTTTGCTTGCTTTTGTATTTTCACTACACCACAAATATCCTTTATCCAGCATTATGTTCCCACTGGAAATATTGCTGTATTTGGCTGCATGATATGGCCAACACTTGAGAAATGCCAAACAAGCAATTCTTACCTCTTTTTCCTTTATAGTTCAGATTTTCTTCCTAGAGAAAAGACTTGGGGTTTAACCTTAACATTTTGGGGAGGGGAGGGGCATTTCTCAACATTTCAGAGATGCAAAGTGTTCTCAGATTAGGGCACAAGATTCTGGTCTAACTGTATAGAGTAACCTATGATGATCACACTATACATAAAAATATAATTACACGTTAAGCCTGTGTCTTGTAAATAAGGTATCTTTGTTCAAGTTGTCTGTCAGCACTTGAAATATAGCAAGTGTTTGACGTTGTAGCCATGGTGCAGATAAAAAGTTTGTCAGTGCCTTCCCCAGTCCCCTTACTTATAAAGAAACAGTGGATCTTCCTCTGTGTTTATAACTAGTAATAAGTGCAGTAAGAATAGCAAAAAGTTCTGTATGTGTATAAAAATAGAAGGAAAGAATTAAACTAAAGATGTCAGCCAGGAAAAAAGGCAAATTTGGTATTTTGTGCACCTAAATATTAAATTTATTACACAGTGAAATTTTAATCTAGTATTTATTACATGTATGGAAATTATTCCTTGGCACATGAAAATTGTCTTAGTTCTAAGCATGCCTTGTAAATGTTGAAAGCAAAAGCTTCTCAAAAATGGCATACGCAGTTCTTTGTCTTTTGAAGTTGTCTGTTATCTTTTCCAATTGATTAAGTTTCTCTCAACAAGGTTTGTCACTCCAGGGACTGTGTTGCTACAATACTCCTAACTATTTTTCTGTAAAAGTTTACGTAGCAACTTGTGGTTGCCCTGGCTCTTTTGGAAGTAGTTTGGAGATTTATGCCTCTGAATTTTGGATGACTTTTCATTTTCTTCATTTAATAAGTCATTTTTCCCCTCTCTCTGAGACAGTGGTAGTCTGCAGAATTTGATGGAACTACCTGTCCCACTCTGATATCTGCAGGGGGGAACAGAAAGGGAAGGCCAAGACACTGCCTATTAGAGGCCTCAAAAAAGAATGAGTTAGGAAAAATAATTACAGAAAGAGCAGGAAGATTCACCTAACAGCTGGTAAAAACCAACCCTGGACTTGAGCTTATTTTACTGGAAGATGTATCTGCAGCAGAGTTTGTTCTGCTAACAGCAGTACAACTTTGAACAACAAACATATCTTCTGCCCTGAATTCAAGACAGATGTGCAGGAAGTGAACATACTTTAAATGTTAGGAAGAAAAAGAAATGTTTATTCTTAGTATTTGACTATTAGTGACAAAAGAACAAGAGAAAATCTTGGGTTTGTTTTCTTACTTGACCACTCACACTGACATGTAGAAATGATGAGCAAGGAGAGACTTTGTCAGAGGTTTAACTAAATTATTTCACTAGAGAAGGATGATAAAATGTCTCTTACACTGCATTATTTCAATGCTCTGAGCAGGAATTATTAATGTATTGAACTATCACGTAGTCTAGGTCCAAGAGATGCTCTAAATGGAAAGCAATCAGGAAAGAATGACTGAACATCTGGAAAATAAGACTCAGGATTAGTTCACTTTATGGAGAGTCCAGAGGTGATCTGAGCATTATTTATCCTAACAACATGTGTGACAAGCACAATCATTTGAAACTTATAGTACCCATTCTTCACAAATATTTCAGTACCTTCCTAAAAGACATCTTACTGATTAAACAAGTTATGAGGACAAAGCAATACATGATTGGATCAAGTTATCTGGCCACTGTTATACTAGTAAGTATAAGTAAACCTGCTGCCCAAATTTGTTATTTCTGTCCATTTAAGTTGTCGGGGGAAATATTGGCTGTAGGACGATATGCAGACCTTTTTTCTGTTAGGTGGCAAGTCTGTATTTCTTTATTAAATTAATAATAAAATTATTGCAATCATTGCAGGTTAATTACAAAGTCTGAAACTTTACCTGTCACTTCAGGTTTATTAGTAGAGAATTGAAATTGTTTAAATGTTTCTCTTTTTTCCTAAACAAATATTGTGTGTGCAAATACCCAAAACGTTAACAGATTATGGTTTAAACTTCCCCTCTGATAGCCTTTTCACCACCATTTAGATTCTTCAGAGACACACCCAAGTACAGATTGGTTTGATTCAGCAGTTTTTTGTCTAGTGTACTAGCACTTCCTGAAAACTTCACACCATAATTCTGAGTCTTATTTATCTATTTCTTCTTGACTATATACTACCATATTCATTACATTATGCCTGCTGTTAGATTGTATGCTTACACGTTTTATTCACTTATAATTACTTTACAAGCTATTATTGGGAAATTATTGGGAAGGAAAACAAAGGAATACACAAAATGACTTCATAGAATACAGGCTAGAGTTAAATTAGAGCATCACACATATGTATCGCTGCAGATGTTTCTATTGCTTTGACACTGTTACTATACCCCTGGTGTTCTGTATTGAGCAGTGATTTTGGAGCCCTTGTCTGGCCATTCCTGTCAGACGCAGTTGGGGACAAAAGTCCTTGGGGACAGGCGGAGTTTTCAGTGGATGTGACATAAACCCCTGAGTTGTGGGCGAAGGTCCTGAAAACTAGTCCTGAGTATTTAAAGCATGCCTCTAGTCCTCTTTCTATCTTCTAGGATTTTCTGAAACTTAGTTTACAGCAACTAGAGGTCAATAAAGCCATAGCAACAGCTGTTAAGGGAAAAATACAACTTCAATTATAATTTTCTTTTAATATATGTACAGTAAATCAAGAAAATGAAGGCCAGAAATATTAGTATAATCAAGAAAGGAACTGAATCTTTCATGTCATATGACATTTACACTTAAAAATAAAATTATAAAATTATAATTTTATTTTCTATAATAAAAAATTTATTTTAAAGAACATAAGTTGAGTGGTTTAAATGAGGAAAATAATATTGAGTTTTCTTCACAATATTTGAATAAGCATTGACTAATTACTGCCACATTGGACAGTTTGGATAATTAAAGATTTTTGTTGTTGTTAAGAACATATGAATGTAATTTAATAGAGAAGTTTTGTAAGAAAATGTAACTGCATTGTCTGTTGTTTCAGTTGAAACCATGGGTTTTTTCTTGCAAGTCTGATCTAGCTTCGAAAGTTAGAGAAAAGTTTCACAAACATTCTTTTCTCCCAAAAGAAACAAAAAAATCCTGTACTGTTATTTCTTGTTTGTGAACTGTATATTCACTTAGAAGAGGGTTGATTACAAAATTCTTAGCATAAAGGCAACAAAACGTGTGCTGTTAGCATTAGTACCATGTATAAATTGGGTGGCAGGAGGGAAAAAAAGAGCACCTTGTGTCTCTTTTACAGCAAAAGTATTTTCCACTGGTCATACTCTTATACTGCTGAACTACACAGAGGTTCTAGCATTATTAAAATTAAGAAATCCCTATTAATTAAGAACTTCCAATAATACAGTTACATATTTTTTTTTTATTACATGAAAAGGTTTAAAAGAAAAGGATGTTTGCCACAACAGTTTGTGATTTTTCATGCATTTGTTAGACTTGGGTTAGACATTTATACATACAAAAACTTTTCATCCAAAAATTAATGTCATTAATATGTATATAGCTACTAACAATTTCAATACAAGGTAGTTAAAATGGGGACTTAGTATAATTTCAAGAAAAGTAGGTAAAACTTTATTTTAACATTCAGTGTACCAATAACTGTATTTTTATTGGTCTTTTTTAAAAAAATCAATTAAAACTATATGTTATATTAGACCAAGTGGAGATCTATCTAGCTTTGTACCTGATTGTCTCTGTAGATAATCATAAAATAAAAAGCTAAGGTGAGTGGCATTGACTGCTCATTATGTAATTTTTGTAGGTCTCTTATTGCAGTAGTACACTTCAAACTGAAAAGTTTATTTGGAACAGCCTTCATGCATGTTATCTGTTCTTTTGATTTTTCCTTGTCACCACTCTACAGCCCATGATTCTTTCTTCTCTTTGCCAAGGAGGTGACTGACTGGCTCTGCATGCTGCTTTCAAGATCTTTGTGCACCATGTGCCTGTGCCAAGAGGTCACATCATCTTCTTTCAGGCTCTGTTTTTTTCTGTGTCATTGCTGATATTTTGTTTGCCCTTCACTGCTGCTAATTTTTGAGCTTAGGTTTTCAGGGAGTTATGCAAAAAATCCCAGTGTCTTTTTAGGGCAGCAGTCGCTAATTCTGTATGTATCACAGGATTTTTACGGTCTGGGTTCTTTTTTCCCCATCTACTTTGCATGTATTGACACTGAATATTTGAGAGATCCCTTTATATGTGTTTGTGGTCAGCTTTTAAGTGGTGTCACTATCTGAGAACGCTGACGCTTCATATTCACTTCACATATTCGCTTCAACAGCACAGTAACCTGCAGAAGTCCTAGTAAGGTTTCTTTGATGCAAATTTCTACTTTGAAATCTAATCTTTCATTTTGGTAATTGATTTTCCTTTTTTTTTTTTTTTTTTGAGCAGGTTTTGGGTTTTTATTGGGGTTTTTTTTTTTTTTGGGTTTGTTGGTGTGGGTGCTTTTAATCCAAGCAGATGTTTCTTCTTATACCACAACAGCATAGTTTTTTCTGTAACCTTAGGTAAGGATAGTGAGGAGACTTTTGCAAATTCAGTATTAACCTGATCATTCTTACCTGGGCCTTTATGGACACTCCATTAAAGCAGTACTACTTAATTTGTTGCTCGTGACTGCCTACTACAAATTGTGTTACCTTGCTTTCTCTTTACATTGGTTTAGCTGTATGTTCTTAAAAAAACCTGTTCTGTATAACACATAGGCATTTTCCAGGCATAAAAATCAGACTGACTGGTTTGTAGTTTCCAGTATCATCTGAGGAATCCTCTTAAAATTTTTATTTGTATGTTCTGAAGCTTGTTCAATTTGAGACAGTGCCCAAAACATATCACTTGAGAAGTACAGAACTTGTCTGAGCACCTCTTTGACCTTTTCTGTGGTTGCGAATCCTTACACAAATAGTTTGTTTAACCTCTTCTGATTCTCTTTCTTTTGTGCTCTTTTTACAGCCAGATTATCTGCATGCCCAGCTGTTTCCTGTCAGGCTTCATACATGTGATGTGTTTGAAAGCAGTTTTATTACTAGCTTTATGCATTTGGCAAGTTGGGTTTAGACCTTTTTGTTCTTGTCCAAGAAGTTACACTGAACTTCCAAGACTTTGCTTTTTGTTTTCTTTGGTTGATTTCCACTTTTGAAGAGTATCTTTTATTTACAGGTGTCTCCCATGCTCTTATACTTAATCGTATATGTGATTTTGAGGAGTAGGAATATTGAGGTTGTGGAAAGACAAGGGAGGGAAAAGGGTGCATTTCAATTTATCAGTTGACTTTTTCTCTGTGGCTCTAATGAAGTGTCTTTAAGTTTTCTTCTGACCTTCAACCTTTCTTTAGCCTTTCAACTATCCTCTCATTTTAAGCTAATTTCTGGTTGTAAAATCTAAATTTATGGTGTTACTCCTAAAAGTCTTATTCCCTTATCCTATGGAGAAATTTTGTTAAAGGCTGGTTCGGCATCTCCAATCGTTTTGTACTTTATTCAGAAGTCGATCAAGTGTTACTTCGCCTCTTTTGGTACATCTGCCTAGCTGCTTTGAGTAGTAACTCTGAGGCTGTAAAATTTAGATTTGAATGATGGCTCAAGAAATATGGCTAACAGATGAAACCTTATGCTAGTATGTTTACTATGTGGCATACTGGCTTACACATAAATGGTAAAATACCATTTAGGAGTCATTATTAAGCTGCTTGTTGAGTGATCTTTAAGAGGGCACTGTGTTTTTTCTGTTCAGGGGAGAACTTCCTCCATAGGGAACGCGGTACATCTTTTACACCCAATTGCTTTATCTTACCTGGCTAATGCTCCCTTCAGTACTTGCTGCCTGCCTTCTGCTGCGTAACCCTTTATTGCACCATGTACAGCCTTACATTGGTAGTGTCACGCTGATTATCGTCCTTCTGTTCCACTCGGAACAGCCATTACACCCACCAGTAAGTACAAATCTTCCCTTCGCAGATGTCAGATGACTCACACATCATTCACACAGCCTGGCCTTTCCCCGTTGATCTCGGCTTACCTGAGCCACCGCTCCGCCTCCCCTCCCTCTCTCAGGCCCGCTCCGCGCTCCTCGCCGGGCGGGGCGGTCGCGGCCCTCGCCCATCGCGGGGCTTTCGCTGCCTGCTCGGCCTAGCATGGCCGGGCCCGGTCCCCGCTCCGGCAGCAGGTGGCAACAGCGGCCCGCGCTGCTGCCGCCGCCGGGAGCTCCGCCGCCCTTCCCGGGAGACGCCGGCCCGGCCGCCGGCAGAGCGGAGCCGCTGCCGCAGCGCCCGGGAGGCGCCCGGCCGGGCAAGGAACTGGGCCCTGCGGCTCCGCCGGGTGCTGCCTCCCGGCACCGACCTCACGCAGGGAATAGGTCCTTTAAACAGTAGCTCCGAGTGCGAGGAAGAGAGAGCGTGATTCGAAGATGGTAGAGTGGCTTGTTTGCTGTGTCCGTGCATCATCCATGATAGGGAAGGGTAAGGAAGAGTGCTGGAGAAATCATGGTTTTTTCCTTAGTCTGAGTGCCCACTGCTCCCCATGCTGCAGTCAGTATGTTGGTGTTCCTGCACCTGTCACTTTATGAGGTACCTGGATTTCTCCTGCTTACTGCTTTCTTGTCTTTCTCTTGCTTTATTGTTATCCACCGGCAATGAAAGATCAGGTAAATTTCTGTTGTTCTGCTGTTTCACATAAAACCTCCCCAAGCAATGGGTGTGCAGTTCTGTTTCAGTGTAGTGTGTTTTCTGTTGTTAGTGAAGTCACGATTGCTTTTGCTACCTAGACACAAAACATAGCTCAGTGTTACTGAACTGAAACAATATTGCCTCCCATAATCTTAAAGTCAGTAGGCCAAAGCTAGTCATTATACTGTAATAAACATACATATGTGGTTCCAAATAACTTCTAGGGTTTTTTCTTTTAATCTATGTATTTTGGCTTTCTGCGTAGATGGGCATTTGGGTTTTGTTTTTATCCCAGCCTTATTTCCTTGAATTAATACCAGCTTTTGAGAAATGCTTTGGAGTATGAAAAAAGATGGAACTTAAACCATACACAGGCATCCGTCTGCATTCAGCTATAACAGTATTGTGATTTGAATTAGTAAAACTGTGTCATCTGTCATGTACCTAGCCAAAAATCTTTTTGCATTATTTTCATAATCCCACCACACTTACAACGTGGTGTCATAAGATCACAAGATCATTACATCACTTTCTTAGCATCTGTAGCTCCTTAGTACTCTAACTTCAGAATATTTGGTGAAAGGCTTAACGTGCCTTAATACAATGAAATCCCTGGTGTGTTTATCCAGACATCAGACGGGGCAGACATGTAGAATACTAGGCAACAATAATATACTCTCTGCAGTGCCAAAAATAAAATTTTAATTTGATTTGGAGAATAAATTTGAGGGTATGTGAATTTTTTTCAGTGAGGTACTACCACCATTTAACAGAAGGATAGAGAAATTTAGATTTGAGGGAAAACTTCTCAGTTGTTTTGTTTTCATAGTTCTGGACCAAGAAAATTAGCATTTTGGGTTGTGACTAAAACACTTTCTTGTACAGCAATTATAGGTAAAGGAGGACCTGCTTTGCATGATGGTTAAAACCCTGTATGTTTCCACACATTGCTTCCTAATTCTGCTAGTGTGGATAGTGATATCGCACACAACTGGCTTGCTGAAACCATAAGCAAGGAAAACTTGTTTCTGAGTGGTAATAGGTGTCTTCGTGGCTAAAAGAACTTGCAGTACTTTCTGTTGTAAATCATCAAATAGTAACAACATTCCGTGTAGTATGTGGAAAATGGTTTAAGCTTGCTGATGTTACAGAAGACTGGTAGAGAATTTCAGAGAGACCTAGCAAAGGGCAGACATGCAGCTCAAGTCTAGGTTTTTAGAAAGAGCATTCTGAGCGTTTAGTCTGGCTGCTAAATAAGGCGAGTTATGTAATATTGCCTGCTAATTTCGGCCTCAGGCTATTAGTCTGTATAAATATGAATATTTTAGCCGTATAAATGATCTTGAGTTCCAGCTGAAAATATGACCCTTCAACCTTTTGCTTTCTTTGAAGTTGCTGAAGGTTTTGCAGTTGGCTTTGGTGAGTCTAGGATTTCATAGAAATTCTTTAAGTGATGGAGAAGTCATATCCCATGAAACATTGTTCAAGAGGTTGAGTTCTCTCACTTTTAGCACTTTAAATATGCTTTCCATAGTGAATTTGCCAGATTAATTTACAGATACCCTTCATTCTTTCATGCTTTTGGTCTGTGAAATTACAGAGCCATCTACTTTCAGGTATCTTGTCATGCAGGTATGTAATCATGTAGCTTCTTAACTTTGTCTAAGTTAAATAGATCAAACAATTCAATAGACAAGTTCTTGAGGTTATTCTGCTGTCTCCTTTGTTGGTCTTTTTAATACTATACTGTTTCTAGCTTTAGTTCAAAACTTGCTTTAACTTCTAGCCACTCCTTGAGAGTTTTAGATAGTCATTGATCATGATTACGAGTGCAATTAAAGCAGATCTTTGGGAGAGTTTTGGTCTGCTCAGTAAAAAGCAGCTCTCCCATTACTGTTGCCACCTGGATTTCATTGAGGATTAATCACTATTTTTAATATATTTCTTTTCAATGTTGATAAAGATATTTGCAGTAAACTGGAAGCACAGTCCGATGAAAGCCTAAGATATTCTCTCTTTTGTGGTAATGTTTCAAGAGCAATTACATTTTCAGAACTATGAGCTGAGCAGTTATTAGCTCATTTAGTGTTGACAAATAATTTAGTGTAAGTATTCTAAACTGCCACCCAGACACGCTGGGAGCTCCATTAACTATGCACTAACTATGGGTAAATTGGGAGGAAAAAAAGCTAGGATCCTAAGTTAGCTGCTTACTGCAGAGAATCTATTATTTGGAAAAAAATGTGTCTTAGGTGATAGCCTGCTAACTTTATCAAATACAGCAGTTCACTGGTGAATGGTTCCAGATAAATTTCTTCTTCTTCCTTCTCCTCCTGCATTTTGTTTAAATTTATTATTTATAATGAGCTCCCTAAAGCAAGAAATAAAAAGCTTATCTCTGTTTATGGACTGCACTTCTCAGAGTTAGACATGACTTTGTTTACTGTGAACTATTCTTATAGAAATAGATTAGGTAGGATTAAATCAAAAGCCAGCAAATTTGAATTCTGAAAAAAATCCACACATAATTCAAAGTCTCAATTAGTTTTGAAGCCTGAAGCTTCATTTGTATTCCAAATAAGTGTTGCTAATTTCTTCCATTTGCACAATCACTGGTAAAATTAGCCTGGTCTTAAAGCCATTGAAACCAAGATTGAAAGGCATTACGACCTATTTGGATATAAAAGAAAAGTATAACACACAGGAAACCCAAATTTTATGTCACCTAAATCATTAATTTAAAGCTACAAATCATGTCTGTCTTCAGACAGATTGATACACAATGCCAGACCTACTGCATATGTGCTTTTGTAGCGCATGTGTTTGTACAGTTTGTTTTTATAACGTGCACTGTAAATACATACATATATATATATATAAATAAATACACATAAACATCCCCAAAATATATTCCTCAGATATCATGTTCTAGTAGTCTGCCCCCAAAAATATATACTTGACAGGTATGACAATCTTTCTTTTGAGAGCCTCTAAGTGAAATGCCTGTGGCATGCTGTACTAGCTTAACCAGACAGTGAAAAAACTTAGTACAAACTGATACTGAAATAAAAGCCATTGGGGTTTTTTATAGCAACAATTATATTTTCTGTAACAGACATCTTACATATAAAATATACCTATATGCCAATATTAATGTTATATTGAAATCTTGTTCTTGAAACACTTCAAAAATACATCTAAGGGTCAGGAACCCAGCGAACAGCCCCCTACTATAATCATAAAGCACAGTTATATTTTTTTTAAACTTATTTAAATGTGTATTATATAATTAGAATTTGTATACTATGTTAAGCCTTCAGTAGTGTTTTGGGAGTTATCATAGTGATCCTTTTCAGTTTGTAGAAAATCTTGAATCTTGCCGCTCAGTCTCACACTTCAAATGCACTCCCCAATGACCAGCCCCGGCAGGTTCATTGAGACTGTTTGCTCCTCTATGCACTGTAGTTTAAAATACGCATAATCTGGTAAAATGCCAGTCTTTTCTCAACCTTCCTATATTCCACACCCATGGTTTTTTCACCTGCTAAATTCAAACAAATCTTATCTAAACAATTAAGATAAGCATTGAAGTAGTCTCTATAGTCAAATCAGCAAACCTCTCAAAGCCAGAACTGAAATACAATATCTCTAAATTAAACAGTCTACAATGGCAATCATGTTTGTATTTAAACATTTTATTCTGAAAGGATTACAGCATTGCTCTCCACTTTTTTTCCCCTGCCTAGACAAGAAGGCGACATACTGAGTCAAACAAAATATATTTGTTCTCTATGAGCTGAACTTGCACACTTTTTGTAAACAAACTATATAGGTGTATGAAGTTTGACTTCACATAATCAGTAACTGCTGTCCTTAACAAAGTAGGCACTTGTTTGAAATGTATGTCATGTAACTGTTTATATTAACTGTGTACAGCTATATAAAATCTGGTGCTATATTTTGTTGTATGTGTGAATATATATTTACATGTATGTAGAAGACCTCTATTAATACAGTTTTTGTATTAGGGATACAAGTTAGGGAACAGAACAACTGTCTAAAAGTTGTCTAAAAGTTGAATTATGTTTAGAAGAGAAAAATTATGCCAAAGATTTAGTCTTTTCAATGAAGTCTTCTACTTTTGTTGCTTCAAATTTTGCAAAACATATTAATACTTAATTGATTCTTATTTTATTGCTTCCAAGAAATATGGGTGCATGTTCTTGAAGGTATTTAAAACTTTTAAGTAATTTAAAAACAGTCTGAAGGAGCAGCTCAACCTAATCCATGGCTTCTGCTTGGAAATTTAGTTTACTGTTCTGGTTTCTTATACAAGCTTTAGATCAAGGTGAATTACTGCCACAGTAAAACTGTGTGCAAGCAGTTCTAAGTGGTGTCTTGCCTCTGATCCATGCTGTATGTACCTGTGTTGAAGCTCCAGTCTCCCTAGTGCTTTGTGCACTTCTAACATTGTCGGAATGAAAATTTTGTGATATACCTGTCTATTAAGATATACTCAAAGGTACTGAGGGCAAGAAGGTAAGTAATAATGTGAAAATATTAATTTATGGTAACTCAGTGCGAACATACCCCACCTACTAATTTTCAGTGGAGTTGGGGGGTGGTTTGCAAGCTACACAAGTCATGTTTAAGAATTCTTTTCTTTCACTTATTTTCTGAGGATCTTTAAAAATTATACAGTCACGACCCTTGTGGGATTGCCACAATTTACATTAGCACAGGGACATAAGGTTTTAGTACTTTTGTGTAAACACAACATTTATTTCAAAGAGCTTCATTTGGTATTTAACTTTCTGCATTGGAGATTCACATTTCTTTTACTTAAGATAAAGAAGAATCCCAAGAAAGTAGCAGTAGTTGTCAAGTTGTTGGAACTATTACATATAAAAATATTACCGTGTAATTTTTAGATTAATTATGTCAAAAGTGATATGAAGGAAAAAAAATTGGGGTGGGGAGAAAGGGGGTAGGGGGGCAGGATTGTGGGAAGGAGGGGCTAACCAAGGGATATGAAGTTTAGAAGTTGTGGGTTTTCTGTGTAACCAATATGAGCCTGAAAGTTTTGCAGATTTGTTTCTTTAAAAATATAAATACTAAGTATTTGTTTTATGTAAATCTGGGTTTATTTTGCAAGTAACTTGATATTACTTCCAAACATAATCTTTATAGGAGCAAAAGAAGTCATTGCAGTTTGATCACCTTCTTAGGCTCTTTTGGCTCTTTTGTTGATGAGAACACTGATGCAGGTGTTTTGTCTTCTGCTTCTGAACTGAGCAGCTCAGCTCTCAGTCATTACAGTGAACCTGATGAAATTGTCTGCATTGAAACTTTTTTTCCTGGGTCACTTGTGTTTGCATGTGTCATGTTACATTTTCCTCCAAAGACACCTGTCAGAGAAGACTTCCATTCTGTATTCACAGACCAATTCTGTATGTATTCTGTATCTATTTTTCTTTGTTTGTTGATAAAAGCATAAGTTGATCAAGCTATATATCATCTGACTTGTTTTTCTTGTGTCAGAGTTCTCCAATTTTTAAGGATTTTCCAGTATGCTGATTTTCTAATGGTGTTGGATTTTGACCACTTTCAATTTATTGCCTTTACATTTTTCTTGAGGAAGCTATTGTTTATAATGAACTCAGAAAAATAATTCAAGGAAGATCATTCAAAGTGACACACTGGATGTGTTCAAATACTTACATGCCTTTTTTTTCTTGCAAATACCCTTTTTAGGTAATTTAAAATAATTATAAGTCCTGTGAAATCTGGTTGAATGAATTGTAATGGTACCGTTCTGCCTAAAAAATTATGTAGCAGTTTTGAGGCTCTAATTATATAAAGCTTACTGTTTCTATATTTTTATGTATTGATATAGGTTCTTAATAACAACAGAGTCAATGTTTTGTTGTAAGACTGGTTGATGCCTTTTCAGTTTTTTTCACTCTTCAGCTTACAGTAATATTCCTGGGATACAGATTATTTCAGTGGAGTAGAAATATCTGGGGATCAAAGCCTGGAAAAAGTACCATGGAAGTTGGAACTTCTCAGTATCCTATAATCTTGCCATGTTAGAGCCTCATGAATGGTGTAACAGCCCAGATGAGTGCCACACACAGAACTATGTGGTAAGAGTACTGTGGTTAGTTGCTGCAGAAACAGGAGGTCCTTCACTCAGTGAAGAAGAATGGATCTTCCTTTGTATTTTGCTATACTGACCATCTGTTTCTGCCATTTGTCAGAGAAGTTGTGAAGTCTTGCAGAAACTCCTGTTGTTCTTCTGGAGAAAGAGAGCAGATGTGAGAGTGGGGAGGCAAAGATGTGCAGGAGGAAAAAAGGAGTGGCCTCTTGAAGCAATACTGCTTGGTTTTTGGAGAGTCACAGAGAAGTCAGTTGAGGTGGAAATCAGCAGGAAGGACTTGGATGGGTGGTTTGCTTGTTTGTATCCCTGAAGGATGGATCTGAGAAGGGCAGTACAGGTTCAGATGTGATTTTAATTCAGCTACTACTTCTTTATGAGGACTTAAACTGTAATCTGTTATCAGTCAAGTAGGATTTGGAAAATGCTTAGTCAGTTTTTTGGGACACAGCGGTGGTTCCAGGAGGTTTCAAGAAGGAGACGCTTAATTTTAGATGGAGTCCAGAGACAGAAAAGCTTAGGAAGCATACTTGGAAAGGCCAGAGAAATGGAGTGTGATTTGAAACCTGCCCTGAGAAAAGGGAAGGCTAAGACTAAGAATTCAACTGAATACCACTTTTCTGGAAGTCATCCATATGTGATTGTGCTAATGAGAGTTTTATGACACAAAAGTTGGATCCAAAGGGTCTGGTTTATAACACTTTTTTTTCTTTATGAAATTCTGCTCAGTGGGAAACTTTGAATTTTGGCCTTTTCATTTTAAAAGGAAATTCCAAGGCTTTGGACTTTGAAACAAGACTTTGAAACAAAATAGGGTTTCCAAGGAGTACCCAGCTGGAGGAAGTTGTCTTTTCTCTAACAGCTTATATAAGTGGTACTGTTGGTGGATTTAGATTCATAGCCACAGGGAGATGGGGTTAGCTGTGTCTGCGTTGCCTATCGGCTTTGGTTTAGTGGCAGCTCCTAGATGTATGAATATCAACAGTGATCTGTCTAACAAAGGAAAAAAAGTACAGCAACTTCCTTTTATAGTCTTCCTGACAATACACTGGGCATCCTGCAGCTTCCTCCTGATGGTGTGTTCTCATACATTTCCTCTTCAGGATTAAATGCTGGCAAAAAGGTTGATCTTGTTGTTGGATTGGTTGCTGTCTTGCCCTGAAGACTTTGGGGTTTGGTTTATTTTTTCTATTTTGCTTTGTTGTTGGTTTACTTTTGGGTTGTTTTTTTTTAATTTTTAAATTATGTCTCTGTTTTAAATTGTCTTCTGTGTATATGGAAGATGTGTCAGTTTTCAGTTCAAATATGCCTCTGAATATGATCATGTGCCCTAATCTCGCTTTTTTACATATGTTACTCACAAGCAACATATCTTCCTGTCAGGGGGTGAAACTTCTACACTTGAAAATCCATTGATAGTAATAAAAATAGTAAATATTTTTCTCTCTGCTTGCATTTTTTTTTGTTTTTCTAGCTTCAATCTAATGTCTAAATTGGCTTTTCTAATGTGAGATTGTGTATATATATATATTTAAATTCAGTTTATATATATATTTAAATTCAGTTTATATGGTAGAAATACAGAATGGAAAGAAAACTGTTCCATTCTGCTATAATTTTAATATTCTGCCATTAGATAATAAGATGAAATTTCTGTCACAAATATACCAGTTTAGATTTCTGTGTAGATCGTAACCCAAACAGTGACAATATCAGGAAAGCTGAGGAGCAACAATAGTTCCCCAAACCCTTTGATTTGGCTATAAATCCTTTGAAATTTCTTCTTCTCTGTTGTTTATAGTATCAACTAATCATTTTTGATTGATCCCCAACCCCTCATTTTACTAGGTGGATTTTTTGTAGGCATCTGTTGACCCTGGCTTGTTTAAATGGAAAAAGAAATTGTTGGTTTGTAACAACAATTCTGTTAATTTTTTTTCTGTGGTCATCTGGACATAGTTGGTTCAAATTTGATTTAATCATATCTATGTGTTTATATATATACATAATAATATATATGCATCAAATAATTTTACAGTGTTAGGGCTTGAAAGTAAAGCTGATTTAATTGGCAGCAGTGGCAATAGGAATGCAAGAAAATAACAAAACTGAGATCTTGACAGTAAGAACTAAATTCCTGGGTCTGAAGTGATTAAAGTTCTTTCTGTTAGAGCAAAAGCCAATAGATATTCTTTACATTTATAGTAGTCAAGGCCAGGAAATTTCAATGTCAGCTTTGAAACAAGAAAAAATCACTTTCTAAACCAGTGACATGGGTGAAAATATCCAGCGTCTGCAAGACTAATACAAACCCTTCTCCAGTTGTTTCCATCAGAGTATACTGGAACTGCAGCATGGCTAAAAATATTTTCATACGAGGAAATTAATCTTTGTCTGTGTTTCATCATTCTATTGCCACCACATATGGAATCCTTTGGTTAGATGTTTGTGTAGTCATGCTGATTGTAGGGGGCATGTTTAACTAGTAAGCTTGGCTACATAAGGAGACATCATTGGTTTTTTTCAGTTCAAATTGCCTAGATAATTGAATTAAATATGCAATCGTTCTGATTTATGTTGCCAGCTATTGTGTTCTGTATGACAGTACTGCAGGTTTGCCTAAGAACAGAAGCTCATATCCTCACCCCTCAGAGTATGGGGAGCACACCTAAGGTGTACATGGAAAAACCCTAGTGAGATGTTGGAGTGCTGCTTATGAACATATATAGGTTTAGTTGAAACATAGAGAAATATATTTCACTTTGGAGGCAGAGACTTGAAGGATATATCCTGGGATCTAATTTCTCCATGTCCTTGTCTCAGACTGATTTGTTTTAAGCAGCTCCCTGAAGTATGTACACTCTTCTGCATACCTGTTTTGCTGAAAGTACACAGACCTGGCACCATTGTGTTTGCCAGGCATTTTCTTATCTCCTGCAAGCATTCAAACAGAAGTGTTCTATTGCTCCCTGAGTAATCCGTGGGTGATCTTAACATTGAGCAAAAGTCAGGGCAGGAACTTATGTTGAATTTTTTAGTGCAGGAGTGGACAGTCTCTGGAAGGAAGGGGGGTGGAGTAGGGAGAAGACAGCCACAACTCCAAATAAATATTTGAAGGGTTGTAAGTGTGTCCATATATGAAAACATTGCATAAGCATAAAAGTGCTGAAATGTTAGATAGTATAAACTGAGTTTCATAATATATCCTGTGTTTTATAAAGCTGTTTGTATATAGGCTTTGATGTTAGTATTTTCTTAAAGTCGAGCTCTCAAACCTATCTTGATCCAGTTTCTATTTGCGTGCTACTTTTAATGTCCAGTTCTACAAGGCAAATTTGGCACATTTTTAAGGATACAGGTAGTCTTATTGAGCAACAGGGCTTATTAAATACAATGTATAATACCATGCCCTGTGTAGAGGGCATCTTTAAGTCTCTGTTGCAACAATTATCCTTGGATGATGGAGGGAGGGAAGTTTAAAAATACTGCAAATAATTAGTGGCAGATTTTTGCATATGCCCCCTACCCCAAAAGAAAACAAAAAATATGTTGCTTCCTGATCTGTTAACTGTTACATAGGCTGCTACATTGCTTTCTGGTAAGGGAAAAATAGAAAAAAACCCCATATTATTTCTGAAAAAATAAAGAATTTTAAAATTATTTTTGGTTTAGTCCTAAAAGTTAGCTTTGTGCTGTGCTTGGAGATACAGTGTGACCTGCTTAGTTTAATCAAGGTCAACAATTTTTTGTTTATAATTTTCTTATACTGCAACTAAAACTATGTCTCAGGCCTGGAAAGGGGAAACATGATAAGTCCCAGACTCAGAGTGCTATCTCTAGATGGCAATCAGAAACACATGAGCTTGAATTATATTCTGTAGTCTTTAGGTGTATACAGAATTTCTCTGTGACTGTTAAGGACATGGATTTATAGGACAAAAATTAACTTGCTGCAGGGTCTCTATCTCTGATCAATGTTGCAATTTCTAGATTAATCTCATCTGGGGAGTCATCCAGCTTATTGTACAAGTGCACTCACACACCACACACACACAAAGCCCATTACTGAAAAAAGGGTACAAATTAATGACGTGCAAAGAAGGAAGAGACTGGTGTAGTATGACAAAAATTATTCACTGCCATTGCATATATTCTAATGCAATATTCTAAATTTCAAGATCTGGATGAGGAAAATTGGATTTATATAGCTTTTAAATGAATGGTCACTGTGCTTGCAAAAATATGTAAGAGGAAGGCTGAAAAGCACTATTTGAAAATAAATCTTTGTATTTGCTGAGAACAGTTTTTCAATAGTTAGTACAAATATTTCCTGTGCCTTGTGAAATGTTTCTATAGCAAGTGGGGGGGGTCAGGGTTCCATTTCTATATGTGTGTACCTCTTAATGGTTTTTGTTTTTTGTTTTTTTTTTTTTTTTTTAAATCCAGGTTAGGTAGTAGAAATCACTCTATTTGAGCTGTTCCACTGAGGGTTTTTGATGCTGAAAAAAATACAGTATGTGTGTGGCGCCAGAAATGGTTGGGAACAGGAAAGGCATATTTTGTATCCATGCTAAATGTGTCGGCTTAGTGCATAGAAGACTTGACCCTTGTCAGGTGTTTTGAAGTTAACTGGCTGACTTATGGATTAATGAGTTTAAGACTGAAGTCAACCAGCGACAGGAATGAGATTTGTTGTGTGAGTGTGTGTGTGTGGCTATGGTGCAGATTTACAAATTTTTATAATGCTTTCAGCTGGACCATGAAAGTCTGATGTAAAGCTTATCTCTGATCTCTGACTATGGCCATACTTGTGGGATCATGTTTATGTGTTTGGGGGGGAGGGAGATGAATTCTTTAACACTTGACACCTGGCTCTGCCAGGTTTCTAGCTATACTATACTGCACTATTCAAGGCATTAATAAACTTAAAACTTTAAGCTGTATGACCAGTAGGTCATAAAAAACTGTTGCTGAGTATTGTGACCAGCTTTCTTTCACAGCTGGATTATCATCCTGAACAAATAACTCTTTTTTCTTTTCTCTTTTTTATAGCTGTTGTGAACTTGGACAACTCTGTGGTTGACCTAGAGACACTGCAAGCCCTGTATGAGAATGTGAGTAATCAGAGGAAGTCCATAAAATGTAGGAATACTGTGTGTCTATGTGAAGGTATTTTTACTTGGAATCAATAATTTTCAGAAAGCTTGTAGAAGAAGTCCTATTTTGGAGTGACTTAATTTTCCCCAAAAGCAATGATAATACCAAGTCTTTAAATTGCATTTATTGCCATTGTGTGCTTTATGAAGTGCATGTATTTCTACATAAGTAACATGATCAACTTCTAAATGACTAAATAGACATTAGTTTTGCTCCTTTTTTTGCTTCTTGGGTGTGGCAGTCTTTGATCAGTAATACCAAACTTTATGCTCCACACCTTTGACTTCACTTTGTAATTTCACTAATATAAAAATACTGCTAAACTAAAAAAAAAAGTTTTGATAACAGAAATCATTCTCTTTATGGAACTGGAACACTTAATTATTGTTGTTTCAGGGATTGCTCCAAAATAATTTTACTTCTTTGAAATGAAAATAATCTCTCTAAGATAATGTAATAAAAAGTAGTATAAACTTCCAGGGGCTTTCTAAATGTCTGATAGTAATAATCAGATAGATTTGGCCTTTAGGTATGTAAAATCAGGGATCCAGAATATGCTCAAGCATGTTCTACAACTTGACAAAGCCTGTCACATAAAAAATTCAAAATGGTGTCTGTTAGGAGCGTGTTTCTGCCTTCAGCTGAGGCCAGTAAACATTACCCTGTCTGTGCCCGCATATGTGGAGGTCTGGCTAGACATCTCTTGAAAGAGTGAGGAGGCTTTCTCTTTGCCCTCCAAAGAACTTGGAAATATGAGATGTAAAGCTGTGAGCCACAGAATGGCATTGAAGACCAGTGTACGGTATTGTACTAGATCCTCATGTAGTTTGATAATATTAATGAATTTAACACCTTTCAGATGTTTGGCTTTTAGACTTCAGCTCTTAGTCATCTGCTTTGGAATGATTTGATGGTTTATGAAGTCCCTCTAAATAATCCACTTTGAGGTGCAAAAAAGAGAGATAGTAAGCTCTAGTCCACTTTACAGAAAAACTGAGGAGCTAAACAAAACAGAAAAAAACCCAAAGTCTGACAAGAGCTAGAAAGGACTTGTACTATTCATCTCTGAAGAACTAGGTTAACCAACACAGCTCAGGAAGATAATGGTCAAAAGAAAAACCTATTCTAACAACATTCCAAATCTCTATGAACACTTTTCTTCTTTGCTCCACAGCATTTCTGTTTTGGCCTATGGTATTTTACTTTAAATTACTTTTAATCTCCATCCTTACACAGTACATATATATTCCATACCATACAGTTTTTAGCATGCAAAAAATTTGAATTAATTTTATAAGTTACATATGTGTGAATGTGAGAGATTTTCTTGTGGGAAGTATGGAATAGATACTGCAGTCATAATCAGTTTTTGCATACTTTTCTTTCTTATTGTGAACAAAATTTTTCTTTTTCATGTTGGTTTGAAAATATATTCCTCTTATGTTGATAATGTACTAAAACTTTTCAATTGTTTACTAAATGTCATCTCTAATATACTTCAGAATCCGAATAGAATGGATTATTTGCAAATTTGCAGTTCATTAAAATAACCAAATGTCATTGTGTCCATTTTGTAATTACCTTCACTTATTACAGAAAATGTCTAGGAAATGTCCTGATTAAGGAAAATACCATGTGTAAATCTCAGGAAAGACTAAAATTTTTGAATGTCTAATATATTTCTTTGCTTTGAATAGAAAACAGACCAGTCCAACTTTATTATATTTGCTTGGGTAGAAGACAGAAAAAAAACCAAAACCACAACCAAAAACCAAACAGATTACAAGAAAAGCCATCTGTTTACTTGGATAGGATTTTATAAGGGGACCTGAATTTTAATCCTGGATCTTCTTTTTAATGAAACTCTGTCTTGAAAGAAGATTTCTTTTTAGTTGACTTTTGTTTTCTTTTTTTCCTTTCAGCCTTTTATCAAAACACTTTAGACCTTGCATTTTCTTTCCTTGCTAGCTTCACTAATTATGACATTATTGTTCAATAACTGTTGTAAGTAATGGGTGGTACCAGAGAGCCTGTTTGATTCCTCCCTTATTTCTCAATCTCATCCTGTATTGTAAGTGGGAATAACTTTGCAGTATTTACTTCGTAGCCATTAACTTAATTTTTAGTTCTTAGGGGTTTTTTATTTGATTGAGATTTTTTTTGCTGGATATTTAAATACCACTGTACTAGTCCTCAGTCTTCCTATTTGATCTGTATGGAACATATGGGAGCATTTGTTTTACAGTCTTCCTTCAGAATGTAATCATTTTTTCTGATTGCATGTGTCTGGCTTAGTGCTTTCCCTTCTTAAATGTGAATGAAATTTGGGCAGTCTCCAAACCTAAACACACCCTAATTTCAAAAGCCACAGTCGCGAGGGTTCAATTCCTGTTTACTGAGGAATTAAACTCCTGTTAAACCACAAAGATATTGTATATATCTTAGTGACTTTTTACAAACTAAGAAGCCCACACCCCACCAAAGACCCAAGCCCTCAATAATTTATTTAATATTATTAAGTAGAATTGTATTAAGTGAGAAAGCCTGTGTTAATGCAGCATTGTACTGTACAGTCAAATAGCTCTTAAGTGTGGCTATGTAGTTTGCTTTGTGAAGAGTTGTTTAAATATGTGTTGATAATTAGTTATGTATCAATATCTAGACAGTTTTAATAGGAGACTCTTTGTAGATGAAACTACATGTGGAAGTGTTACTTAAATATGCTTTTCCAAATTCTCTAATAACAATGCAATCAGGTGATAGCTATAATTAAAGAGAAGGCAGGTAAAATTCATTCAAGTTGCTGTATGGTATTAGGACATATTGGTTGTGATGAGAAATGTAGCAACTGGCAAATCAGTGAATGTTTCCTTTGCAAACAGATTGCCTCTTAGCAGCTGGGGTTGTAGCTTAAGTATCACTGAGACAAGGTATGTCTGCTTCTGCTTGCATCTTTGCTATATCCTGAAAATAGTTGTATAAAAATAGATTAAAAATGCTATCGAAAAATATATTATCTTTCATCTATGATTTTTCCCTTTTTACATCACAAAAAAAAAGTATAATTTCATAATTAGGTTCCCAGTAAATTGACCACACTGTCTTTATCTTTAAAAGACTTAGGTCAATGCTTTCAAATACCTCAAAATGCCTTTACAGGAGAGAAAGGGCTTCCAGAAGTCTGAGTGCCATTAAGATTCAAACTTTCTCCTCAATTATTTCTTGTGATTTGTTTTTTCTTATGTTAAACTAGCAATTACAATGTGATGTCTTTTTTTTTTTTTTTTTTTGGCAAAGCCTATAAATTGTACTTGAGTTCTGATGATCCAGCTTGAAAAGAATATGATATTTATTATTAACCAGGGTATCTCTGTATATCCTTGTTTCATCTACTGTTGACAAAATTTCTTAGACAACTCACTCAATGTTTTTGAAATATATAACACAAACTTTTAAAGTCAAGTTTGCAAAAAATAAAATTCCATACATTTAAACTGATCTCAACTCAGAGCTAAGGTTCTGTTGTAAGGAAAGAAAAAGCTAACCAGGAAATGTGTAAGATTTATGTTGTGAGATGGAAAAAGGGCCCTTATGAATTTTGGTAAGAGCAATTACAGGCTAAACTCATACTCTGGAAAAAAATGGGAAAAGAATTTAACTGAAGTAGAATATTTTTGCAGTAATTTAATTCATATTTATGCTGTCTGATTTTACATATTGTTAATATCAAATTCTAGTACATTATATTATTTTTTCCACTTCTGATGCTATATATCTATATCTAGCTAAAATTCAAGGAAGGAAAGAGCAGTGACATTCAAATAGGTGCTAATGCAATCAGGTTAATGACTTTTATGAGAAGTATTTATTGAATGTGTTCGCTCAAAACAAATTTGGAGGCCAGTATAAAAGCTTTTTTTAAAATTATCCATCTGTAAATTGGAGAATAGGCATTTGTTAAAAAAGAACACTGGTAAAATTCTGAGACATTATCTTTGATAATACTTATGCAATAGACACAGTATTCCTTTTCTGTCAGAATTTAAAGTACGCATCAATCACAATTCTGGATACCTGAGCCATAATATTAGTGACTTGAAATTCAGGTTTGATTCTGAGCTTGGATTGTATACTTCAACTTCTTGATTTTGGTGAAGGATGTAAACTTTCTCTCTTGAGTTTTGGTCTGGCCTGCCCATGAGTGGATCATGCTCAGCCTTTGTATCTCTGACAGTTGTTACTTCTTTGCATACACAACCTGAGAGTAATAGCTTAAATAAGGAATAGGGAGTCTGCCTAACCTTTGCCCGTGGGATTTGGTGGAGAAACATTGAGAGCTTGAACATGCATGTGTGTGATAGAATGCTGTGATAAGCACTCTAATATTTCAGTCTGTGTAGAAGGCCGGGAGAGAGAAAGATCTGAGTATTTATTCTAAAATATTTGCAAATAACCATTTAGTTTTATGCTCCATGCTAAAATACTTACTTCTCTTTAACTCTTATGAAAAAAATGTCAAGCGATCTTCCTTCAGTTTAACAGAAGCGAGGATAATTTAAAGACTGGTCAGAAATAATGGAACTTAATTTGAGTTGTTAGTATGTGAACTTGTTTACTTTTACAAAAAGCTAATTTTTTAAAAAAAAATTTACAAGTGTAAATTGAATAAATGAACTTTTTGAAATGTAAGTTGAATAAATAAAATAGCTTTTCCTATAGTCATTGCATTTGCACACCTAGACCTCTGTGGCTCTGATGACGTGACTACTGGAACAATGCTACCCTTCCAGCTTCTAAAATCCGTAGATTTCACCTGTTTCCAAGAGAGTTCTTATTGATTTGATAAGTGATGGAAACTTCCTTTTCTTTTAACTCTCACCTGGGTAAGAGTGTTCTAGATTAAGGGTGGCCATGTCCCATTTACATCAACATTTTAAACACAAAACCAAACCCAAGCCTTCTCCACAACAGCACACGCAATATTTAAGTTAATACTTCTGCAGTTAGTTGTCTTTTTCTAGTCCTCATCCTGTCTCTGGAAGAGTCTTCTAAGATAGGATTAAAAATGGATTAAATTTTCTGATCCAAGTATCTTGGAAACATTCTTCTTCTCAGGATAGCATTATACAAAAAACAATTGCTGCAGTAATTGTATTCACAGAGCCTATGTCTGCCTTGACTTTATGCAGAAAAGTACTTTTAGAGGATGAATCCCCAAGTTTCTTTCCTCACACTGAAGTAAAACTGAGGTAGGGAGTTTACGTAACTAAGTGTTATGAATGGGCCATTGCCAGTATTCTAAAATTAAACACTGGTGAATAAGCTTCAGCCTAGCCCTTGTTAGCTGAGAAAGGCCTGATGCCACATAAACAAGCAGATAAAGGGAGGCCCAAACAGGTTAAGGGAAGTGACCTGTTCAGCACTAGAGGGACCATGCTTAGGATGCTGTGTGCAGGTGTGGCCTCTCCAGGGCAAAAGGCAGTGACATATTGGAGCAAGGCTAGCACAAAGCAACGGTGATGGTTAAAGACTTGGAGAAGTGTTATACAAGGAGAGGCTGAGAGACAGCTGGGGTTGCTCAGTCTGGAAAAGAAAAAGCTCAGAGGAATCTTACCAGTGTGTACAAATACCTGTCTGGGGAGGGGGAGTAAAGAACACAGATCTAGACCCAGGATGCCCAGCATAAGGACAAGACATAGTGGGCCTCCTGACTATGTCACTGACTTTAAAACACTGAAACAGGCTGCCTAGAGAAGTCATCAGGTCTCCATCCTTGGGGATATTCAAAACCTGTCAGGACATGGTACTGAGCAAGCTTTTCTTGCTGCCTCTGCTTTGTGTCAGTGTTCACCTAGACAGTCTCCAGGGGTCCCTTCAAACCTCAGCTATTCTAATAATCTTTGATACAGGTACTGCCACGAATTTACTTTCTTAGTGTCCAGAACAAAGTTTATTACTGGACAAAAAATATTTTTACAATATTTCCAATCTGTTGAAGTGTTTACTATATAAGATCAGACAACTTTAGAGATGACCTTTGAAGAACATCCACAGAAATGCTGACTAGATACTAGGATTTGTGACATCATAGACAGTTGTCTTTGCAGTCATTTCCAGGCTTCTTGAAGTAATGAGAAACTTTGAAGGGCTTTTGCTATATGACTCTTCAATCTCTTCATCTTTCTATTTCACATCAGTATTTTCAGCCTTTTCACATTGTTGTTGTTCAACAATCTGAGAAAAAGTGTCCCAACCCAAATTTCCGGTTTCATGTTTCTGATGGAGCAGACATTATGATTTGAAACAGCTCTATCCCTCTTTTGCTAACCCTGCAAAAGCATTCAAGAGAGAATGCAGGTGCAGCATATCATACACTTTGCCATTATCTGAATGATTAAAACATAATATTCCACTGTTGTCTTCAAGTTCTGTGGTGGAGAAAGTTAAAAAATGAGTGTAATTTTTTTCTTAAAGGAATAAAGGTAGCTACACTTTTTTTTTTTTAATTCTTGGGCAGTTTAATGTTTTGGATCTCTCTTGGAAACTGCTATAATTGTCCAAAGAATGATCAGAAGGAGAAATTTTCTTTCCACTTTTATTCATTTCCCTGCCATTCCATTTACCAGTACTGCTGTTTGGAAAAAAATTTTACCATAGGTTGGAGCACACAAAAAACTGAGGCTCAGTTTCTATTGATTGGAGTATTGAAGAAGAGACTTCACAGTTTGCCACAGAGCTCTTCAAGAAGCTAGGCAGTTTATATGTTCTTTTTTTTTTTTTTTTGCTTATTAAGATAAAAATGAAATTAATTTTACTTCAAAGAATTATGCAGTAGTTCTCATGTATTATATGTATGATAGTTCCATTATAAATCAAATACGGGTTTTTTCCTAAGTGTTTTTTCAAATCCCAAATAACATTTAAATTGCAGTAAACAACACAAAAAAGTATTCATTTATTTTAAAAAGATGTATTATTTAAATACATATTTAAAGATCAGATCACATTCAAATGTAACCCAACAAATTTGTGAAGAGAAATATAACTCTCCTCTTGAGTCCTTCATTCAAACCCTTCGTAAATGAGCAAAGAAGAGGAATTGGGAATGGACATCATTGTCTCAGTGCATCATTGCAGACTACTAGTAGTCAATATTATTATTTGCAAGATATTCTATTCTCCATCAGATCTAGTTATAATTAAACATTGTGGACTATATACTTTGTGGACTCCAATAGTTTTTCTATAAGCAGATGCTAGAAAGAAAAGAAAAACATATGAATTTGATTCGTTACAAAGAAATATTTATCTCTGTTGTTTGACTAGTCACAACCATTTTTTGTTATTTTTTTCTTTTTTTTTTTCAGAGAGCACAATCAGATGAACTAGAAAAAATAGAAAAGCATAGCAAGGCATCCAAGGAAAAAGAAAATGCCAAGTCTTTGGATAAGCCAGAACAGTAAGAACATACTTATGATAGAGCAGTTTTGCTCACTTCAGAAAACTTTCTCTGCTGTAGTAAAATATGTATAAACTCGCCCCCCCCCCCCCCCCCCCCAAGCCTGTACCTACTGACAGTGCCTCAAACAATTTTTTTAAATCTTCAGGTTCCTCTATGAGCTCTCACTGATTCCCAACTTCTCAGAACGTGTGTTTTGCATCCTGTTCCAATCAACATTTTCAGAAAGCATTGGCTCAATCCGTCGCAAACTTGAATTGTTACAGAAACTTTGTGAGGTATGTTATGCTCTGTGAAAAAATAGATCTAAATTTCTGAGTTTTAATCTTGTTAAGCTTTACTCATATTTCAAAAATTTTCACTTTATTACTTAGGTAATTTAAATATTTAAAATCTGAAGGATAGCAGAATAGCACATTTTATGATTGTATTTTAACATCAAAGTGAATTTTAAGATTATCTTTTGCTACTAAATTATATAATGCTTTTTCCATCAGTGTGTATCAGTCTCTGGAAAACAGTGCACCTTCTCCTTTTGTTAAAGCAAAATCTTCTCTCTTTACAGTCACCATTACCACTCTTTTTCAAAGGAATGCCAGTTCAGCTATCCTTGTGTTGAGAAATGTGCAACTTAGTAATATCTCTGATATCTAGAGGTAGCAATGTTGTATCTAGTCAGAAGAGATTGCTGGAATTTTGCAGTCCCATGAAAAACAAATACATAGCTTTAAAATGCAGGTTTAATCAGTATTTTAATGACTTAAAACCATTTCAACTGCTTTATGTTTTACTATGCAATATCTTTTATTTGATTAAATTTTTTAATTGTTCAATGTGAGTGTTTTATGAACTTGTTGATAAATTTTCTCTGAAATTAAATATGTCATTCACAATGTCAGTATCAGTTGATTACTATTTTGTTTTTCTTAACAGGTCATGTCTGGTAATACTGTACAAATTTTCTGTTATTTTTTCTAAGTATCCATTTTGGAGATAACATTCTCCATTCATATAAAATTGCATATTAACATTTTTCTACTTCTGCGTCTTGCAGTAGAAGGTAACTTCCTTTATCTGAGTCTTTATACAAGTACTATTTCTAACACAGCATCAACAAATCTGCTCATTAACCATAAACATTAATGGAACTTTGAACAGAATTTTTTTTTCTCTGTATTTTAGACATTGAAGAATGAATCAGGAGTTATGCGGGTTCTGGGTTTGGTTCTTGCCTTTGGAAATTACATGAATGGTGGAAACAGGACACGAGGACAGGCTGATGGGTTTGGACTAGATATCCTGCCAAAACTGAAAGATGTCAAGAGCAGTGTAAGTTATTCAAGACTTCCTGAAGGCCTGAGAAGGTTAAATTCTCTGAAAATTACTTTGTTTCTGAGTGAATGGTGTGGAGCTTAGGAAGGCATGTAGAAGGGACTTCTTTTGTTACTATGCTTATCTGATCACGCTTCTAGAGCTGGATGCATTTCTGTAGTATTATGGAAATTAATAATCTCTTTTCACTACTGTACAAACAAAAATACTTAAAATTATGTTTTAGTTCTTAGTCTGATATACGTTTGACTTTGAGCACACTTCATAGTTCCAACTTCTCTTGTAATTAGAAGCAATACTATGATCTTACTGTTAAAAATTTATTACGGAAGTGGAAGGAGTTCCATGCTGATTCAAAATATTTGTGAAGGGAAAAATGTCACTCCTGAAAATTGATTGAATAGGCATCCAGAGCATTTGGGATAACCCAAAATTCATTCTTTATGAACACCATGATTACACAGTTTGTATTTGACATTGGAACATGCAGCTACCTGGGTAAAAGACTTCTTGATTCAAAATTTGTCTAGTGTAGTCATCTCAGGAAAGAGAATAAGTAGTGTTTTTTTCTTGCTCAGTGCTAAACTGTAATTTGTGTGTTACCAGCACTTTTTGTCTTAGGTTAATCAGTTTGGGGTTGCATTTAAATACCTGATTTTGTTTACAAGGAAACAATCTTAGAGTTTCTATGGCTAATGAAAAACCTTATCTCAATGTGACAGATTATAGCAATAACTCTTGAGCCTTAAAATTTGTTGCTACATCTGTCTGGCGAGTCACTGTCAAGATCTTCAGTTCTGCAAAGGCAGAAAAAAGAGTTGGTTTCCCTTCTTGGTCCCTCACTAAATATACATTTCTTAGCTGCTGGATTAGGTCATGTGAGCAGAGCTTTAACCCTGGGTTGAGAGAGCATGTCAGCCATTTGCCTTGTTAAAGCTTGTTAAATGGGTGGAGGAACTTCCTTCTTGCATGCTGATTTCTTTGGAAAACCAAGGGGGCAGTGATGTGAGTGGAACTTCAGTACAACACGTTTAGAGCAGCTTACTCTAGCTGCACCTTCAAATTGACTCTAGAGCCAAGACATCTCCAGTTTTAGAGCTGTGATCAGTAGGAAATTTAGGCACACTAAATTTAGTTTGGTAACTCAAGACTCCAGTACATAATTTGCTGGAAATATTATGACTATTAAGCTTTCAGTTGCAAGATACATTTTCAGTTTATTTGTGACTGATCAGTCAGGAAAATTCTTACAAAATCCTTTTCTGAAAATATTTCTGAACATATCTGAAAATTTAATTCTGTCAGAAATTCTCTTCAAATGGAATATTCTTTGCTGAAGTTTCATTAGAGATATTACAGAGGAGAAGCAATTAAAAAGCTCCCTCAACCCCCAATGCTCCCCACCCCCAGCCCCCCAGATTCCATTTTTCAGAATAACTTTCTTTGTTTAATTTAACTTTGCTTTGGTTATATTTGTAGTGTTGCAAAAGAACTTGTATACATGAACCCAGAAACAATTTCTCTTTTCCTTCTTGGGAAATTTCAGAATGTAAGGGTGTGGTTTGCAATAAGGTAGCATTAAAAAAATCAGGAGTGTGTTACATGAGTGTTTTTTCTTTCTTTGTTTTATTTAATGATTAAATGGAACTTCAGGGTATGTTTTGGGTTTTTTTTGTTTGTTTGGGTGGGTTTTTTTGTATGTTTTGAGTTTTGGGTTTTTTTGTTTTTTTTTTAGTGAAGGGACCAAACCAACAAAGTATTTTTTATACATGAAGTATTTTATTTATCTGAATTATCTTTTCTGATTTTTTTTTCTGTGAGTTTCAGTAACACAGCAAACTCTGTCCTTTTCTATACAGGACAACAGCAGAAGTCTTCTATCGTACATTGTCTCATATTATTTGCATAATTTTGATGAGGTGAGTGAAAATTAAAATTAACTCTTTTAAATTCAGATTAAACAACCCAACTTACTAAATTTGTTCTTCTGCTAGTCAGATGCAGAAATATGTATAAATATTCTCTGTGTTTTCAGTTATATATTTTAATATAGAAGAAAAATAATGAGCACTAGGTAACTGTTAATTTCGCTTATTGTCAGGATGCAGGAAGAGAACAATGCATCTTTCCTCTTCCGGACCCACAAGATCTCTTCCAGGCTTCACAACTGAAGTTTGATGATTTTCAAAAAGATCTCCGCAAAATGAAGAAAGATTTGCGAGGTACTGAACCTAGATTAAATGCTAATTTTGTGTTACTATTATATTTCTTCTATTCTTGTTTGTATCATTTTGAGAAATTAGATGATACAGTAAAAATAATTGTGTATTTTTAACTTCTCAATTAGTAGTTTGCTTCTTTAGTTTGCTTTTCTGTGACCATTTATGCCATAATACATAATTTTTCTGTAGGTAACCTGTGAGAAGTTTTTAAATTAAACAGCATCAAAAGTTAGGTTAAATCTTTTGTTTCAAACCAAAAAACTAATTTAGTTTTCCCTTTGTGTAAGATGATTTCAAATCTTTGACCATAAAAAGCATTGCAAATTGTTGGACCATGTCCATGATAAAAAAAAAAAAAGGTTTATAACCAGATCTAAATACTATCTAGCAGGTAAAATATGTATGACATTGTTAAAGACACTTGAAATATCTGGACTGTACTGAACAGTAATATGCAAAGGAAGTATTTTTTCTCCTCTTATGAAATGTTTTCTGTAAGTGAATTCAGCAAGCTTAAGATACATTTGCTAGACTTTAATGAAGAATATTTATCATATATTTCTTATTAACATGGGGATCTAAACGCTGTATTTGTTAAGAGTAGTTTGCACAAGTGATCCACGATCTTCAATATTTTTGTAAAAAGTCTCTGCAAAATTGGTTATGTTATGTTACATAACACAGTTGTGTTACTGTGCTAAATCTTTGAGGGAGAGATACAAATCAAGGAGTGATATTACTGTTGCCCTGCTGCTTTTAAATGCCATTCCTCTAGAGACCTAGGAATGGTGTGGTAATCCATTAATCCCTGGACAACCTAGAATGGGAGGTTTTCTATTACAACAAAAATGTAACATGGTTACCAAATGATATCTGACTTTCTCTTCTTGCTCCTATCAAACTTTCTGTTTGGATATTTAAAAACAAATATTTTAAACATTTTGAGTATTTATTTAGTATTTTTAGTATTTAAAGTTGTATCAAAGTCATTCAGGGTGACACTGAGGAATGAACAGTAGTATCATCCATTTACTGCTCCTGGATAACCTAGGGGGCAAAAGTCTCAGAATTCAGTCACAAAAACTTGTTTCTATACTTCTTGCAACTTCCAGACAATCTCAGAACTGACATCTAAGTTTGCACATGTAGAAGAAAGATACGTAGGTCTTATTTCAAAAAGGTACTTGAATTCAGGTGCATATTAACAAATACACATTTCCTCACAAATTCCTCACAAATTTACCAAAAATGGGTTTTTGTACATGAGCAGTTGAATATTTTCACATCAAAGTTGAAATTTGCACACAGACATAAATCTCTTGTGGAATAAATCCACACTGTGCAGTGATCAAAGCCAGGGGTTCTGTAAAAATGGAAATTACACGCTTCAATCTGCCTTCAGATTGCAGTTGAATTCTTTCTGTGCTTCCAATCCAACCCTTAAGCTCAAGACTGTTGTCAGTCTGTTTTGTAGTTAATGAAACTGAAGAATAACTACCAGCACCGTTGCTCTTTCCCTATTGCATTTGGTACAAACGTTTCTGGGGACAGCACCAGCAGCTTCATCCTATCCTGAATATGAAGTGACAGTTTCAACACCAGACTGAAATACCAGTGATGACTTCTTAATAGTCTCCAGATATGCTTTGTGTTGACTTTCTTTTTCAAAGAAAAGTGGCAAAATAATTTAAAAACCATTTGTGGTAAAAGATTTCATGACCACAAGAGCAGTAGTATTAAAGTTTAGTAATACACTAAAAATTCTGTGTATTCTGATAGCTTAATTGTTGTCATGATTTCAGTGAGATAGAATAGCCTGTCTCAATGACAATAATTTCTAAAAAGAAGTTATTTCCATTTACTTTAAGTACACTACCAGATTTACTAATGAACATGTGGAATCTCATGAGTTACTAGAGCTAGTAAGGGCATTATCAAATGTTTGAACAGGAAAAGGGTTGTATGATGCTGAGAAAATTCTGACAAAACTCTTAATATGAACTTATTCTTTTGAAGTCAATGTGATTAAATAAGTATTGATTATTCCTGGGAAACACTGACTTTAGAGGTATAGAAATAAGTGGCCAGAATACATTAGAATTTTATACTGTGATGTGGACTGCAACCTTGACTTACATTCATCAATAATTAGATGGAAGATTTTGTGAGTGGATTTCATCATTTGGTGAGGGTGGGTGTTTGATTTGTTCTTTGTCACTGAGAAACGGAAACTTGTAGATAATACTGATACAGGCAGTATCAACAGTTTAATGTTAGTTTCAAATACACTGAAAACCGTGCAGTGAGATCATGATAATTACAATGTGGGAAGGAGGTATTGATTCACCCAGGAAAAAGTCTTTGCAGACATTTTATTGCTGTCTTAGAAAACATTCTGTGATCATTATTCAAAGGTAAATTTTATTTCAGAAAGATCCTTTCATAAAATTTAAAAAACCTCAACAGAATATCCACAAAGTAGAGGACAGTTATTATTAAAAAACAAGTATGCTTTCTTCCCTTTTGACTATCAAGGCTATTGTCCATTTTCAAGTGTTTATGAACTCTATGCCTTGGCAGTTTGTAAAATTTTGGAAAAGAAAATCTCCTCTAGTATTTCAGATTAAAAGTGCAAGTCCCAAGGAGTTGGAGTCGCGTGTGCCTGTTCCAAGATGAGTAAGATAGAAATTTTGGTTTTTTAAATAATACAGATCCAAAGGATAAGAGTTGTACACCAGATTTTTTTTTTGTTTTATTGTTTTTTTGGGTTTTTTTTGTAAGATAGAAGACCAAACAAGTAGATCCTCTTACTAACAAATCAAGTTGAGTTTGGCTCCATCTGTTGCTCCTAGATTTCACAGCTCTCCAGGATTCCCACTTTAGCCTTTTTGACTTCAGTGACATATAGTTTGTTAAGCAACTTGATCTGCTTTTGATCTCTCCTGGCTGTCAGCAACGTTCCTTGATGCAGTCATGCCAAGCAATGACTTCTGTTCCTATGTCATTCCACAGAAAAAACTTTAGTACTTGCCACATGACTTAAATCAACTCACCATGTAGAGAAAATTTGGCATCCAGGGTCACAGGAGCAGTGTGTGGCACTCACTGATTAGGACCTCTGTTATATAATTATTAGTATCAGTATGTTTTTCTAGACACTTCAGAGTGCTCCAGGTAGAACAGAAAGTTGTGGAAAACATGTATTAAATCAATCAAGATTCTAACCCTCTTTGCTCTGACACTCTCTTAAGGTAAAATTTTGGTTTAGGAAATGCTGGATTTGTGGCCCAAATCCACGATGGATGTGGATGAAATTCTTCCAGTCGTATTTGGTTTAGGAAAGAGCTAGAACACTAAAATTGACATTAAGAGTTATGGAATTATGGCAAGCTAAAAATGTTTAGAAGCTATTCTTTGGCTACACATTAGAATTCTAGCCTTACAACATTAAGTTTATTCTTGCTAATCAGAAACTAATTCATCACTTGTCACTTATTGCAAAACTTTCACTGAAGCTCGGCTAAAAGGGAATTAGAAACAATGTCATGCCAAAAGTAAATCTGACTAGAAGAAGAGATTAATAGTACAATGAAATGCAGATTGCTATGAAAGAGTTGAATTCAGTACTTGTTTATATGTCATAATGTCATATTTAATATATTTGATTGGAAACTGACTACAAGCAATAATTATCATAATTAAACATTATTTTTGTAGTGATGCTTTCTTTTCCTCCTCTGAGTGTTTACAGCTCATTGAATATTCTCCATCCAAAAGCAGCTAGGCTGTGTGGCCCAGTACATCTCCCTGATTTGGAATAAATGTGACTGAGAATGTTTATAAAGTGTCAAGCATTTGCAGAACACTTTGTATTTTAAAGTATGTCCATGAAAAACCCTGGAGTATCTTGGAAAAGTGCTTCTTATGGTCACTGAAAGTTACCTATTCAGTTTGGACCTGCCAGTTGTAGAGCTATTAGGTGCTCTTGTGTGTAACACCTGCTGTGTGAATAAGAGAATTGGAAGTACCATCTTGTGCTATAAAAAGGCTTTCAAAGGTTGTGTTTGGGATGGTGTCAATGTGCAATTGAGAGAGTTTGGACAGCAACAGGCTTGCTAGTCATTCCTCTTGCCTCAGTAAATGTTATCGTCAATACCTAGAAAGAGTTCCCAACCCTGAGAGTTCAGCTGAGCTGTAGTTTGAGATGGAATTTTCCTCTTCATGGTCAAATCTGTGTCTAGGGTGCAGGGATTAATTTGCAAAATAAGATTGCATCCCATATTAGTTCTCTAATAAGTAATGTTAATGCTTTCAGGCTAAAATTTAAAAAAAAATGCAGGATTCTATTTCCCCCTCTCTCACACACACGTATCCTTGTACCTTTTCATATTCTCAAGGCTGTATTCCATCACAGTTCTCATTATGGATCTAAGACTTTGGCAACATTCCAATGCTGCTTCTTGGTCAGAAGTAAGAGTGATATTAATTGCAACTTCAATTAACACACTTGAGCAGCCTTAAGCCATTTAGGGCCCCACTTCAGGTGGAAGAAATTGAAGGAACTGATCTTCTATATCTGACTGTCCTCTCCTAAAGGAGGAGAGGGGAAATCTAAGTATAGACAAATTTTCCAGTTAAGGAAAGGCCTTGAGCCTAATCTGGTCATCTGTTTTTTAAAAAACTGAAGGTTGGTAAAATGAAGTGTATCCTAAGAGATTTCCCAGAAAGTTTTTTTAATGTGCTTTTACACTGATATTTTAAGTTTCAAGAGAAGGTGGAGCTGGAGTAGAGACAATTGAAATGAGAAAAAACTGTAGTCTTTGGAGTTTGAATTCATTGCATCATCAAAAACTTTCTGTTCTAAGACAATTTGAAATATTTGTGGTTTTGTCATTCTCTGTCAATAGTTTTGCTACAAATGTGAATGAAGATATTTCCCAATTATAAAATAGATCTTTTTTCTTGTATGATCCATATTCTGATGAAAAAATTCATTCAGTCTTCTATAAAAAAATGCCAAATCACTCAAGCAAAATAATATAGCAACAGTAGTGGTTTGGGTCAGTCCTCCAGTTATCTCTACCACCTCCCTTTACAGATACAGGTATTATTTTAACCAAATTAATCTTTACATTTGCCTTCTTACTAACAACTGTACATCCACAAGTTCCGTCTGTTTATTCTGTTATCACTGAAAGGGTTAATTGGTGCAGCTATGCCGCATGCAGATTCCTAAACCTAAACCAGATGTAAACTAAAGCCAGGCTTTCAGTCAATCTGTGAGTAATATTTTACTGTCCTTAAAACTCCAAACAAGGAGCTGTCTATGGAAGCCCTTGAAGACTCAGCAGTTCTTAGTGTAAGTCATTACAATTCCAAAAAAAATAAATAAAAGAAAATTAAGAGCTCTTTCTGTATTTGTGGCTGGGTTCATCAGAGTTTGTCTTTTGATGAGGCCAGCATTGTTTCCTTTAGATAAAGTCTAAATTTTCTTTTAAAGTCACAGGTTGCAGTTGTAAGGAATCCAGAAAGCACTGAGGAAGTTGAGAAAGTACTGATAAAGTTGTTCTATAGTTTTCAGACAAGTAGGACACAGGCGCATCTCCTGTGGAAGTCTGAGTACTCAGAACCTTAGAAAATTAAGGACATAATTTCAAAGCTTCCATAAAAGCTTAAATACAAATAGTCTAGCAAGTCTCAATTAAAGGTGTGCTCTCAAGTATCTTAAACTATCTTGAAAATCCACCTGACTTCTAGAAGACTTCTATAGATAAGTATGCAGTTTCTGAATTAGTTAACAGCAGCGTAATGGACCTGTTAATTACTCATCCAAGATAATTTATTAGTCTGCTTGCTTGTGGTTTTTTTTGTTTGTTTGTTTTGATGGGTTGGGTTTTTTTATTGTTTGGGGCTTGGGGTTTTTGTTTGTTTGATTTTATTTTTCATTTAATTTTTATATTTTGGGGGTTTGAAAAGAAAACTCCTGTTGCCCATTGTTATCCTTGCCAAAGAAAATGCGGTAAGCCTGAGGAGCAGCTGGTCATCTGCTCACCCATTTTGTTCAAATAGAAATCTTTTATGTTTAGAAGAGATTTGTGCTTCCAGGGGCTAAAATTTAGCATCCAACAGAACCAGCTGGAAAATGTGCATTAGACAGATATTATGAATGTTGAAAACTTTCTTTTTTTCCTCCTTTTCATAAAGATAAAGTAACTGTTTCTGATAATGAGACTGAGTGCATTTTACATCACTTAACAGAATCACTTACTGAACATGCTAGTGCAAAGCACAGGTTGTTTTGTCGCTTTCCTTTTCCATATAGATGTCTCTTAAATGATATTGGCTGTTGTGAAACTTTGTATGTTTTTAGTAAATTGACCTGAAATAAAAATAAAACAAAAATATTGGATGAGCAAACTAACATAACAGCTTGAAAAAATGCAATTAATTGTATTTTAACACTGAAATAGAGAATGAGATGAATTCTTGAGGTACTGGATACAGCTGAAATCACAATTTGTTTAAATCTCTAAATTGGTTTTCAGCACAGAATTTCACATCAATTGCCAGATCAGGAGCATTTGAGACACATGTGTATGTATGGGCAAAAAAGCTACCAGTTTGAATTGCCCACAAGAATCTGTTTTGATTGATTCTCTGAAAAATGGCGTACAGTTCTCTCTCCGCAATTCAGTCTTGAGAGGAGATGAAATTAGATGTACTATCCCTTTCCATTGTTTATCTATTGCTTATAGGTTAAAATTGATTTAGAGAGTTGGAGAAAAGGTGTCTCTGCCCTTGCCAACATCTCTTTAGGATTTGAGATCTTTGGAAGGTCTGAAGTGCATAATTTGGGATTTGAGGATACTAAACCTTGCTTCAAAGCAACAAAAAAGTATCTTTATTCCTGTTTGGACAATTCAGTCTTGTGACATCAGTTTCTGCCTAGTGCTAGGCTTTTGTGGCTGCCTATATGAGTCTCTTTTGTGTTGCCTTGAATATCTTTCAATTCCTTCAATGTAAGAAAATTTAAAATCTGCTTGAAGTAAATGGAGTTTTAAAAATATCTTAACTTTGTCTAAGTTTTTCAGTTGTGTACACATCTGCTAAAGTGAGAGAATAACTAAACATGAGAATAGGGAGCGTAAGATCAAGTTTTGAGTCAGTTAAGAATAATCAGACAAGCTTTTGCTTTAGACAAAACTTTTACAAAGCCATCACATCAGATTCCCTTTGCCAGTCTATTCCTTTGATATATTTAGCTGAGAAGCTTCATGGAGATAAATGTGTTTGAGCATGAAGCTGAGGATAAAAAATACTCAATTTAGAAAGCTGTTTGTATTCTCACATAGCTTTTTTTCCTCCCATGTTTTTTTCTCTGTGTTGCTTAGAAGTTATTAAATACCCTTCTGACACAAGCATTTACTCATTATCTTACTTCTTCATTTGGGAAGAAATACTAGGAACTGGTGTTTTGTACTACTTTCATCAAAATCAACACTCTAATTTCTTCAGTTACAATGAGGAATAGCAATGGCTCATATGAATAGTGGGGCTTTATATTCTAGTGACAAATTATGGAAAATAATAAATGAGTGCTGTATCCAAGAGGTTGAGCAGGGAGACTTCAATTCCAGTATTTGTGATGTGGAGAATTGAGAAACTTAGGAAGTGCTTACAGGCCTATTAATTCTTTAATGAAAAAAGCAACTGATGGACTAGTTTTTTTAAGCATCATAATAATTATTAATATGGTAATAATGACTGGATTTTTTTAATTTTTAAAGTCTGGATTCAACATACAGTATTTTACTCTCTCTACAGCAAGAGAAAGGGACTGTTTTCCCTGTGTTTTCTTTTTGATTTTAAGTTATTTATACAGTGTTTGCAATTCAGGAATAAGGTAAAAAATGGGCCTGAACTGTTGTTCTTCTGAACATCATTGATTTTAGTCTTTTCACAGAGGGAGGGTTGTGAGCAGAAAAGAACAAAAATTAGTCCACCAAAAACAAAGCTATCAGTAAATGCACACCCTTTCCCACACCACACACGTGCACAAACAAATCAACTATGGGAGAGCTTCCAGTATCTGAACAGTTAAGTAAGAGACATTTTATTTTGACAATCAATATTACATATTTTGTTGAAATGGGTACGAGTTAAGATTTTTGGTGGGTATGAGTGTTCATAATATACTTCTCTTCCACTGGCTGAGAGATCAGGGGTTCAACTAAGCTGCAGCCATTCAAGAGTATAATGCTGTACTGCTCTGAAAAGTATTTAATCCATATTCTTGAAAAAGGTATGGAATTTCGATGTTATGGTAGGTTTTATTACCTCTTTCAGTTCTGACACTTATTTCTGCATAAGAGAAAAGAATAATCCAAATTCCATATATTGCCATCAGAACATCTCCCTTTGCATAATAGGGTGTAGGTCCTCCATTTCTTCTTCTATCATACGCTGTAAGAAAATCCATGCTCATTTGGATCACTTCCTCTATTTCACATGTGTTGACTAATATTTGTTTAAAAACTACAGGCTTTCTATTATAGAATTATGTATTATATGACTATATGGGGGGGTTAGTTTTTTTTTTTAATTTTTTATATTGCTTCATAAGTAGATTACCTAAATAGACATATTGATGTTTATCTTTCCCTTAAAAGTCGATTGCAATTATTTCTATTTTTCTCTAGGCTTAAAAAAAGAATAATCAAAATTTGTTTGTTATTATCACCCTGGTTTTACTCCACTTGTGTGGAGTTACCAGTTATTTAAATCAGTCTGCTTTTCAGTATATGTGCATTTTAAATATTAGGATAGTGCTTTCTGCTATCTCAAAATAGTTTTTAAAACTTTAACAATTTCCCTGTCTTTAAAGACATAGTAAAAATTCTTTTTTCCTTAGAAAACCTGGAGGGTAAGCAAAGAAATGCATGTTTTGGAATGTGTGCCCTAGAACTGGAAATTCTGAGACAGAATCAAGCAGGATTCATTTTTGTTGAATGATAGGAGCTTATCACAGCCTAAAAAGATTTCCCTTATGGTGGAAATCGGAGTTTAACACTCATCTGAAATATGAGTGGGTCTATATCTAATATCTTGGGTCTTCACTTAACCCAAATTAAGTTAGCTTGGATAGTTGGTGGAAGTGTAATGGTGCCACCTTACCCACAAGTAATCTTTGTGTCAGAGCTGTTTTAGACTCCAGATTCTCTGTCTTGATTTTCAGTCCAATAAGAAGCAAGCTGTTCTTCTTCAAGTTCTCTCACAGAGTTCAAGCTATGAGTACTCTTAAAATCTTTCACTTTAGTCCTTTTGCTCTATTACTTTTGAGCAATGCAGAACTCTTTACCACATCTGTGCTTTTATCAAGTCCTCATCTGGCTTAACTTCCTAAATTAAGGTAATTCCTACTATTTGGTGCAGGTTTTGCATCTGAACCTTGTTTTGATTCAGGCACTATTACTGGGGGCAGGCATATCAATACAGCCTGGAATCTGAGTTTTGAATTTTGTTCCCATACAGTTCTGCTCCTTAAATTTGTCTTTCTCCTTCAAAACAATTGAATACTTCTGTTAATTTTTGCTACCACTTATTTAAACTCACACACTGGCCACAAATTATCGGCATATAAAAATATTTTCCTGGGAACATGACTGTTCCTGACTCTATTATCATAGTGTTTGTACTTGTAGTGTGTTTGATGCACATATTCCAGCGGTTTCACTGGATATGAATTAAAGTGTCTTTTATTACAGTATGCAGATCCATGCTATGATGTGTCATCCTAAACTAATCTGTTACTCCAATTTCAGCATGTGAGACAGAAGCAGCAAAAGTTTATCAGCTATCACTAGAAGAGCACCTACAGCCCTTCAAAGACAACATGGAGCAATTCATTAGTCAAGGTAAATAATGAAACGTCACTTAACCTTTTCATGACATTTCAAAGGAAAGTTATGGGAACAATGTTTATACGTTGTGGGGAAGGGACTGTTTATTTTGGCATCATAGAAAGACATGGATTAGTTTGATCAGATGCCACACAGTTCTAACGGATTTGCAAAGTTATTCTCTTGTACTGTAGGTGACTCACTCTCTTTTGCATGACAGCAAAGACAAATGCTATTGGCTTGAGTGTGTGATCTTCTAAGTTCAACATCCCAGTAGGAAACACATTTTACAGCCTTTGTTCCTTGAAAAATTATTGAAGCTGGATTTGTTTCATTAACTTCATTCCAATGAGATAATTCTTTTGTATGCACCAAAAACATGAAATAAGCATAACAAAAGTAGTTAAAGGTTTTTCAGATATGCTGCAAATCCATATTAAATATTTGGATGCGATTAATGAGTAACACTGCAATAAAAAATACATTACAAATATCCAGGATCAACTGGCATCCTGAGTATTAGTAGAAAAACTCTTTTTTAATGAATGGATTATGGTTTACTAGACATTTCTGACAAGATTACAGGAAATATGAATACCTTTATGTTTTCACAAATGTATGTCAGAGCATCTCTTGAAATTCTACTCTACATTGACCAGTTTGCTTTTTAATACAAGTCAGAATTCAATGCATCAGGTTAAAATACCCTGATGAGTACACCAACATAGTTTTAACATTTTGCTGCTCATTCTGCTTTAAAATTTCCTCTTATAATCGAAGAGCTGTTGTCTCCTGAACAGGCCTTATGTGAGAATTCTGTTTCTAGTGCTGATTCACCAATTCATTAACCTAGAGCTACCATATGTGCTTTGTATTTGAGAGGCTTGTCAGATATGCTTGTATGTCTTCCTGGTTAGAGTATCCAAGATGACTATCTATCCAAATGTTATAAGTGGGATACCTATGGAATCACAGAATGGTTTTGGTTAGACTGAACCAGGCTGCACATGTGCTGATCCATGCTACAGGACTTTCAATTACAGGGAATAAATTGAGCACACCCAGTATTTTTAATCATCAAATATGGACTGGTGTTTTCTGAGACAATTGTGTACTAGCCAAGCCTGGCAAACAGGATGTTGTCTCCAGCATTAGTAGGTATGAACAAATTTTAAACTGAATTCTGGTTATATATATATGGCATACAAATATTTCAGTAGTGGTATGACTGAACACGTAGCAAATGTTTTGCATTAGGTTTATATTGTAGTTTTTATGTATAGATAGGGGACATTCAAATCACAAGTTTGTCTGTAAGATATCACTGTTGGCATACTGTAAACCATGTCATTTTAACCTTATTAACAGAGTAGGAAATCAAACATGGGGATTATCCCTGGATGTGTTTAAGGACAGGTTGGATGGAGCTTTGAGCAACCTGGTCTAGTGAAAGGTGTCCCTAAGGTGGGGGGGGGGGGGGGGGGGCAGGTTGGAACTAGATGATCTTTAAGGTCCCTTCCAATCCAAACCATTCCATGATTATATGATTCTGTTTCAGCAGACAGTAAAATTTGTTAAAATTGTGTTTTTTTCTTTTAGAAACCATATTTTCTAAAGTATCTATCTTTATACTTATGCTCTTTTATGATTTCTGGCTATACTTTCCAGAATATAATTTTATATATGCCGTATAGTGATCTGGTTTTACAAGGATATGCAATTTCCTTTGTGATTACGTGTCTGTACTTTTGGAGAGTGAGGAAAAAGAAAAGAAAAAAGGATATCCATCACATCCATTAAGAGGTTTGCTGTGTTCTCATATTAATAGTGTATATTGTTGGGTGGTTAACAAAAGGAGAAACCTGTAATGTCAGTAAAAATATCACTGTCTCATTTTTTATGAAAATAATTGGAAATGTGTATTGTGAACACAGTAAAGTGTTACTAAACCATTTCTACATTTTCTTTTTAAACCGTAGGGCCTGTTATGCAGAATTCTGTCCTAATGTAAGAAAGACAAAGGCTAACATATAGCAAGAAAGAATCCCTGGCTAAGTTCCAAAAATAAAGTAATTTAAATACCTTTCATTATGAAATCCTTTGTTTTTACTTCATGGGATTGAATTCCGACTTGAAAGAGGCCATGTTTAAAGCAGGATTTCTCTTTCCTGTTCAATGTTTGACAGGCTTTTGATCTAGATATTTTTTCTAGGGGCTTTTGTTGTTTGTGTAGACATAATCGATGAGTCTTTTCAGCTAGACTGCACACGTGATCATTTAGAAAAACAGAGGGACAATTCTTGGCACCTTTTGGAGATTTTTGTTTATATAACATATGCTCTGGGCAAAGAAAAATCAAGCTTTACATTTTTATCTTTTCAAGTTCCAGTTTCTCTAAAGTCAGAAAAAGTTTTAACTTATAATTCAGATGAAAAGCATTTTTCATAAGGTTGAATTATTTGGCATGTTTATGTGATGCCTTTTCAGAGTAGATAACTTGTGTGCATAATGGGACCCAAAAGTTCAAAGGAGCTAGTTACTTACAGCATAGTCACGTATACATGTTGCAAGCAGCTAAAATGGAAAATGGTTTTCCCATAAGCAAGAAAACTTGGATACCAAATTAAATATCCTTGGCAAGGGGTTAGAAAGGCTATGCTTTATAAGAATAGTTACTGTCACACAGCTAGATAACTTTGAGTTATGTTACTGCAGCTAGTCTAGCTGATTGTTGCTAATGATGTATTAATAAAAAAATAGTTTTTTAATGTTAACACTTTTATTAGGTTCTTCAGAGACAAAACAAGGTTGAACATCACTAGCTTAATTGTAAAGATGGTTTCATTTGAAAGCTAAAGAAGGGAAAGAGGCAAGAATATGTTCAGAATAATGAAATTTTTAGATGGAAATGGTAGTGGTATGCATGGTGAAGGCTGTTCAGTATTTGCCTTGCTATCCAAGTCAGTAGGCTAAACAACCAGCATGTGCATTAAAGTATGCAAATTAGTGACAGGATGCCAGTCCTTTCTTGAGGGACTTCATGATCATTCTTAAAGTGATCAATATACTTAGCAGAAAGTTAAATTACCTGTGCTGTCCTTCCTAAATTGGCTTAGTGGATATTGGCAAGCATGATTTACCCAATGCACTGTATTTTTGAGGGTCTGTGTGCTTCAAAACCTCCAGCAAAATCCTTTCTCTTCTTCCATGTTTTCTCCCCCTTGTTTTCTTTTCATGTCCTCTTTTTGAGTCCACATACTGCAATCATCAAATGTGTGATTTTTTTTCTCTTTTTTTTACAAATGTCAATTTTTTTTCTGAACTTCTCCTTAGCCATATGGTTTAAAAAGGGAAAAATAAAAAAAAAAAAGTGGAAAATCTGCTTCAAAAAAGGATATTGAAGAAAAGTAGTCAGAAAATACAAAACTTTTCAATATTTTTTTCTTATTTAGATTTATATTACCATTTTCCTAAGCATTTCCAAAAAGTAATATATAACTGTGAACTTTAGTAAAACAATTGTCCTTTTCCAATGAAAATTTGTTCATACCAAACAGTAGGAATTTGAAATTTGCAAGTCCCCAGTATAACATATATAGTCACATTTTCTGTCTTTGAGTTATTCCTCACAAGTTATCCCAATTTGAATGAGAGAGATTGAAAGCAAAGCACTGTTCGGGAACCTTGTCTCCATTGTTCCGTGGGTAGTGTGGGTAGATAGGGATGCAAATACATGAGAGATCACATCCACCAGTTTAGAAAGTTTCAGAAATCACTTCTTTTCCTGGTGAAAATGAGTCTGACATGAGACAGAGGGAAATGCTGAGGGTACTAATAATGCAGTTTGTAGAGGAATTTCATTAGCAGTTAGTAATCCTTTAGCCTTGTCCCCACTGGACAGGTTAGCCAGCTCAAACTGAAAGAATTGTGTGTGCATGACTCACAAATGTTTCCTAGTCCCCAGGTTTTTAACTGTGGTTAACTTTGCAGTGAAAAGAAGTCTCTGGGTGTCTGCTGTTGAGGTGCTGTCTAGGCTGTGCATTCTTGTCAGCTTGATAAAGAAGGAAACTTACAGCAGGAGGTAGCAACCATCACTCCCTCAGAATAGCAATTCCTTTTTGGGAAGTGGGAAGATTCAGTATTTTGAAATGACAGCTTTTCCACTGAGATTCTATAAATGGTGAAAATGTTGCAGACTTCGAATCTGAGCAAATCATCCTACATCATATTAAGAAGCCAAGCCAATATAATTAGTTTTAGACCTTAGAAAAAGCATTATGCCATGGGTGAAGTACAAGCATTGTTTGCAGAAGTGAAAACAAAAATTTCTGATGTTCAGCTAGTTCATTTAAAAGCAATTAGAATTCTTCCAGTGTGATTTTCAGTTTTGGACCACAGGGTAACCATTCAGTCTGTAGTTCCTTCTAGTCTTGATTTGCAAAACTGCAGTTCTGCTATTGTGAGTGAATACAAGCACCAGGTTTTGTTCTGCTGGACCCAAGAATATAGACTCTTCTTCAGACCTTAATTCTAGTCACATCCTCATGATCTTACAGAACAAAGATGCTCAAAATTGGCCTGTTGGTTGAACTGTCTGTAACTATCTCCTTTTGCCTAGAAGACCATTCAGGAACGCAGTTTCCAAACTCTTAGTAAAGGAATGTATAAATCACAGTGAGTTCCATTTATCGCTGTAGCTGCAACCAGATATTCAGTCATGACTTGTTCTTTTAGGTCAAGTAGCAAAAGGCTGTGCATCATCAAATGATGGATTGTGAATGAGACTAAAGCATCAGACTGCATCTTGGATGTCTGAGTTAAGTTCCTGGCTCCAGAAATACTGTAGATGATTGCAAAATGAGTGCTGCTAGGGTGATCTTAATTCTGGCCTTTTCTAACCCAGAATGATTGATTTTGCAGATTCCATTTTCTTTAAATATTGTTTTTATAATTTGATAAATATAAAGGATAGCATAGCAGTAGTTCATAATTTTTCTAAAAATAATTTGAGGAAAATATGACTGAAACATGATTAGGAAGATATATGAATAAATGTGTTTTTGTTTTTCTTTAAAAAATTGCACGGAACATTACAAGGTTGGGTATTAATAATTTATGTGGAGACAGTCACTTTAAATATTATTATGATTACAAAAAAATCCTCATTACTAATATCTAAAAAAATTTTTTTTTCCTTTAAGAAGAAAATGTTGGAGGAATATAAAGGGCAAGCAACATAAACTCATTAGACATAAGATGCAGGAATTCAACTTAAGCAGTTTAATTTTATAAATGTTAGTGTTTTTCTGTTAGTATTCTTTTTGTTGAATTATTGAAGAGGCTTTTAATACTTGTTCTTTGTGTCCTGAAAGTATTTTTTTTAATCTCACACTGACATCTTAATGCTGATAAATGGTTTAACATCAGCATAATATAAACTTGTCCCTACTTCAGATGTCAGCACCTCCATTGGTGTGCATTTTTACATAATAATCCTAATTTGGATTGTGTTGCATTTGCAACACTAGACAGGCTTCATTGAATTAAACTTTCCTTGCTTCAAAGTCCATGAAAGACCAAACTTTAAGACTGGGGTTGTCAGCTGTTTTATGCCTTTGGCACAGGATCTCATATAATCATTTTTACAGGCATCACAGTGATTTCAGACAGCACAGGTGTGGTAGAGTTAAAAAAGGTATTTTGTCATCACATGAGAACAGATCAATGCATAAGTATCACAATAGCATGATACAAGTAATCCAAGTCAAAAGACTATGAAAAATCAATGCCTTCTGAAAAAAAAATACTGAAAACCTTGTGGATAGTTGGGGAGGGCTGAAAATTCACATTTTAAATCTGTTCTCCAGTGAAAATATAATCAAATAAGATTTTTTTTTATTACATGGTTCCGTGGATGGTGAATGAAAAATAAGAGGATATTAAAGCTTAAGAGCAGTTAGGTCCTTCATGAGCCCTAATCACACTGGCGCATGTTCTTCAACACTGTGAAGTCCAGGCTCACAGATGAACAGTTCTCTTGCTGGATCTTTACTGTACCTGAAGAGAGATATTTAGTCATAGGTATGCTGTCTAGCTTCACATCTATTTCTTGCCTTGTCCTGACCTGACTGAGACTTTTAAGCAGTGTAGGATTTAGGATCAGTAGCAGGGAACATCGAGTGAGGAGCTCAGAGCTGCACACAAAATACATTGTATTTTACTTCTCTGAATGTGACATGACAACATTACAGTGAGTAGCTGCTAAAAAGACGTAACTAAGTATGATGGAGTGATATGCTGGGTTTTTTGGTTGTTGTTATGTTTCAGGGTTTTTTTAAATGTTGGACTTGGGTCCCAATTTTCTCTCCCTTAATTCAGCTCTCAGGAGATGCCATCCTTCAAAGGCTGACAAATTACAGAATGGTCTGGATTGGAGGGGACCTTAAAAATTATCTAGTTCTGACCCCCTACCATGGACAGGAATATCTTCCACTAGATCAGGCTGTCCAGAGCCCCATTCAACCTGGCCCTGAACACTTCCAGGGATGGAACATCCACAAACTCTATAGGCAACCTGTTCCAGTGTCTCACTGCCGTCACAGTGAAGAATTTATTCCTTGTATCTAATGTAAATCTACCTTCTTTCAGTTTGAAGCCATTTCCCCTTGTGCTATCACTAAATGTCCCTGTAAAAGTTCCTCACCAACTATCTTGTAAGCCCCCCTTTAGGTACTGTAAGAGAGTCCCAAAGCCTTCTTTTCTCTTGTCTTCATAGGAGAGGTGTTCCTTTTTATCACTTTCTGTGTTCTTGCTCTGAAAGGTTGCTGCTTAGGTTGAGGACCCCAGAACTGGACATAGCACCCCAAGTGGGGTCTCCCAACAGCAGAGTAGAGGGAGAAAATCACCTCCCTTGACCTGCTGGCCACACTGCTTTCGATGCAGCGTACAACACGGTTGGCTTTTGGGGCTGTGAGCATGCGTTGCCCAGTCATGGTGAGTTTCTCATTGGCCGACATCCCCAAGTCTTACTCCTCTAGTCTGTTCTCAAACCATTCTCTGCCTAACCTATGTTTGTACTTAGGATTGATCTGACTGAGGTGCAGGACCTTGAACTTGGCCTTGTTGAATTTCGTGAGGTTGAAACAGGTCCACCTCTCATGCCTGTTGTGGTCCCTCTGGATGGCATCCTTCCCAATGCCACAAAGCTTTTGTGGTGTTGACTGCACCACACAACATGTTGTTGTTGGCAAACTTGACTAGTGTGCCCTCAATCTCACTGTCCAAGTCGCCGATAAAGCTGTTAAAAAGTGCTGGTCCCAAAACCAATCTCTGAGTAATTCCACTAATATCACCACTTTCTACTTGGAAACTGAGCTGTTAACCACAAGTCTCTGAGTACAAACGTCAGCCAGTTTTTTTATCCACTCAGCGTCCCATCTGTCAAGCCTATGTCTCTTCAGTTTAGAGGCAATGATGTCATGTGGGACAGTGTCAAATGCTTTGTATGATTCCAGGCAGGTGAAATCAGTACTCTTCCCTCATCCACCAACACTGGAACCCCATCATAGAAAGCCACCAAATTTGTCAGGCAGTCTTTGGACTTTAATGAAGCTATACTAGCTGTCACAAATAACTTCCTTATTTTCCATTTGCCTTAGGAGAGTTTTCAGAATAATCTACTCCATGACCTTGCCCATCACTGACTTTGAGACTGAATGGGCTGTAGTTCCCCAGATCTTCCTTATTTCCTTTTTTAAATGGAGGATTGTGTTTCCACTTTTCCACTCACTGGGAACTTTACCAGACAGCCACAATTTCTCAAATAGGATGGATAGGGGCTTGACCACTTCCTCTGACATGGATGAATCTCATCAGGTGTTGAAGTGCGTTTTGAGGTGGGGCACCCCGGGGATGTCCCCGGAGGGCGCCCTAGGCTGTGAGTTGGCTGGCAGCAGCAGGCAGGCAAGGAGACTCCACACGGCTTCTGATCAGATGAAGGTTTATTTGGGGTCCCAACCCCGGGTACAGCATGGCTACTGAGGGAAAAGGGGGGAAGGGGGAGGGAGGGAGAGCCTCGGGGAGGGAAGGGGTAAGAGGGGGGAAGAGGCTGAGAGAGAGGAAGGGCTAAGAGCCAGACTGATCCCCTAGCACAGCTTAAGAGGGGTATTGAAGTGGGCGCGGAATCAGACTTGGGCCAATGGGATTACAGGTACAGGATGGATCAGGGCAGGACCACAGGCTTAGAATATACCATACATTTCGGAGGGGTGAGACAGAGCATACCATTTAAATAAAATGGAATACAACAATCAGGTCCCATGAACTTGTGTACCTTCAGGTTCCTTAGTCTCAAACCCAGTCTTGTCCTTCTTCATTCTTTCAGTCCTTGCCTTTGTCTTCTGCAACTTTGGTAGTGTGGCTGGACCGCTTGCTGATGAATACTGAGTCAAAAGTGCATCTCGTTTTATAAAGTTTAATTTTTATTTTTTTTATTTTTAAGGAAGTTCAGGTTTCTCTCCTTGTATATTCAATGAAGTTTTAAGGTGTGCTTCTGAAAATGTTGCTCACAATCTATGGAGGTAGCACATCATTTGTATTCCTGTTTTGTGAATAACCTCATAAGGAAGTATAATTGGCTGGAATCAATATAAATATTTATGTATTTACCTGATTATAGGTTTTGAAAAAAAAACTAAACAACACGATGAGGAAAATCTTCAGCATATTGGATGCTCTGTCCAAGTTATCTTCAATAAATTTGGGTCCGAATGTTTAAATTTAAATATTCTATTTAAATATTCTCTTACCTGTATGCATAAAGATCTCAGTATGCATGAAAATCTCAGAAAATGGGGTAAGAGGAACAGGTATTCTTCATGCTTACCACCTTTTATGAATTTGTCATAGGACGTAGAGAAGGATGTAAGACTCTTGATAAGATTCCTGGAAGAAATCCTGCTTTACTCTCTTGTAAAGCTTTCTTAGCATGAATTTACCCGATAATCAGCCATCCAAATGTACTTGGATCTTTTTTCAGTGTAAATAGGAATTCTCAAAATTATAGCAACACAGCTCTAATGAGTCATTGAAAAGGCTTTGTATCTGTTGAAAAAAAAAAAAACCAGAAAGAAACAACTGGCTCCACTTGAAAGTTACTGGAAAGCACGTTCATAGCTAATTATAAACAAATACTAGTTAACACTTTAAATAAAAAGAGAGGAAAAAAGCAAAAATATTTAGGACATAGACAAGCAGATGAAAGGATTCTTGTTGCCTTCCATCTGAGATTACTCAGATGCATTCCTGTATTCAATTACCTGAGAAGATGTGATATTCCCTTAAGAGAGATCAGGAGATCAGAAGGGATCGCAGTTTCGTGCATCTCCTTACTCACAGCCCTTTGAAACTGGTTCAGCAGAAATAGCTTAAATTGCAGCAGGGATTGGGGCCAGACGGTGACTACAGACAGTAATCACTGGGTCAAGATCATACCACAAACCAACAACAACAAATTCTGGTGGAAAAAAAGCTCTGTCAGGGTGTTTGAAGGTAGTGTGAGTAGACTTGCAAGGTCTACTTGGAATACTTTCTGAATAGACACCAACAGGTCAGCTTGTTGTGTGACTATGCTTATCTAGTACATTTATACATAGAGGACATTGATAATTCCGATTAGCTGCTAGCTTTGAGTCCCTTTTTCTCATCAAATCCCTTCCATACTTCATACTCAATTCTCAGCTTGAGTTTCATGCTTTTTTTTTTCACAAAGCCACTAAGCACAAGCCCCTGTCATTATTTAAAAATTAATGATTGTCTAACTTCTTAGTCTTCCCCAAAACCCACATCCTTTTTGATAGTGTCCATCCAAAATGGCTTAGTTCTTCCTAGTGCTACTCATGCCCAACCACACTAAATAAAACATGCAAGGAGAACAAACACCAAAAAAATAAAAAAATTGTGTCAAAACAAATTCAAAAGTCTAAAAGGGAGTAGGGGTAGAGGGGGAGGGGGGAAAAAGAAACCTTTCTCAAGATCTTTCTATTGATTCTGGTGTACTTGCTATTCTGCTTTGGTGTTTCAAGGTTTTTCAGAACACAGTCTTGAATAATATACTAACTGCCAAAAAAAAATAAAATTGTTATTTTGGTGTTTCCTGAGGGTACATCAAAGCATATGTACTACCAAGGAGAATAGGGGAATTTTCTCAGAAGCGCTGACAGAACTCTTGTAAACTTGGACCTTAGACCCTGATAGTGACAGAGTAACTGCGTGCTCTTGCTTGTGCTGGTAGTTCACCCAGAATTTTCTCTATATCCATTTTCCTTCTGTCCTGGTCATGCTTAAGATACCTACAGGAGAGGTACCTCATGGCCTCTGTCAGGCACCTCAGGTCCTCAGGCCTTAATGAAGCTGGGTCAGAAGTGACAGGTGAGCTGCCTGGGGTTCCATGCACTTTTTGAGAAAAAAGGTCATTTTACCTCAGTTTTGTTCTTAATTTAGTTTCGTTGGGACCTTTTTTCAAATTGGGCCTCTGCCAGCGGATGTATTTGGTATATTTTCAAAGCCCCAGCTACTATTCACTTATCACCAGTGTGGAAGAAAATATGTCCTCTTTAAAGATCCTGGTATATCTCCAACAAGGGTTTGTACAAATATTAGTACAAATTTTGTACAAATATTATTTCTCTATTAATAAGTTTTCTCATTTATTTGGGTTTGTTTTTTTTTTTTCAGTAAGAAGGATTTCTATAAATTTTCCTGCTTTTTAATAACATGTATATAACATTGGAGCACAATAATCCTAAAACAGTTGTTGTATGTCTTGAGTTTCCAGTTAGTTATAAGTCAAAGTATTTAGTTTTAGATTTTTTTAATCCTGTGCAAGAGATGATAGAGTGAAATATCACACTTCCAAACAAGAAATTGCAACAACTAATAATAGAGCAGATGTTATTTGTGATATCTGTCCACACACAAAAAAAAAAAAAAAAATGTCTGTACATATAGAAAATAGATATATTCATGTTATTAGCCTTTTTAAAAAATCAGATTTAGTGCACAAGGTGTAGTGGTTAAATTTGGAAGAAACTAGCAGAGAAAGTTTTTTGGACTGAAAATGAGAGGATGCTTGGCAGTTGTATTCATCCACAGTGTGTCTTGATTTCTGCAGAGAACTTAGTTTAACATCCGAAATGATCCACTGAGGTCAGAGGGGACAATTTGTGGTCAATCAATGGTTTATATCCTTGCCTTTGAACCCCTTTTAATTTAATTTCCTCTTCTAGGCTTCTTGAAAACAAAATACTATTTATAGAGAAGTGAATTTTACAATTCTTCTGAAGACCAGCATTTTCTAAAATGCCTGTGTCTATTTCTCATATTCTGTTTGGTGAGATACATCAGATTTTCATAAATGCATAGGTCACTTTAGTGTAATTATTCATATATGTGCTTTTGTAGATGTTTATATGCAAGATTTGCAGGACTCTAATTAAAAAAAAAAGAATTGGAAGAGCAAACACACAAAAAACAATGGCATGTATCATTCTGGAATGTGGGTATGTGCTGATAAGGACAGAAGATTTGAGAATTCAGTTAATTAGACTTCATTTGTGAGATCTTGTTTGAAAGCTCATTTTGAACTGCATGAAATGAAGTTTTATGCCCCAATTATAAAACACCAAGCAGTAAATTTAAGCAAATTTAAAAAAAAAAAAAAGTGATAGAATAGAAATTAGGACATCTGATGCAAGTAATTTTTGAAGAGATACATATGTCCTGTAGTTAAAAGAATTTATATAAGAGTCTTGGATATAGTACAGTCCTCACACTTGGTAAGCAATGACATAGGGAGGAAGGAATGTACTTGAATTTGGACCAAATATATAAAGTGTTTAGTAAGTATAGACCTTGCTCTAAAAGGAGACCAACTTTAAATAATCTGAAGGTATCTTAATGGAAAAAGCAGGCAAACAGTGGAATGTCATCCAACAAGAAGGCATTAAAGATGCTTTCAGTCTGAAAAGGGAAAATATAACTAAATCCAGTACATGTTGTAAACCATTGATAAGGTAGCTTCACTCTGTTAGAGGTCACTTTGACTCTAAGATGCTGTGAGTTTTGAGATGGCCATGTTTTTCAATATGACCTAAGGTTATTTTTCCACTATATTATTTGTAGTAGATTTTTCAGAATATATATGCCTTCAGGATTATGAAAGCTGCATGAAAAGCCCTACAATATATACAGTGTGTGAAGGCCAACATATAAATCTGCTACTTTTGCTTACCAATGCATTACACAAAATAGAGGGGTTAGTATTTCCTGGTATTATATAGTCTTTAATAGATTTAGAACAGTTTCTTTGGATGTACTTCAGCAATTAGTGTCAAGAATCAAGTTCTTAGCTGGGAGTGTTAGAAAAGATGATGAGCTAATATAATATTTGGGAAGCAAACGAACCCAAAAGCAGAAATTCCTCCATCTATCAGAAAACCTGCAAGCAGTCACTGCTATATTAGCTGATGGATTTCAAATATATATTAAAGCAGGTATGGATACTGCATGACTACAAGATTTCTTTAATGTTTTTCAAACAAAATCAAATAATATTTTTGAAATAGTCTTATTTCTAGAAGATAGAGGGTAATTGTAGAGGCAGAAGAGAGTGCTCAGATATGGTCAACTGCTATGGTATCCCAGGATTTATCTAATTTTTCTGTGTTGGCCGTTGATGATCACTATGTCATGATCACTGTGGACTGGATATAGATGCTAATTTTTTTTCTTTTCATTTCACCTGCTATAGGTGTTGTCTTTGTAACAGGGAAGTGCACTTTTCTCCCCTGAATGTTCCTCCAAGGTGGGCAACTTTTAGCTGGGATTTGGCACTTAATGGGTATATGCCAAGAATGAAGAAGCCAAACCAGTGCCTTTCATGCACTCTTTTTACACCTGTGATGAACTGCTTTGGAGGAGGAAGTGACAATATAGATGTATAATATTGAGTGAAGTGATGAAGTATAATGCATTCTAGGACAATTCAAGTTGATCCATCATAACTAAATTTTTCCTGCCCCTACTCAGAGAGGAAAACGCAATTGGAAGTAGTTTACCAATGGAGTAGTGATGAGTAGAGAGCAAAGTGCATATAACCACTAATATCAGGTGATACTATTCCCATTCCACAAGTTATAGCCATCTCCAGCTGCTTCAACATCTGATACTTATTCCATTGTATCCAGGTGATAGTAAAAATTATGTTGTTTTGATAATAGGAGCTTTTCTTCCCTTACCAATGAAATTTCACTGCATGTCTTCAGCTAGCCATCTTCCACAGCTCTTGGATGTTTACTATGTCTAGTGTAAAAGCAGTCATCTGGTTATTTTCTTTGGACAGGGACAGATCAGAGTGCATATACCATGTTTTCCCTTTCACTGGTGCCACCTATTGTCTTGTGGAAGAAGAATTGTTTTCATAATATCTTTTACTTTTTCTGTCTAGAAAAAGTATAATGCAAAAGGGTTGCAAATTAAATTTTCCTGCATAATATCTTTTTGGTACAATGAGGAAGGTTTAAAAATATCATCACATTTGGAGCAAACTACAAGGAATTTCTTCAGAGAATTCTTTATTACATGCATCTCTGCCATTCCGGGTTCTACAGTTTCTTTTCACTGTGTAATACTAATTCTCTTCTAATTCACTGAAAGTATAGATACCAAAAATAACTTGGTTTTGTTTTGCTTTGTTTTTTTTCTTCTTCTCTGGATCACAATAACTTTATTTTTTAATTGAAAGGAGGCTTGTGCCCGAATGGGGATATTCTGACATGCTTTGATAAGCTTAGGATAATATGCTTATATTCTTTCAAAAAATAAATTGTGGAATATTTGCTGCATTACTAGTGGGTAAATAATTGTTTGTAAACATGTGCAGAAAATTTGAAATAAAGAAGAAAGGACCTAAAACAAGGCAACTCTAATGATATTCCATTCCATCAGTCTTGGAAATGATAAAAATATTTATATCCTAAAAATACGACACGTGCAATAATATACAATACTGTTGTAGGATGGAATATGGTAGCCTCTATTTCTAAGCATTGTTTAAGTGAAAGAAGTCCAAATTCCATTTTTCAGTAATAGAATTATTTATTTTAAGAGGTGTATCCACAGATACTTAGTGATTGTGTTAATGCAGAATGAGGTGTTTGATCTCGTTTCATCCAGAGAGCTTGTGCGCAGCTTCTCTTTTGAACTATATGTTTTTACTGGTCATGCCTTGATTTTCAGGATTAAAGTAGGGAAAAAAAGAAAAGTACTAATGAAATTCTGTAGAAGCTGCCACATTTCACCTGGTTTCTTATCCAAAGCAATGCAAGGCTTTAAAGAAAAACTCTTAAGTCAGCCGAAATTCACTCAGCACTGGGCTCAACTTCACTCAGAAGAGTTGTGAGCCCTCACAAACCTTCTGAAGAATCTGGGCCAAGATTCAAGTTGGTATTGAAACCTGTAATCATTCAGGATTCACGTGCTCGTCAATTTCCTTGAGAACATTTACCCAGCTCTCCCTCAAGTTTTCTGTGGTTTGCTGGGATTTATTTTTTTTTTTTTTTCACTTTCAGGATAACAATGGTGAAGCCCAAGTCTTAAAGTAATGATTACTAAAAACATTTCCCACTGCAAATATCTGGGCACTAGTCAGCAGTGTTACTGCTCAGAAGACTACATTGCTACTAATAAAAAGCATTTGCAGCACTAGACAAAGCTCTGATCATTGTTGTGACTGGGGAAAGTATAAGGCAATTCCATTTGTATGTCTTTGCTACAGATTTCACATGCCTATTTGAATGTATGTTTGTAAATTACTGTTGATTGAAACATTTTAACAGAAAAACAGTGATTATCTTTGTATCTTAATTATGCCATTGCTTTGCTTTTTTTCAACAAATTTAAAATTTTTCAAAGAGTATCTATGATGCGGAAAAATAATTTTAATGGATTAATATTGTAGAGCTATGTTGGGAAAGTGGAATAAAAATAGCTGAAAGGTTTCTTCTTTTTTAGATTTCTATATGAATTTTAGAGCATTGACATTTGTTACCAGGACAGTTCAGAGCCTTTTCATGTTTCAAAACTTTCTGACTCTTGGGAATCCTATAATTCTCCTTGCAAGTTAAAAGTCCAGAAGTCTCCAGACTGAAAAAATAATCAAGTACCAAATTAAAAGAGCTTTCTGTCTTTCTGTTTAAGCATGCAGACTTTAAATGAGATTTAAGTTGTATTACCTGAATGACTGCATAAGTATAAATTTCACCTAAGCTAATGCTCAGAGCAGTTGGACAATTGCTTTGCACATTGGTGATGCCTAAGTTATCGGGCACATTTTTGTAGATTTTTTTATTAAGTGTTCTTTCAGTCATCTAAGTTAAGTGAAATGTGTGCAAAAAAATTATGAAAGAACATGTGGCAAATAGAGAATTTTTTCACCAGTGTTTGGGAAGGACAGTTTCTTATTGTATTATTAATACAATGCAATTAAAAATTAATTATATAGATACAATAATACAATTAAAATATTAATTTCCTTCACATGATCACTGGATGCTAATATCCTTCATATAAAACTAGCCATGTTTTCAATACGGGCCTGCTACAGCTCTAGTACTTCACTGATGGATGTGTGTACAGGGAGAGGGAAGAGTTTTCATTCGTAATTGCCACACAACTTGTAGTAAAGCTGTAAGGCTGAATCCTTCCTGCTCTTTGCTCAGCTTTTCCTCCTCTTGGTAGACAAGTTCCCATATTATTTGAGTTTTTGGAATCATTATTTAAGATCTGGTTTTACGTCAGTTTCATGACTTGGTTGTTTAGATTACTGGAAGATTTTTTTTTTTTTCATTTTCAAGGCTTTGAGTTTTGGATTGGGTTTTTTTTTTGTGGCAGTTGTTTTGGATTTCTTTTTAATAGAGTTATCAAAATTTGTGTAGTTTTGTTTGTGTGGTTGTTTGTTGAATGAGGGGGTTAGTTGGTTGGTTTTTTCTCAGAATTGATCTACATGAGTATATCCTCAGGTGGTTTCTATATATTTTACACATGACATATGGAAAATTAAAATTATCCTGGAACATCTCTATCTTTCACCTTGTTACTAATTATTTGATTGTATTTTTACAGCCAAAATAGACCAAGAAAATGAAGAGAAGTCACTGACAGAAGCACATAAAAGGTAAGAAAGAGCAATGTAGTAAGGCCTTTGATTGAAAAATATGGGGGTGTTAGCAGTTGATGTATTGGTAGCCAGTATTACTGTGTTTTTGAGTGGTATAGAAACACACTCAGAAAGAAAAGTGACATTTAGTTATTGTCAGTTTTAATTTGACAATGAAGAAAGATTGAAATTCTTTAAAGAACTATTGTACATTACTCCTGTCTTTCAGAAAATGCATTAACCTTAGGTAAAAATAAATTTAGAGTATACCATTTGGACTGAGAGAACACTGTTCATACTACACCAGTACCATGGTGATTTGAGAGGTATTTCTCATTTCCCAAACAAGTATTATTTGTTAGGTACCATTTCCTGTGCTTATAAAATGTCCATTTTATTTAAAAATAAATTAAAACTTTTTTTTAATAAACAAATGAGATGTATAATTAAATGTGACTTCCTTTGTAGAATTGCTAGTAGATCTTCAAATACTTTTTTTGTAGCAAAAAGCAAAATACCTCATTAAATTTCATTATAGATGTGTGCAGTTGAGACAGTTTTCAAAACTGGGAACCTCACTGCATTGCACAATATGTGGTTTGTTCTGATTTTTTTGGAGACTTCTCTAGCAGCAGTGTTTAAGTGGGAAAGTTTTATGTCAGTCCCAGAAAGAGATCAAAATATGGCACACAGCATTTATAGCCCAAATTTAGGGAAATTCACAGTCTGTATTTGTTCTTCTTTCACTGAAAATAGCATTTTCTTTTTGTATTTGCTACAACTATCACTTAATAACTACTAATGAATTATATATATTATAATTATAATTATATTCCCATTATATATTCCCAGAATTATGAAGTCTCTCAATAGGATTGCTCTAAAAGATATCACTATAAAAGTTTCCAGTTTTTACTAGATTTGTCAGCCATTCTATGGCCTCAACACCCAAATTTGCTACCTGCAGTAATGCCACAGGACAGTTGATGTCTTTCCTGGTACAACGTCACATTTTCTTCTCTATTCCCTTGGGACATATACTAAAGATAGTACCTGAAAGAGAAGCCAAGAGGAGTGAGTGCCACAAGAACCTCCCTTTTTACTTGTGAGGAGATGGTAGGTCCTTCAATGGCACATTGGGGGTGTGGAAAGGGAGTATAAAAGAATCACAGACAACTGCTTTGAGCAGGTCTGTGTTGCCTTAAGTTTCATTACAGAACCACAGAATATTCTGAGTTGGAAAGGACTTGCAAGGATCACCAAGTCCAATTCCTAAATGAATGGCCCATAGAGGGATCAAACCCACAACTTTAAATTTGGTGCTGTTAGCACGATGCTCTAAAAAGCTGAGATAATATTCGGGTATTGCTTTGACTTAGTATCACACCTCTTGCTCAAATATATGAAAGGCATTCCTGACATTTCTTAGGTTTGTTTAGCTGCTCTGTTACATAATTCTTATCTTTAAATTTTTCCTTCACAATAAAACTTTGAGAGAAGTTGGCACTGTTAGGAGATTGTTGTGATCTCTAATTGCTCTTTTAAGGAAATTATTTGTCCTGTCAAAAGTGGATTTGAATACAAATCCAGAGGTGACAGAAATCTAATGACAGTGGAATCTTCAGTCTGTTCAGAAATCTTGTGACTTACCACTGTCTTTTGGTATCTAATTCACTTTCCCTTCTAATCTTTTTCCCCGACAAGACTGGAACCATCATATCAAAAACTTTGTATTGGTTTTATTAGCCTGATGGGAGAAGAAAGCAAACTGCCCTGGGGATTCTTGTTCAGCTTGGTCTGCTTCTTATAACTTTAATCCCTAATTCTTTCTTCTCCCAGCTCCTTTTCCACAATTTGTCAAAGAAGAAAATTCTGCTTCATTGCTTCTCCTTTTTCTGGATATCTAGCAAGGATATTTTCTTTCTTCCTTCCATCTTCCCACTGAAATTCTTGATCAGATTAGTGCTTTTTGTTAGACCGCTGAAGACAACTTCATATAAGTTTTAGTATTATGTGTGATTATTTCAGTCAGATTTTTAATTTAGCTTGAAAATAAAATGCTTGGGGTCCTTTTTGGCAGGAGTTGATGAAAAAGATGATAGGAGCTTAAGAAGCTAAATAAAAGATTAGTTGCATTTGACTAATCATAGGTAGACAGCAGTGCATAGGATGACGAGACAAGCAAGTAGTGCAAGGAAAAGTGATGGATTAGATGGAGCAAAGTTAATGTGATTAATGTGCTTGGATTTTCCTTGTTGAAGTGGATGACTTCAACCCATGTGTAAGTTCAGGTCTGCTGCATGGGAGCATTTCTTTAGCTTTCATTAAAAACTATGGGTTTTTTATTAGTATTATTATTTTCTTTGTTAGTTTGTCTCTATTAAAATACAAAAGTCCAAAAGAAAAGTTCTTGTAGCAATAACAAAAAATGTTTCTGAAATGAAAAATTATTTGGGGAAAATGCAGCAATGTGTATTTTAAAAAAGCTCAGTTGTGCAATAGATGAGCTGAAATGGAAAGTTAATCTTACACACAAAATGAAGACAAAGAAAATGGAATGTCTGCTCCAGGGACTCCATACAGTGTTTAGCTGTTCATTTGTCACAAGTGAGAAAATGTTTAATCAGTTTTGAAATGATGTATTCTCTCTTTATTTATCGTGTTTAGTGACTTTAAGAGTGTCAGTATGTAAAGTGTTTATCCTAGGAATGGATTTCTGGCACATGGATAAAAATGGAAAGTGAAATATTTAGCTCGCAATAGGCTTATGTTCCAAGATCTCTCTGAGTAAGTATCCTGAGATGAGAAGAAAGCACACAGGTCTATGTTTATCTAGCTTACGCAGGCAGACAAGGAAGGCTCCAGCCTGGTATTAACACTGAAGTGACATGGAATATCTTCACCAAACCCCAAACAATTACATCATTCCCTTAACAATATTGATAAAGTGTAATAAGAAAGAACCTGGCACTTTCCAATTAGATCCTCATTGCTAAATGCTTGAGAAACTGTGAAATACTTGTCAAGTTAAAGCAAAAAATCACTCGTTTGGGGGGAGGTGAAACAAATAAAACAGAAAAGAGAAAGGAGGAGAAAGAGATGCTTCTGTAGTTTAGTAGTCCCCAGTTCAGTGCCCTTTTATTTTTTCTTCTGTTTTTATTTTTAATTTTAAAATAATGTCCCAAGACTGTCCCAAAATTTGTATTACAGATATGCTCTCTGTTTGCTGTATTTTCATTTACTTAGTGTTAAATATTTTTCATCTTTTCAGATGTTATTTTTACTTAAACAGCAAGAAAAAAAATTGAAGTATTATTTCCAGGTATGCTTAATACAATTTCAGAATGAAATAGACTTTTATCGTAGTAGCCACAGCAAATAGGAACCAGGATTGCAACAAAATTATTGCCCAAAAATTATGACAAGTGATACCTCATTTGCCATGCTAGGATGAAAGGCAATAGCAACAGCAGGAATACCATTTTGCAGACTTATAATCAGAAATGAGGTAGTTACTCCTCTTCTTGCACTTCATTTCTGAAGAACCTAGTAGCCAAACAACTTGACTGAAGTTACTAGAAACAGTATTCAGTGAAGTTGCAGGTCTTAATTCTGTGCCTTGCTACCTGAACAGCTGAATAGCTCTAGAGGAATAGCATGTAACTTTATTACTTTTTCTTATAATACCTCACCCAGTATTAAATTGTCATCTCCTTAGAAGGCTTCCAGATTCATGTCTTTTTAAAAAGCAAATAAATCCAGACTTGTAACACTGATCTCTTTTCATTGAAATAGTTAAGATTATATTTTTCTTATTTTCCTTCCCCTTTATCTGCAAACATTTGTGTCTTCTTGGAATAACACCTTGGGAATTATTCAGAAATTTAATTTAAAATGGTGGAGTATTTTATATCCAAGACACAGTCAGATGATCTTCAATTTTTCCTGCTATCTCTCAGTCTAACAATGAAGCATTTGATTCTAAATTCAGTTCAGCAGCACTGAAAGTTGTTCAGTTACTCATATTTCATATAATTAACTTATATCCCATTCCTGTAAGAGATAATGTGTGCTAGAAATGTTAAAGAATGCTAAAGATCTTTCTCCTTTTTTTTTTTTTTTTTTTTTTTTTTTTTTTTTTTTTTTTTTTTTTTTTTTTTTTTTTTTTTAAGTAATTTCAGATAGTATAACCCTGCTTAAAGTGATAAGTCACTAAGTCAACAGTTCCACACACTGGTGATTTAAAACCATTCACCTGTTTTTCCTGTTGATGCCTAACAAGACCTGGAAAGACAGAAATTCCACTTGCTGTCCCAGCTTTCTGTACATTACTGACTTTAAAAAATTCTAGAATTTCATTTTTTCTTTAGTAAATCTCAGTGTGTTATGAGAATATGTATATGTTTTAGAAAAAGTCAAACAGAGGACTTTTTGCCTTTTGACGTAAGTATCAACCGGGGAATTTAGGATGTGTGTGGCTTGGTATAAAATGCTCATCTCTCCATGTCTGGATATTTCTATTTGGTTTATTTTATAATTTGCTTCCATTACTTGCACATTCCAGTGATTTTTGGGCTTTTAAGTGCTTTCTGAGTGCAGCCTCCCAGGCACCTCTTCTGTTTTCAGGACTTTTAATAATCCAGTTAGAAATGTGTTGTTGCTTTCTTTTGCTGTAGCAACAAAATGACATTAATTTTGAAGAGAAATGTTTATCTTTAAATTGCCTGCCCAGTATTCTTGACACACTCTTTGCAGACTTCCATTGACATCACTAAACATGAGAACTTGGGGAGGAACAAAGGTTTACACCTGCTTATGAGCTGACAAGTTGATGACATTTAGAGAAATAGCAGACAGTATGGTACAATGGCACTGCTGAAAAGCAACACCTCGAAATGTAGCACCTAAGTCTGGTAATCCTTTAAAACATTAAATGTTCCTCCCACCTCACTCCCTCCACACAATGTTTTGGATTGTTTCCAAAAGTGAACTGTAAAGTTAAAGAGAAAATTGAGTTAATGATAGAAATAAACTGGTGAAAAGCTTAGAATGGAAGAGGTATGTAGTTTAAAAAAAAAAAAAAAAACAAAACCAAGAAAAAATCAGAAGGAAACTCTTAACTGAAAGGCAAGAATATGCTATTGGACTCTGTCTTTCACTACTCTTTGGCCATTCATCTATTGTTGGTTGCTTCACTGTTATGTCTGTTTCTCTCTGTGTGGCTCCCAGCATGTAGGCTGGAATCGCTAAGGGTAATACATTTCAGACCCTAGGTATACATTAGTTGGATCAGCAAAAAGTAAATACTTGCTGAGCAGAGGAAATGTGTATAGAAGAAGCTTACAGACTGTTAAACAGTTTGGATCATTCTAGTTTAGTATCCTGTCTCTGACAAAATATCAGGACCATAGATATGCAGTAATGGAAACTTACCCAGCAGTTTAGTTATGTCAGAAAGTCTCTTCTAAAATATGGCTAATTGGTCTTATCCTGGAAGATGAAGTCCTTGTCCTTTTCTGAAAATATTTGCCAAATGACACAAGTCCTTAACCATTTGGATGATTGATTTTTGCCTGTAAGAGCATTATCTTTTCTTTTAAAGATTTTGGCCTACTTGCTTTGAAAAATAATTTTATTTTATGAGTTTGAAATTAGTTGGCATTTAATGGCACTCAGTGCTAGTATGTGCAAATGTTAATGCAACTCCTTACAGACTGGGGTGCTTTTCAGAGATGTAATATTCTGCCATGTAAACCAGTTTTTTATGCAACTTATTATAAAGTTCATGTAGAGGGTTTATTCTTAGATCTTACAGTAAAAGATAAAGGACATTAGTTTAAGGTGCAACTACAGTTACACAGCTAAATAGCATGGATAAAAATACAGCTAACACCCTATCACAATAGTTAAAATATCACAATTGCCTGATCACAATAGTTAAAATAACTCAACCCAAAACTAATGCTATGGCATTAGACTGAGGATTAAAAAAAGAGAAAATAATAGAAGAACCATGTAGCTAGTAAAATTAGTGGGAAAATAATACATGAATTAAAGTCTTTCAATGTGTCACATTTTGTTTGGCTTCCAGTTTATGTTCAGCAGGTGGTTTCACTGAGTAGCCCTCAAAAATTCAAGATATTCCTTTTGAGCTGTTGCAGCTGAAGTCAAACGCTTGTGTGCGTGTGTGTATGTGTGATTAGCTCCAGTGCCTCTCCCTTGTGCATCAGCTTCTGATTATGTTCAGCAGGACTTTTCTTTCATCATATTGTCTACCTGAGCTGTTTGGTTAGATTGTTCCCTAAGACCTTCACAGTCAGTGTTTGCATTTACAAGGTCTGTGACTTAAATATGGATAACATGTCTCCTTTACTCTCTTATGCTGGTTTGCCACTGGAGTTGCTCCTTTCTTCCTTGCACTGCATGTTACCATTTACTTTAAGTATTACAATATTATATTGTCGTTGTCATGTACATGCAAATAGAAAAGCAGAACGTCAGGGATGGAATTTAATTAGGTCACAACTGCTGTGTTAACTCATCTGGGAACTATCCAGTAATAATCTGTGCAATATAGGTCATTCCTTCCATAACAATTTCCAGCTGATGGAAGGCTGCCATCCACAAGCTGATCCACGATATAGGGATTGCTTCAGCCTACTGCTGAAACTCCACTGTTCTTCTCATATATAGAGATTAGGTGACTAGGAAAAAAAGCATTGTCTCTTTGCTCTTCCTCAGTTTGTTCCTCGGCCTCATTGCCTTGTTTCTTTAACTGCTTTAACAAGCTAGTTCAGAAACAGCTTCACCAGGCTGGATCCCTTCTGTACTATGTCTTAAATGAGGGCTTCTCATGAAATAACCTCACCTGCTTCTTTTCTCTACTGCTGCCTGAAAGATAGTTCTGCCTTAGTCTGTGGAGGAGGTAAAACTTCCTGCCTCCCCCTAAAGAAAACGATTCAGGCATGGTCACCGCAGACCAGAAACCCCATGGAGCCTCCTTTGAAGAGATGGGAGCAGCTCCTCCAGACATGAGATAGGTTTCTTAGGCCAAAGGAATATGGTTTTTCTAGCTTTGCTTGGATGTGTGAATATTGATGATTCGCAAATCCAGAGTTGATATGGTTATTTAATACTATATTTCTATTCATTTCAGGGCTTCCACCTTTTCACCTTGTAGGCAATCCTTTTAGAAAGTGCTGCCCATTTTCTGTACTCATCTGCACAAAGGTTCTTTCACTTCTATGAAGAGAATATATTGGGATAATGAGACTTGAACCTCAAGTGCTTAAAGTTTGAAAAATGCAAATAAAGACCTTTCCAACCTGACAGTTCATCAAGACAGATTTTGAAGTCTTTCAATTTCCTGTCATGGGATTTTTCTGTAATTGGCTTTAAAATATGAAAGCCCCCATGAACAGTTCTGCTTTCAGCAAAGGATCAATTTCTTCTATTCGTAGTTGTGCTGGCCATGATGATATGAGTGGATGCATGTTAAGGAGAGAACTCTTGCACACTGAATTAAGAATAGTCTCCAGAGCAAAGTGTTAAGGTGAAACTGCGTTAAAGACCATTAAAATACTAGGATGTTCTATAATACCTAAGTATTTCAGACCATTTTTATTCTATAAAGAATAGAGTTTCAAAGAATATAAACTGAAAACCTAAGTTTGACTTGAGCACCGTAATAGAAATTATGATTATGTGAAAAAAAACCCCTATACATTCATTTCACTTGCTATAATTTAGGGTATATTTTTGTCAATGCACGTATATAAAATTTTATCTATGCTGAATGATACTCTTAAAAATGAGTTAATCTTATGTGTACCTGAAATTTTGTAAAACGTGGGTGTGGTTTCCATCTAGATATTTAAATCATTTGCTCTGGATTTAAGAAAAAAAATTATTCCATTATATAACTGGTATTATTTTCTTAGATAACCCTGACCTTGCTTCCTCATGAATTTCAGTTATGGAATGAGCCACACCATGAGAGCAGGCAGATTGCAAGGTTGAGGCTGTAATCAATAAATTGAAAAACCATAATAAGCTTTTAATGCTGTATGTAGTGCACCACAGCTCTGCCGTACTTCCATATATAATTATAACCTCTTTAAGTAATAATGGTTGCTTAGAAGGCCTCCAATGAACATGAAGAGTGTTTATATAAAGATCTGAAGTCAAGTTGGGCTTTCACATGGGGCTTTTAACTGTTTTTCTTACAGCACTGAGGCAGCAACTTTTGTGTCGGCCCACTGCTGTTGAAATTCATTCTACCACTGTATTCTGTGTCTAACAGCACCTTATTATTTCTTCAAGTTCAACCAGCCAAGGGTTATTTAATATGTTTGAAGATCACATGTTTGTCTTTTTAAGAGAGAAAAATAGTTTTCTCTTGGATATGTTACTGGGCCTGACTCTCCAGTGCACAAAATTACACGGTATTGTTTTACACATGCTCATATTGCCTGTGTCTAGCTTAGCACAGAGCTAGCCATGTGTCTGGAGCAGCTCAGCTGGCAGGCATGGGCATGATATCCACGTTAACGTGAATTAAAGGCATTAAAGTCCAAGATAGAGAGCCTATACTTTTATGCAAGGTACTCAGGTAACAGTGGGTTGCAGCTAACACCAATGCATCTGGAGACCTTTAACTACTTCAAGCCAAGGTTTTGGGAGAAAGTCAGAACTGATTTAAAGTTGTCATTTTAAAATTCATGGGAAAAGCGCATGCGACTTCAAAATGCATTTGAAGAGTCACACTAAAAAAATGATTGATTTTTAGATTTTTTTTCTTGGAGTGGCCCATTAGAATACAATATCAGAGGCAAAGAAAAGACGCAAAGTTAGTTTTGTTTCTAATGTATTGTCTCAATTCATATTTTATTCTGAACAATATTCTTGAATGGAAATATGACCGATAATATTCACAGCAAAATTTAGGTTCACATAAACCCCAGTCACTGGGTGAGATGTAGCTGACAAATGCTTTGCACGTGATATAATGATGATACCAAAAGTGTCTCTAACCTACATTTCCTGATCTTTGATTTTCACATGGCTGGAATCTGACTCAGTATATGCGGAATGGCTTTTTCAGCACAGTATTTTTTTGTCACCAGAAAAGTTCCGTTTGCCAAGATAGCTTGCTCCTGATAAAATTTAGCACCTAATGCTATGCCACCTTGGATAAAAGATGGTCTTTTTATATCAGTGGAGCACTTGTTTGCGTCAGACTAATGCAAAAAAACCTGGAATCAACTCAAATGTATAGAAGGACCAGGTTGTAGCCTATTGTTTTAGAGATGAATGAGAATAAAAATACAAATTAAAAAATAATTAAACCAGTGAGGGAAAATCTTGCAGAATGCTTTTCAAGTGTAATGTTAACCATGATCCCTGATAGCCAAATGTTTACAGAAAATATAAGCAACAAGGATTGATTAGGCAAATTTCATCATACCCAACCAATGTATCGTAATCTGGACCTGATGAAAATATTTTGTAAAATAAAGATTTTGAAAGGCTCAGTGCTCACATGCACCTTTCAACAAAAATAGGATTTAATTTAGTTATGGCCATTTTATTTTGCTGGTTTGCAACCTGGTGTTATGAGGCACTTTTTTCCTGAAAGACACGAATAAAGAAATATTCTCTTATTGAATTAAGTAAATAGAAGAGTATGGAATAGCAGTTTAAATTGAGGTTGAAATAGCAACCTGATATGTGAAGGGTTTATTCACTGTTAACACATTGAGATTATCAGTCTTCCTAAAAATTTATTTTTCCCAAAATGTTTAAGTGCAAAGCTTTATTCCTAATACCTATTGAATTTAACAGTCTGTGTCACAGTATGTGCTCTGTACTATGTAACATCATCCAGTTACAGGGTCTGCTGCCATTAGTATAAACTGTGGAAGTTTTGCATTCATGTCACTAATAATTATGTACAACTGATAATATTGATCATTGTATATCATCACTACAGTTGCAAAGCATTCCTAGTAGTGGGAGGGAGGGTGTTAAAATTCTCATGAACAAGACAGAATGGCCTGTCAAAATAATTTTCTCTTCCTAATAGTGGATGCTTTTTGTTGAGTTTTTGTTGGGAGAAAAAAAAATGATGCTTCAAAGGTAGAGGGATTTTTTTGCTGTTACTGAAGCTGCTAATTTTCATATGGTTGAAGCAATAAAAAGCGTTTTGGTTTAATATGAATTTATAGGAGGCAAGAGACCAGGCATGAGGAAGATGACTTAGGATTCAAAACATTGCAAATGTTTGGCAGGTTTTTTTTAGAGGGAAAAAAAAAAATCTCTTGAGACCTTTGTTTTCTAAGGAGCAATATTACAAAATACATAGTTACACAATATAAATTGGCAAATGAAAGATGAGATTAATGATTCTGGAAGCTAATTCAAACTGGCATATTATCTCAACTTTCTTTTTAATATAAGAAAGTTACTTTTCTTCCTTTATAAAAAGGGAAAAAATAACAGGACAAGAAAAAATGTCTTACCAGCCTTCAGTTACTAGATATCTTGAATGAACCTGTACTTATTTTGTACATTTTTCCACTTATAATTATGCAGAACAAGAGACTGCACTGAGGAGAGGAAATTATATATTTTTTTAAAAGCAAAGAAAAGGTGAAGAAAGTGATGTAAAGTTATAGTGCAGAGAAGGACCCTCAACAAAATACATCAGTAGAAAATTACACCCTTCACAAAATGCTGTGCATATAAAGTTTCCTAACAGTCTTGTGCTATCTCAATCATCAGGATGCTGGTACTCTTTTATTGTACATATTTTATGTGACCTTGTTGAACTGGTTGGTATTCTGTGTGAAGATTAACTCTTGCTTTCAGATGTTGAATACACTAAGAAAATAGATACAAAGCCCTGGCCTCTTTATTAAACAAACCAAATACTAATATAGTTATTCAAATTATTAGCATCCAGGAACCTATATATTGTTACCTCTATAGCATCCAGTTACCTCTATTGTACTCACCTTCTGTATGTAGACAACAATTCAGGATCAACACTGTGAACAGACTTACATGTCCATCAACTCAGTTTGGCTTTAAATAAGATTCATGTCTTAAGGTAGTAGGAGGCAGATATAGTCTTTTCTTTCTCTTTTACCTTCTATCTTTTGGTAGAATGTGCTTAGTTCTAAATTTTATTCGTGAGTTTAATTGAACTAAAAGGTACTTTAGTGGTTTCAGCCTGATTTAGAGCTGCTTCTGAAACACAACTTCTTCACAGAAGTAGCAAGTTATACCTTTTGCACTAACTGTTCTTAATTGCTAATGTACATAAGTGACGCTTAGAGATTTATAAAGCCAAAATAGAAAAGAATGTCTGTGTTCAAACTTCAACCAAAATACTTAGTCTGTTAAGCAGAGGAATATTAATCAGAATAGAAACACTTTTTTCTGCTTTTAAATCCACATTGGAGCAGATCTTCACCCTTGCAGGTGATTTAGTTTGCTGCATGGGGAAACCAGATACGTGTGTGTGTGTGTGTGTGTGTGCTCAGCATTTCTCAGAAAGGTCAACCAGGGCGTGTCTCTACCTGTGGTTACTTTGCTATTTGTTTGGCCAAGAAAGCCTGATCAAATAATGCTGAGATGAAACTATTGCTGTCTTAGTATTGTTTATTTGCTTTTGTACACATTTAGAAACCAGCCAGTGCATCCCAGACAGCCGGCTTGAATTGGAATTGTCTGCAACTTTACGCTAGCTGTTTTCAGAATAGAATGAGAAAAAAAAGCAGAATAATCCATAGCTGCTCTTAAAATATTCCTAATGGATCAGATCTATTAGCTAGTATTGCTATCAATGAGCCATTTGCAATGTGAATAGCTTCTTTTCTTTTTCATATGATTAAATTTGGTTTGGCTGTTAGTACATCCGTTCCTTTCTTTCCTCCAAATAGAAAAATCACTTTCATAGACTCATAGTTGTACTCAAGGGAGCACATATAAAAGTCCAGTGATTCATTCATCAGATTTCCACATTTGAGTAAGCAGTGAGTTCAGACATCAGTCTGAAGTGATTTTTCTGAATTACCCAAATACTTGAACCAAGGAAGACAAGGCACTAACCATCTTTCCTGATTTTATTTTCTTCCTTACTTGTCACAGATGAGCAACTCCTCCATTGTTTTGAGAAAGATTGTTATTTAATTCTCCTTCAGGGCCAACATGAGGGATAGGAAACCCAGTTTGAAATCTGTTTAAAAGATTTCTGTCTTTTGCCATGTCAGGGTGAGACGATAGTGTGAATATCACTGTCTTATTTTTAATCACGCTGGAAAAGTCAGGCTGTTAGAAGCAAAGGCAGTGACCTCCTTTGCCTCTTTTAATCCCTGAGTTGCATGCCCTTCTTTCCCTCTTCATGACTCAAAGATCTTCTCTAATGCACATTCTTTTCCTTTAAGACTCTCAGAAAGAGTATGCCTAAGTAGGAACATTTTCACATGAGAAATGGACAGTAAACAACCTTTGCAATACTTGTTTCAAAATAAATGTTTAATTTTGCAGGTAGATTAAATGAAATTGAAACAGGTCAGATGAATTTCCCAAGGTTGTATGATGCAGAAATTAATTTGAGTATAGGAACAAAAGGCTTTTGATAACTAGTCTCTTATTTGATTCAGAACATCTATGTGGTGCACAGTTAGGGATAGTAACAATGATATTTGCAGACACTTTGTTTCAAAATCTGCTAAAAAATGAAAAGGGAAATTTGAATGGCTTGTCCCAGAGCAAAGACCAGAGATATTTAAGATATTTTCTGCCTGGCTGAAGTCTGAAAGGATTGTATCTAGTCTTGGGGCTATGGTAATATCATTCAGATTTCTATTTGTTTTAAAATGCATGTCCCCTCCTGGAATAAGCCTTGAGATATGTCTAGTTTGACATATGTAAATATTTCCAAATCAAACATTTAAAGACCATGGCAACAGAGAGAGGATTTATTGCTGTCCCTGTTTTATTATTTGATGCATTTTGATTGGCTTTATTTGCTTTGTCTTTCATGTGTGAAAGATGCCATTTTGTCTACAAAAATGACAGCATCAAATGTATAGCAAGCAGGTTTCCATATGTCTTCTAAATGAACTCTAAGAGACTTTAATGCTAAAGAAGGGTAGACCTCTCTGTGTGTGGAAAAAACACAGCAACTGTCTTGACTGTTTGATCTGCATATATAGAAAAAAAAATATTTGATTTGTGGAGATTTACACCCTGAAGTATTATTGTGTTGCAGCTGATGTCTTGTGCATTGTTACTGGGCATTAGAAAGGTGTGACATACTAACAATGACAACCTGCTATACTGCTGCTGTTTCACATTTCACAGACAGCTAATTTCCCTTACCTCCCAAACTAACTGCTAGGGAGTCAAGCAACCTGCATGAGCATTTCTCTGCTTTCTTTAAACCTAGTAATTATGTTACAGCTGTTTGACACAGCTGTATGAATGTGTAAGTTTGCAGTGGTTATACAAGTAGTCCACCAAGGAAAAAAAAACTGGTTATCTCCTCCTGCTGTCAGAGGATAGTTGGAATAAGTGAACAGCAGTGGAAGTCTTTGCATCTCTAATAGATGTTAGTGCTCTTTTTATTTTATTTTTTTTTTAATTGAGCATTTCCTTATACAGTATGAATTTCATTTTGTTTGGCTTCCTGTTTCTTGGGATGTTTTCCTGTGATAGAATTCTAGCTCATTGTCTCATATATTAAAGCATTACTTGGGATGGCCATTCACTGTCAAATTCTTTTCTCATCATTGTAGTTTGCAAAGTATTTTGAAGATCTATTTCTCAAAACAAGGTTTCTTGTATGAAATTCTATCTTTCTCTGTTTTGTAAATTATTAATGGGCTTAATTCAGAGAGCTTCTTAAAAAATAAGTGACTCAGCTGATGCCTCAAGTTTTCTCCCTTTTTCTTTATCCCTCACATTCCTCCAAAAATATTGTCAGCTCATTCTGAAAATTCAAATGAGCCTTTGATATGACTTCCCCACTGGCCAGCTGCAGAGCAGTGAGTCTGGGGGAAGAGACTGGGAGAAAAAATACCTCCCTGATAACATTTGCAGTCTTGCAAAAAGTGAAAATATATGACAATAGGAAGAAATTTAAAACAGTGCAGCTGACTGCAGTGTCAGGGATATTCTGTTTAAGTGATTCTGCGGAGTCAGAGGATAGATGAAAAATACCTTTCCCAGTATAAAACTGTGGGGAAAATATAAGTAAGCAAAATGGAGTATTTTAATCAGTAATGTTAATCATTAATGAATCATTTGAAAAAAGATACCCAAACCAAACCCACAACAGAACCCAGCCAAAAAAAAAAAAAAAAAGGGCTTTTATTGACCAAACACTGAGTTAAACATCAGAGTGCCATGGTAGGTTGAGAAAGCTGAAGAAATTACATGGTAAGGTAAGGTGGCATTTGAGTACCAATGTCATGGGTTTAAAAATGAGAATGTTTTCTATATTTTTATGTGCTACATCTTTGTTGCTCAACATCTTCAGTTTGCTTCAGCAGATGGAAAAATGAATTGCAGATTAGGAGGAAAAAAATGATGTAAAATTTGGTTGGCAAATTGATGCTAAATTTTTAGGATATAGGCCTTTTTATTCAGCAATATGATAATATATGTAGATGCTTATTTTTCAGGTTGGGCAAAACAACTGGAATATTCGGGTTTGAGAATTAGGGTAAACATTTTTGGTTTTTTGTTGCAGAATTTGCGAGAGTGACCCTTCTGAATGGTTGAATCTATATATGTTCTTTTCACCATCATAATCCATGAATAAAGATATAATTTCTATGACTAAAATTACATTTCCATCCATTTAGCTGGCATTGGATTTTCCCCAGAATTAAAGTATTAAAACTGTGATGTATGATTCAGAGAAAATTATCATAGGAATCAATGAATAGTAATAGATCAGTGAGCAAAGTACCTACAATTATATTTCAAGTGAGATTTTTCTGTTGCATTTTTTTATAAGCAATTATCCAGCAGCTTGCATATTGAGCTTCAGATCAGGAAAACATTCCTAAAATCTCCAATATTTACAAAATGTACAATGAAAAAACAAAATGGAATAATAGTTAATCAAGCAATATTTTTAAAAATAATTATTCTGTACCTTCCTGTAACATTTCTGAAATAAAATAGAAGCGGTTCAAACTCAGAAATACATTAAATTTCAGTTGCAGTCACAGTCGTCACTCAGTGTGGGAAATATGACCTTTGCATTTCAGGAGTAGCTTTTACTTTTACTTGAGGAGTAGCTCATGTGTTTGCTACACTAGTTTTACTCTCGCTGTGCTCAGAAGGGATTGTTGGACTGTTCTGGTAGAGTCACAATGGGCACCTGTTTTCTAGCACAGCCATTCCTGGGCCAAGTTTTCTCTTGCGTCATTTCTTGTTTAGTACAAAGCAAGTTTGAGTTCTACAATTTCTGTGTAGTCTCCAGCCTAAGCTATTGTGTTGTAGCACAGACCTAACAGAACTTGAAGTTTATTTACAGTCCTTTATGGGCTTTGACTCTGTGTTTTGAAAACAGCTTTAAACACAACAGAAAAGCAGTGTATGGGTGGGTGTGGATATCTGGATTTTTAGGGCCGTGGACAGTGTGTTCATTTTAGCTTTTCAAATGGAAAATATTTTGGTCAAAACTAGAAACTGTGATAAATCCCAGATTCCAGCTTTACTGAAGAATCATCTTACATTGTGTACCTACTTGTATGTGAGGAGCTCAGAACTGTTGTATTTTTCTATTATTTTATTTTAGATCTGCTACCAAGAATAATGAAATACTATTTCGGTGTCAAGTACAAAAAAAAAAAAAAAAAATACATCAGTGGGTACTGAAGCATTTGCTATTTCTGCTTCTTTGACAGCTTTTTGGAAACTACAGCCTATTTCTGTATGAAACCAAAAATGGGTGAGAAGGAGGTGTCCCCACATTCTTTCTTCAGTATTTGGCATGAATTCAGTTCTGACTTCAAAGACTTCTGGAAGAAGGAAAACAAACTTATTCTTCAAGAAAGGTACATTTGTTTGTTTGTTCAAAGGATTTTCTCAAAGAATGTTATTGGGAGCAATCTCACAGAAACCAGTCAGACACACTTCATTAGCACACAACCTATTGAATGCCTTTTGGAGTTTTCTCAGGTTTTGTTTTTTTAACAGATCATGACACCACCCTCACCACCCCCAATGCCCCAGTCATTCTAATTTTTGAATGGAATTTTAATACCAGTTTGTGCTAAAGTTTTTGGGGTCCATTACCTGAACAGTGGTTTTGGCAGAGCATGTAACTACTAAGCTACTATGAATCCAAGCAATGGAAGACTTGTTTTAGGCCTGAAAGTTGATTGAAGATTTTTATTAGCATATTTAGTCAGAGAAAGTCAAGGCATTAGGACATGGCATATTGTAAATATTTGTTTGACGATGCTGGGGAAAAGGAAGACTGAAGGAACAAGTCAATTAACCTTGTGTTAAAAAAAGCTCAGACTGAATGATATTGCAAATCACAGCTTGGGTGATGGGGTACACAAGAGCAAGTGTGGTATTATATGGCATAAGGAAATGAGAGAGTAGCTTTGAAAATCAGCCATGGTGTCTGGTCCATGTTTTAGAAGAGTTATGAAGTCTATACTCATCTTCATGCAGATAGTCCATTGTGGTCACCCTTTGTTTGTAAAAATTATGCCAATAATTAATCTGTTGCTTAAAAAGTAATAAATTTCATATCAGGAAAAGTTAAACTTATGCAAACATGTAAATTCTAAGCATTGTTATGTAATCCTACAACTATTAGCAGCTTGAATTGAAGCTACATCTGACCATAAACATTGGTAGGATTGAAGCTTTAGATTCATTAAATTATTGACATCAGCCTGTTTCTAGGTAATTTGACAAGAACAGGCCCTATTTTCAAGTATACTCATCCTATGTAATTGACACAGACATCTGACTACAGGTTTAGAAAGTTACTGAAAACTTCCCTGAGGCACCTGTATAGTCAATATTGTGTATACCGTATGTATTTGCTGTAGGTGGGTATGTTTTGGAACAGGAAGTCTCACTGAAGTGAGTAAAACTGGATTCTGCTACTACAGCAAGAGCATGGTGCAAATGTTAACACAGCACAGCAGATCTCTGGAGATCTCATTCATATTACTGACTGTCTAAATTAATTTTATGTAATTAAGTATATCTCTTTGAAAATTTTAAGCAAAATTTTAAGCAAAATGTCCTTTTATTTCAAAATAGTAAGCTATTTTTCTTTTAAAAAGTCCAAAAATCCTCCAGAGGGTTCTCACAGGAAAATAGTTTTCTTTAAAAGACATTAAGTAAATTATCACAAAGCTTCTTCCTCCTTAAACATCTAAAGTTTAAGAGAAGAATGGGATTGAGATACAATCATTTGACCCTCTTTGAGTTCAGTGTATGTGTATACTAAGAAGATGTGTTGAAGCACCAGAGAAAAAAGCTGTCTGCCAGCCTGTCCCTTCTAGGGCAAGGGTGGCTTTAGCCTGAAAGGAGCTGAACATGTATAACTTAAAAAATGGCTGCAGGGGCAAGATGTGACAGGGAAGGGCAAGGGCAGTGAGGAGGACATACAGTAGGAAAAGAAACTGGGAGATCCCTTGGAAGAACAGCGGGGGCACTGTTGTTCAAACCTGGACTCCGAACTTGTGGGTTGAAGGTGGCTTTCCCAGGGCGATAGACAGGACTGTGTAACTTCAGTCCAGGAAGTCACTGAAATTCAGACTAAAAATAATACATCCTGAATGTCACAAGTAGATTTTTCGTTTGAATTTTAACTTTTACTTGCCTCATCAACTTTAAAACTTCCACTCTATTTCATTTGTTCAGGTGAGGCAGGGTTTAGACTTTGGGGACCTTTGATGTCTGGTTGTGCTCAACTCTCAGATCTTTGGTATGGTGCTGCTGTGTCAGGTCTGGCGAAGTGAAGTTCTCTTCATTACATTCCAGGAATTAGAATGTTTTGGCCAAATTAGCAGTAACATTTTTTCAAGTAAGACATATCATTTTCCTGAAAATTAAGAGTCTTCTTTAGTTAAAGAACTGTCTTACCAAAGCCTTTGCACAGAAAATACCTTTTCTCCAATCATAGTTCAACCTGATCTCTGAAGTTGTCTTTTAGGCTTTTTTTCTTGATTTCGCATTTCTGTCTCTCTTAATGAAAGACAAGGTGGTGTGCTATGAAGGTGTCTTGGTATTGAGAAATCAAAGGAGAAAAATCTAAATGGAAAAATACAAGTTGCCAGAGGTGTAAGAATGTACATCATGATGGTTTTCAAAATCTCAGCCTAGATCAAGAGATCTATAGGTGACAAAAATCTGGAAACTGCCTATTGCCATTAAAATATAAATAATTATTTCAAGAAAGTAGATTTTCCCCCTTAGGTAATGTTCTTGGAGTTTTTTTCTGCTAATAAATTTGAGAAGCAGGCTAAAACGTTTAATGATGAGAGAAACTTCCTGTAATTGTTCGTTGGCAGCAAAATCAAGTGACAGATATGGTGAGACATTTTCAAAGACTGAGGAATGCCACCTTGGTGAGCTATTGACCACGTTTTTGCCTCATGAAACATACTTTATTTGCAATAATTTTTTATAAAATGTGTAGCTTTATTCCCTTGTCTTTTTCAGCTTGATCATCTTTATCAAGCCATGGTTGCTTTGGGTTTTTGTAGAATATTTTGTATTCTAGTTTCCATATGGACTGCTAATAGAGGCTCTTCCTTATTTAGTCTCTGCAAATATGTGTCTGTCTTACTCCTTTACAATAATTTAACCGAAGGATTTTTACAAATGGTATTTCCAAAGGTGGTACTATATTTTGTTAGTGATAGGTTAAGCATGTATGTTCTAACAAAAGCAGTCAGACAGTTCTTATTTTAAACACTTTTCACTTGGCATTTCAACTTGCATATTGGTTTGCCAGGCATTTATATGCAAAAGATAAACATTGAGGTGTCAGACTTTGTATTTCCTTAGGAGAAGATGAGAAAAAAAAAAATGGTGCAAAGTTAAAAACAATTAATTTTTCTGAAGTTTTCTACTGCTTTCACTCTTCTCTTATTTGAAGTAAAGCAGAACTAGAAAATACCATCTGTAGGGAAAATTATACATGATAAACTTTTAAATACAGTAGAAATAAAAATAAAAAATGCATCTGAAAATTTTCAAATACTACTTCTTTCTGATTAAGCATCTCTAAAAAAATCCAAAATAAACAAAAAGCCCACCGAAAAACAAACAAACAAAAAAAAAAAAAAAAAAAAAGGCAAAAAAGCCCACAAGAAAAGGAAAGCCATAATCAAACTTAATGGGGCATGTTTTGAGTTTTTCCATTGTGGTGTTGTTGTCATTGTCCTTCAAATATATTTATAATATGTCAGTCATAGTCTATGGTTTTCATCAGACTTTGCAAACTCTTGAAAGGTTTATTGTCAGTATAGCCTGCATTTTGTGCTTAATCAGCAAGAAAAGACTGGAAGAGCTGACATATTTTCCCTAATATTTTTGATGTTGTTTGAAAAGAGAGCTTATGATTTTGAAATTCACAGGCTTCCTGTTCAGCACTCTTATTATCTATACATGAATTTGAGGTGTTGCATACCCACAGATGCACGTTGCTCTCTGAATATAGTCAGGTAATGCACAGCTGCAGTAACAGCTCTGCAAAAGTCTCCCCTTCTTAGGAAAACTCTTAGGCAATCAGACCACCAATCTACAAATGCCAAGTTTTCCCTCCTGTTTTGGAAAAAAGTGTCTTTTATGAGCTGACCTATGAATGTATCAACCCTTTTCTCATTAATCTCTTTTCTTTAGCTTCTAAAAATGTTTCTTTATATTTCTGAATAAGATGTAGTCAATCTGAAGTGCACTATTCCAGTCTAGCATTTCTGTGAGAGCAAGAAGTATTTTTATTTTTCTTGACATCCAGCAAAGGCCTGCAAAATTGTTGCCCAGACCCTACCATTTTCCTACTAACCAGGAAAAGATACCCTATCCTAAGAATGAAAGAGAAAAAGAGCTCATGAAGCAACATTCCCAGAGGGAAATCTTGAAATGTTCTAAAAAATTAAAAAGTTAAGCAACTGCTGGTCCTGGAAATGAAATATAAAGCTACAGTTATTTATCAGAAAATCTCATATTGCTATGGACAACAATGATTCATCTTTAGGACTACATCTTTCCTTTATGGCCGTAGAATAGACCCTGGCTCATTACAGTAGCAAAAATCAGCAAGTCCTTTAGGAAATTTTATGTTTTAAAGTTCCATTGCTGTCAAATGTTAGTATCAATATCATCAGGTCATACATACCAGTTCAGACCTTAGTAGAAAAGTATCAGTGATATAGCAGAAGCTCATATGCAGGGCCACAGTTCCCTCTTCCCTTTCTCTGGGTGTGAGTGAGGGGTTTACACTTGTCAGTCCTCTCCAGCTCTGGATGTGCTTCCCTCTCTTCAGACCGTTTGCTGTTCTAGAGGGCCTGTGCAACTTGGCAAAGATTTGCCTTGTATTAGTTGTATTTCTAGATGGGAGAGCTGGAGGAGGAAAGAGTGAGGGGCAGATGGAGGTGCCCTGTAAATGCGGGTTTAAGGCAAACAAAGGCCCTAGCCTTTACTAAGAGTTGTGTTGCTGAGCAGAGGCTGTGTCAGGGATGCCAGCAGAGGAGAGTTCATAAGCAGGATCAACACAGTGGTAAAATTCTGTAAGTCCCTGATATCTTGCATCACACTAAGCTTGAGAATTTCTTTTGGCTGACTTTATTCAACCCTTTAACTCCCACGATAAATCTTTGACACATTAAAAATAATCTATAAACTCAGAAAAATGCACTCATCTCTCAAATGCAGAAGTTGCCCATTCCCGTAAGAATAGCAGTTAAGCTGGCACCTGGTGTGTCACACTGTGTATATCTAGATGAAAGGGAGATTCCTGGCCAGCATGTCTCCACAGCTCATTGATCTCCCTCTGCAGAAAGACTGGTATGTCTCCCTACAGACTCCTCAGCAGGATGATTTAAAACTTGCTGTTGAGCAATTCAAAGTCTGGCATGGGATATCTGCATGTTGCACAGTGAGGAGCATATTGGTAAGCTGCCACTTCTGCTTGCAGAGGAGGGCATTAAATCCCATAGCACGAGCAATGTCCTCTCAGAGTAATTTAAGGGATATTTTTTTAACTCTTATAATATGAACCAGTGAGTCAGACTTGAGAGTGAGACACTGAGGGACATGGGAATAGGTACTTGCAAAGAAATGCAGAGATGGAAGAAAGGAGAAGAAAAATGTATATGGAGCTGCAACATGAGAAGGAAATGATGAACATGTGGAGTATGTTTAGCGGGGTCAAATTTTGCTTGGCATGCTCCTGTAATGCCAACTAAAAGCTCCAAGTGTTATGTTAGTGCGTGGTCATGGGCAGATACATTTGCTGACATCTCTTGGAAGCTTTAATCTCAATGTGTTTATTACACTCTAACCAACTGAGCTGCATGCTGGTAGGCATGGGTTTACAATTCAGTTATATGGCATTTCAAAACAGAAGGTGATTTTACATGACATTCAATTGAATAATTACATGGATCTTCAGTTTTTGGGAGTATTTCAAAATTGTTAACCTGAATAGCTTTGTGATCAGAATATACTGTTATGGGCCCTGGGAAATCTACTTTTAAAAGCCTAAACACACCAAAGATTCAGCAACTAGCTGTGAGGCAGTACCTCACAAAGACACAGATAAAAGAGGTTGCTCAACATGTATGGTTTGTTTTTTTCTTCCCTGGGCATTTTTGGCAATTAGTTTTTCTGTTTGGTTTGTTTCATTTTGTCTTTTGTTGTTGTTTTTTTTTTTGTTTTTTTTTTTTTTTTAATGATTATATCATTGTCCTTTGGTTAGAGGGAGGTGAACAGAACTTTCATTTCTTAGAACTGCTTTTGAGGAAAAAGTTTGTGGGGGAAAAAAAGCATTTGGAGATAAGTATCTTAGTCTGGATCTTTGGTGGAAAATCCTTTTAAATACCTTAGTCTAACATTTTTAAGCAATCTTCTGTTTTATAAGACAGGAAAAATATTTCCATTTACAGCTGTGAGCCAACTGGTGCTTACAAATATTAAACCTAAACAAAGTGAAGGATCTAGTAAAAATCTAGTTCCAAATGTGTAATGTTTCCTAATTTTTGTGACTTGTGTGAGGTTGGATTCCAGAATGGCCCCAACGTAAACAGCAAAGGGTTCTTCAGTAGTATCTGTCTGGTGATGGTGTTTTACTGTGCTGCCACATTATGTTTCATCCTGTATGTATATTTTGCATAAAAAGAAGGTAGCTAACAGTCATCATTTCATAATGAAGTTTACAGAATGTTTTCATGGCTGTAATGTCAGACTGGGTGTGACGGTCAAAGCTGTAGTGATGGGATAGGATAGGATACCACTATTCCTACCATATGATCTTTTCAATCTTTTTTTAACCTTTTCCTGTTCACCACCTCTTGAATAAAGAATTACATTTGTCTATGATAAAAATAGGGGCTGTATATTCAATAGATACTTGCATATTGGTGAAAATAATTATATAATTAAAAAATTTTAAACAGAACTTTTGTCAGGCACTACACTTTTTATACTTGTAAGTGGTTTTATTCCAGGTAAAATGATCACTTTGGCATTTGAGGTGCAATAAAGCATTGCAATGTTTTACAAATGAGCAGCATTTGTCATTAAATATTAGCCTCCAAACGTTTGAAATGCTCACAAAGGCTTAAAACCTACTGTAACCCAGACTGATGCTGAGCTACTGAAGATGTGAACTTTCTTGCTCTCCAAGAGTTTGCCAAACCAGTGCATGGCAACATCCATTAAGTGTAAGTGCATGTCTCTGTGCATGTTTTATGCAGTCAGTAGAGGGAATAGTCTAATACCAGGAGGTTTTTTTACATACTTGAGAAGAACCTAGCTGTGTCTACAGTAATTTTTGAGTTGTTACATAATGATGGATGGGCACTTTTTACCTCATGCAGCAAAGTTAAAGGCCTCTTACTTTCCCATCTTGCGCACTGGAGATCTCTTAATGTTGTGGCTCTCCAGCTGACTTCAGGTTTTTCTATTTTCTCTTCACTGATCCCTTCTATTCCTTACTTCTCATATTTGCTTGTACTACAGGTCGGTAGCTATCAATTATCCAACGTAGTAGCCCCAACATACCCATCATAGCAACCCTTCTGTCCAGGGTATATCTCCATATTCTCTTTAAGAATCATCTTCTCCATGCAGTCTGTTCACCAAGACTCTTCTTATCCTTTTCCACACATTGGGTTTTTGCCTTCTTTTACCCCATCTGCTGCTTAAAAATATTTTACAGCTAACACAGAGTTTCACACTCCTCTTCATGCATGAGTTTCTTTTGCTTGCTGATTATGTTAACAGTTTTACCTCACTTATAGTCTTCTTCCCTTTCCTTATCATTTCCTGTTAGATTTCCTAACCAAATAGCCCAAGTGTAGCCAGCTGCTTTGAGAGCAACCTGGCTTCAGTTCCAAGAAAAACAGTCGAAGATGATGACTAACTTTTCATAGAATAATTTCAATCTTGATACATAAAATCTGTAGAAAAGTGATTTCCATCTTGCCTGAAGGTAGCCAGGAACGTCCTACAACTGGCCACTCTGAGGATTTAATGACAAAGGTCATAAAATGTATTTAAATGGGGATATGTATGTTTGCATTTTATTACAAACATAGCCATTCTTTAATAGTTCAATTCTTTTACTTCATTACATTTTCAAGGTGAAATCCTCTTTAATGTTAAAATTATAATGTTTAAATCATGTTTTGCACAGTATTCTCTTTATCTTATTTATTCACATCTGTGTATCTCTTTGTAGACAAGAGCTGAACCCCTAGATCATCAAGAGTATGATTGCCAGAGGGAAACTAAATACTTCTAAATTAGAATGCTTTCAGAATATTTTAAGTGTTTGGTGAAGCACAGTGAGACTGTAAATGGGAAAGTCTAATTCTCATTTCAGTTGGCCTTGAAGCTTTATTTTAGGCCCATTTGACATGATGCACACTAAAAAAAAAAAAGTTAAATGTGTTCCCCAAAGTCTACACTGTTGACAGAGGAGGTATCTTATTCTGCTACAGATTATTTTCTATGTTAAGTGGCCAGATTGCAATGTTTTAATCTATTTGTCTGTGGTCCTCTGGGTGAAATCATGATTAATCACTGTGTCTTTCCAACAGCCACTGTCTGCCTCATGGTCCTTGAATTAACCATGCAAGGAGCTGGCAGGGATGTCAGGATAGTCTAATACATTATCTCTCTGTTGGTAGGCTAAAGTTAGGTTTCATTAGTTTCTTTGAGGGGACCAGGTACATTGCAATGTACTTCTTATCTGTATAAAGTCTTTGCAGTCAGTTACTGAATCATATCTGTGTCATCACTTCAACCCTGTTGGCATGAAAGTAAAAGTTCTACATTTTTTTATCAGACTTTTATGTTGGAAACTGTAATTTTCCATTATGGGTTTTATGTTTTGGTTTCTCCCTTAGCAAAAAAATGTTTTTAATATTTTAGTCAACGAATAAAATATAAGAATAATACCCTGGAAGAGTTTAAGGAGAGAGTTTTAAAGTTTTCTGCCCTTGAAATCTGAAAGACATTTGGCATTTGATAATTTAGTGGAGAATTTTTTATTTGGTTTTATATTTAAAGGTGCTATTATTGTTATAAACAAGTTTAACTCAATATTCAACCCAGACAAAGCTACTCAAAATATTTTGGCAACACTCCTTTTATTTAACTGATAATAAGCACTTGGTAGTATAAAGAGTATTGGCCTCAGCCTTGTTTTGTGTTAAAAAATGCAGAACATCTGCAGAAAAATGTCTTTTAGGTTTCATAAACTATACTGTCAACTGCAAAAGTAATATCTGTCTGAGTTTATCATGGAAGTTTCTGTGAGCAGCTCTGCTATTTGAGGCATAACTCTCCAGTGCTCTCACTGTGATTACATTTGTCATGTCACAGTGCTCGCTAGTGAAGTGTAAGGCAACCAAGCCTAGATGGAGCCAGTAAGAAATGAATCTGTCTGCCACAGATACTTCAGACAAAATTATTAATGTTTAGTGGCAGGGAAGTGGCTACCCCTTCAATGGATTGAATGATGACAGAAAGTCTCAAAGCCTTGATAAGGTTGTGGCCAGGCTGGCTTTTGGTCTAGAAGGTAGATAAAAACACTCTGTCTTTTGGGTTTTTAAGCATGTCTGGTTTCTTTTTTCCTGTGTGTGTGCTGAAGTGAAACTTGCTTTTTCATCATACAGGCTGTCTTTAAACTTAATTGTAATTTTTATATTTTTGTCTCACAATAAATATGAGGTACAAGGAGGTGATAGTGCTGGAGAAAAGTTTTTATTATGATAGAAGTAAGAAACTGCTTATTTTGTTACAGGTGACAATTGAAAGACTCAGTCTTATTAAGTAGCAGATTTCAGGACTATAATTCTCAGGCTCTGTAAGTGACTGGCTATTCATTCCCTTGTAGCTTTTTTGTTTGATTTTTTTTTTTAACAGATCCACTAATCGCCCTATGTTCTATATTCCCTACATGTTTTCTTATTGTTGGGGCTATTTGGACGTATATTCTTCCTGAAATAATGCAAGAAATGCTTTAGCTAAATCTATTATTTAAGGAGATTCAAGTGATGAACACTCTTCACAGGTATTTATAGAATCTGTCCTGGGCCTGAATAACTCTGCTCTTCAGATTACTACAGTGAGAGTTAATCAACTCTCTGGTTGTCTAGGCTGGGAACTCTAGTTTTTGTAGAATTATGTTCTCACTAAGACAAAATCAAGAAACTACCTGGGAAAGGAATAAGAGGCAAAAATTGCCAAAGGTAACACAGCTGATGTTATATTTTCTGTCAAACTAATATGCTCACTTTTGAGCCAGAATTGGCATAAGATGGGACAGGAATCGATAGTAAATGAACCAAAGTCATTTTGGCGAAATAAAGTGATTTTGAGAAGTGGTTGTTAAGTATGAAGTGGGATAGTTTGAGCATCAGTTTAACAAAGTTTAGCACACTGCAAGCTTGCAAGTCATTCCCACCAACTTAGCAAGTTAAGGGTACCACCTGGCTTCTCCAAGAGCACACCATGTCTTTTCCACCTCCATCTTCCTCTCTCACGCTCAGATCATGCCTGGAAGATCTGTCCTGCTTCTGAGGATTTGGTTGCCATTGAGAGTGATGGCTCTGTAAGGGGACCAAACAAGCTTCCCTAACAGAAAAGTATTAGTAGTGGAGAACTAAATAGTTTAAGTAAAAACAGATTTTCAGAACAATAAATCAATCACATGCCTGCTTTTGCTTAAGTGTTATAATTCTCAGCAATTGGGGAACACTCACCTTCCTCAGACTTTTCTTCCACAGTCTCCCCAGTGGCAGCCTATTTTTCCACAGGAGGCCTGACAATTGAATACCCACCCCTTTCCTAGGAATATCTTTTTAACTGCTTTTGGTGGTTTTTTTTGTTGTTGTTTTTTTTTTTTCTCTTTGAGCTCTGCATTGGCACAGTGGTAGTGTCATTTTGGACTGGAGCTTGGAAATATGTTGTTGTGTTGCTATTGCTTCTCCTTTTGTGACTGTTGGGAGTCTTCTGTTGTTTTCTCCAAAAATCCTTTTTCCTCCTCCCATTATTGAATTAGGTCCATTAGTTTCTTCATAAAGCTCTGTCAACTCACCACAGTTGAGTTAACCCATAATCAGTAGTGTTCATGCAATTTTTGCACTTTTTTGTCTTCAATTATTTCTTGCACCTCCAGGTGATCCAGGTCCCACTGAAGTCAGTGGGAAGTAGCTCAGGAAAAGCCTGAGCAAGAGGAAGGTACACAGGGATTTGCTTGCAATAGTGAGAAATATGGCTTGAACCAGCCATGAGCTGACAAGCAATGTGCTTTTTCTTTTGTCTTGTTAGTTTAATACAAAGATGAAAAACACATTCATGGCCAATAAAGAAAACCTAAGATGACAAAAACTTGCCAGTGGCAATTATTTTCCAACTGGACTAAGACTATTGCCCTTACTTCGAAGGTAACCTTTTATCTGTTTCTCCAGATCACACAGTTTGAACAGTGCAGATGCTCCTACAAAACCCATCCTTTTCCTCTTCCAGAAGGATTAAGTTATTTTAATTGTACATTTAATAAAATCTTAATTAAGCTGAATGATCAGCCTTCGCAAAATGTATTTTCACACTCTCAAAATTGCTAACTACACTCACTGGTTTATGATTTGGCCCTGTGGAAGGCTAATAGTTGCCTTTGCCTCTATTACACCAGTCTGCTGGCTTTTCTTTTTTAGATACAGCTGTAGATTTATACACTTCTCCATGCTTCCACATTTAATATGGTCACAAACTAAACTTCCTTGAAGTGCCTTTGGTGCACTACCTTCACATTTCTCAGGCCATTTCTTGCTGAAGAAGCATATGTTATGGGTCACATGGGCTTCACTGAGTCTCTATCCAACCACTTGCAGCTTCCTACACAGACAGCAGGATGTGAGCCAGGAGGCTGTGGACTGTCCCAAACCCACACAGTGAGTCAGTGATATGGTTGGAACTGGAACTGAGTGGTTGCTAGCTCTCAGCCTTAAGTGCATTAGGGAGTAATGCTTCTCATCTTCTGTATTTCCCTTGGTATGAATAAATAGGCTCAAACTCCAAGGAATTTCTTAAAAGCTCCCAAAACCTTGAGAACCACAACCGTACTATTGAGACCAGCATCTCTTACATAATACTGGAAATTTGGGAAACACAGCCTTAAGATTGTCACTTATCAGTCTGGAGGTTGTGGATCATTTTTTGAAGTGCTGTCTCAGGGACACAGAAGTTCTGACTCCCTTCTTCACAGAGTGGCATGTTATTAACCTTTTGCTGTTTCAAGTAGAGACAGCCTTTCTCCAAAAAGCTGTTTCTCTAATTGGAGCAGAATATGTAGAGATGTTACACTGACAGTGACACTTAATGGGACCTGGTCTTTAGAAAAGAGCTGCATTATCAAGGGTGTCAAGGGTTCCTTACTGTATGAGGATTTTTGTTTTGAATTAACATGAGACCCACAGAGAGCTGTGTTGTCTCGTGACCTGGTATATTAGCAAGCAGTGGGTAATCTGTCCTGGAAGGGGGATGTTTAGGTGGGACAAAGACTGGAATTGAAGATTCCCTGGCATTTCCCAAGAATAACATATGGATCTGTGAAAACTGATTTGGTAAATATTTTTATACGTTACATATGCTGCCATTTGCATGTTGAGTAGTCCAAATACCTGCATATATTACACTGCTTCGATAAAATAGTCATTTTTAAAATATCAATAGTACTTGTATAGTCCCTGTACATGTACAGGGATTTGATACTAATTTACTCGCATGTAAGATTTCATTTTGTTATTTAAATGATGTCTACAGTGAAGGGAGCCAGCTATACTTGTATTTGAAAAAGGGGAAATTATATGATAGATGTGCTATTTTATATCTGACTTTGTAAGAGTGGCTTTTGATAGGTTGGAATGTGTCTGAATATTTAGAAAAGACCATGGGAAGGTCAATGTCACAGATTTCTTTTCCTCCTTTGGAGAAAAGTAGACATGAAGCAGAAGAAAAATTGTTATAGAGAAAAGAAAATACCTTTGAATTCTTCTTCATTCTGCATCATTCCCGTAAGTTTCTATCTGAAACTATCACCACGTTTTAGCTGCCACCTTTACTGAATCTACTTAAATACATTTTAAAGGTGAATTACTTGGCTGCTTGACATTTTTGTTCTAGATTATGCTGCAATGTGTTTGATTTGCAGTCAGAGAGGAAGCATTACAGCTTGAAATAACAAGTTCCAAAGCTTTTTTTCCCTCAGACCTGTGCACATGAAGGTCTCCCTACACTAACAACATACAAGGCCATCAAATGAAGAGGGCAGGTTGTGGAAGTGCTGGAAAATAACTGACATTTAAATTAATTTTTGAAACTATAAATTTGAAACTTATGAAAAGACCAAGGTGTGTCTGGTGAAGTAAAGTAGAGATGAATATGAAGGGGGTTTTTTTTAATGTGCTTAGCAGACTCAGCTGGAGCTCAATTTTCAAAGTTTTGGCCCTTACCACACACACAAAAATATTCAAAAATAATAGTAACACAAAGCTGGATTCTCACTGTGTAGCCTCAGTGAAATAACAGGCATACTAGTGGTCTGGAGATGAACTGCAAGGAACCAGCCAAGGATATATGATTTCTTAATATCATTCAACTGTTGTTTCTTTTTACACTCTTGGATAATGGTGAAAAGTCAGACTAAGTGCCATCTCAAATCCATATTTTTGGCAAGATCAAGCCAATATAGGATTTACATTTTTGTTTCCTACTTTTTTATTTATCACAAAAATTCTCATCTCTCATTAAAAAAAATAAATATCTCACATGATTTAATTTTCTCTTATAGAAAGTGTTTGTATAAGTCTTTGCAGCTCAGAGAATTCATAACAAATATCTCTATTATCAGTGTTCTAGCAATCATGTGTCTTTACAAGGTTGATATATAAAATGAGTGAAAATTGTAAAGAAACATTTTACAGTGTGACATTGAACTCATCAGCTGGATTCTGGTAGGTTCCCAATCTGAATGTAGTCCTCTGCCTTTCACAGTTTGTTTCCTATCTACATGACAAAAAAGGACATTTCTCTCACCAAAAATGTCGTGGCATTTCACAAGATCCTAATTTGGTAGTGTTTGCCATATCAGGAAGCACTAAGAAGTGGACCCTTACTTTTAGAACCTGCTCCTGTCTTTACATCCAAGCAGCCAAAGTGCATTCATTCCCAATGGTCATGTAAGCCTTGAGGTTCCTCAGCTTTGGAATTAAAGAGATCCGTGCTGTCACATTCATCACCTTGGGTTAAACATCATGTTCCATGGAAATTTTAATTTTTTTTTTTTTTTTTTTTTTTTTTTTTTTTGTTTTTGTTTTTGTTTTTAAAGTTTAGAGAAAAGACTGGAAATTTAGGTTAAGCTATTATGCCATTTTAAATACAAACAAAAATTGGTGGAGGGGAACATAGCTTAAACAAACTTTGTTTAAACTGTGAGAAGTTGTGAGGGTTGGAATAGATGAAGATATATTTAAAACAGTGATAAAAAGGAGTTTTCGTAGCAATATGTGCATGAATGCTCTGAAATGTAAACTTCGTATCATCCAGTGTATTTTAAGCCCTCATACATTTGAATCTTCAGCTGCAGTAAGTACTGATTGCTTTTGTAATTAGAATTGATTATGCAATTGATTATGCCTGTCCGTGTAAGTGCCGGGTATGGCTACAACAGCCCTGGAGTGCAAGAACTGTTTTGTGGAGCATGCTAATGAATATATGGAGAATAAAATTATCCACTTGTGTCCTCAGGCCTTAGCTTGTAAGTTTTATACTGCATTGTCTTTTTAAATGTTGTTGGTGTGCAGTAGTATTTATAGATTTTGTCTCTCTGCAGAGTCAAAGAAGCAGAGGAAGTCTGCAGGCAGAAAAAGGGGAAGTCGCTATACAATATTAGACCAAAACATGACTCTGGAATTGTAAGTAAATTTGTAGCGATACTTCTGTTTATATCACTTGTTCTATCTTTTCTCTTTGCATTTTACAGGTAGGTTATTCTTGATGCATGTTTTTGTTCTGGGTTGCTTTTTGTTTGTTTGTTTGTTTTTTTCTTGAATGTTTAATATTTTCCTTAAAGGAAAATTAACAAACTTGAAATCTGCCTATGAATATTACTCCACAAAATAGTTGTGGCACAAGCAAGAGCAGTTTATTATTGCCCCATTGTGCGAATCTATGTTCTTCCCAGTCTTGGTGTAGGATGCACACAGAAGGCAGAAAGGCAGTTTTGGTCTTCCAGCTTATTCAGTTTGTATTCACTCTCTTTTGTACAGATACAGCATGAAAGGAAGAATTTTGATAGTTACACATTTTTCAAGCCGGATCACTGTATCAGATACAATGTTTTCTGATCCACTGATATAGATTTGTTTGGAATAGAAACACTAGAAAAAGATAATACTGTGCCTCCACCATTCTTTTGAAAACAAATTATTTCACTGATAATAGAGGGGTAATTCTGGTCATTCAATGAAACCTTTCCCCTGTGATTGCCTAACCATTGTAAGGATCATGACTGATTTTACAGAAAAAATTATTCTGGTACCTCACATTTAATTCATAACTGTAGCAACTGGCCATCATTTACATTTGAAAATATTAGAAGATTTTTTTCATGTGTCTGTGTCCCTTTCTGTTTCCTCTGCTCCCCACTACCTCGAGACATGACTTAATTATTTCGTACTTTGTAGTCATAGCTGTGTAGTCAGATTCTGTGACACATCTTTTAAATGAAGCATGAGGTAATTTACTGTATTCTAACTAACATAATTTGATACAGGAAGCAATAATATTGCATTTATTGTTTCTTATTTTGAATGTTTAGTGAGAGTTGACTTTAGCTAGTGCCACAAGAAATGTAAATGGAGTGCTAGCTTGGTAAGGAGTTATAAACTACATTTTATCAATTTTATTTAAAAGCAGATCAACATTTTATTTCAAAAAAAAAAAAAACCAACCAAATTAACATTGTTTTGCATTTCTCCATCTAACTTATATACTGCTGTATATGAAGACACTGAGAGATTTCTTTTAAGAAATAACTATTTGTTTAAATATTCCTGTATCATTCTTATTTGCACTGAAACAGGGACCTTCAGTCTTAGTGAAAATTTGATGAGGGAAAAGGAAAGTAAACAAAAATATTTCACAAGCAGTGTATAGCTGTAGTCTACTTCAGTTCTAGCTTCAAAGTTTATTTGTGAAGTCAGTTCTACAGTAAATATAATCAAACATTTGCCTATGTATTTCTATGCTTTTCATATTTGTGTAAGGTGGTTTTGTGTACTCAAATTTTGTCATTATTTTTAAAATTTATTTTATTTTTCAGAAAGCAAAGATAAGTATGAAAATCTGAGAGAAGAAATTCAAAAGTCATTGTTACCTGGTTACCAAAATTCAACATGCCTGTGGGTGGGGAGTGAGAGGGAAGAAAACTCCATCATCCTGATCATTTGATTCCTTGACCGTTTAAAATTTTGCGTTTTGTTCTCTAGAGTTTTCCACCAACTGATGTGTTATTGTGCATTCATTCACGAATGTAATCACTTTAATGGAGTGCCCAGAAATAGACTAGGTATGGGCTTGAAACACCTTCCCTATACTCTGTATCTCCTTTGCCACTCAAAAATGGTATTTTGTAAAGTGTATGGTATATTACAAATAGGACAAGTCAGCATGCATAAAAAGTGATATCTGCATCAGTTCTGAACATGCTGAAGATTGCATTAAGTTGAACTTCATAAGAATGCTACTTGGTACAGTAAAACATTTCCATTCCTACTGGCAACATCTGACACAAATACTTCATGGCACTGCACTTAGTTTAGGGAAAGAAATGTTACTCCTAGTGAATTGTTTGTATCCGTTTCATGTTGGCATTTGTAGTTTGTATTTTGAATTGTTAAGTGCTGTTTATACAGTATAATCAATGCTTTCCCAACCTGTTTGGTTGCCCTCCATAACTAAATATTTGTGGAACAAGATGTTTACTGTAACTATGTTTAAAATCGATAAGGCAGCATACTTTTACTTCATCTTCTGCCAGATAGTGAATGCCAGGTGGTATGGAGGTCAGAAATCCAGCATTAAAAAAAAAAAAAAATACAGAAAAGCACAGAAGTATGATAGAGAGTATGAGAGATTTGGCTATTATAGTTTGTTAATATATAAAGCAGCTAATACTTTTACATGAACTTTAGAAGGTATAGTATAGTTTTAACTGCTGATCACTTAAGTCAGACTTTTGGCCACATGTACATGACTTCCCTTCTGGAATTAGCTTTACAGTTAATTTAAAACTCCTTTAGAGAGCTATTAAAAGATGTACATGGAGACAACATTTATGGAAAACAGTAGCCTATTCTAGTGACAGAACATAGACTACCAACTAATTGACATCAATTTCACACTTACAGAATTACAGCCATTTCCTCCAGACTTTCAGTGTCCCTGACTAGGAGGTTAATGATTGAAGTATATGACTTAGGGCTTCCATTTTAGACCACAAGCTTACTTCCTTTTTGCAATCCAGAATTTGCTGTATCAGTTTTGGACTGCTCAGCTGATAACAACCCCTTCCTCCAGTCCTTATTTAAGAGTCCCAAACCAATCAGCGTGATTGATAACGTTTTTCTTTCTAAGCTGATTTTTCCTGAAAGCAGACTGTGTGCGCAACTCAGTTGGACGCACGTGCTTAGAGCTTTGGAGCCTGAAAGACACTGGGGTAAAGCAAATGAGCTCTAACCTGCTGGGTTGCATTATTCCCTGTCTAATCTAGCACATCAAGAGACATTCCGAGCTGTTCAGAGACTAATATACTCTACAGGGTGTCATAAAAGGAAGTGCAAAATATGACCTCAGGAATCTGTTATTCTTCACTTATACCAAGCACTAGAAAAGATGGTTTTTTTCACTGTGTGAAAAGCAAGTCTCCTGTTGCTGATAAACCTATGTGAAAATCTGTAGAAACAGTAATTTCTGGCAGGGATATAAATTACCAAGAATGGAATTCTAAAATTTTGTGTTGATGGGAATAACATTACTATTTGGGGAAGAGAAAACAAGAGATTATTTGCTGTTACGACTAACTTATGGAAAAAAAACTTTAAAGAGTAAAGCTATTTTGATGGCACTGATTCAAATCCATGTTTGTATTTATGTAAACAGTAGTCTTACTCCTCCTAACTTTGCTCCTAAGTGCAAGGATACAGTAGCATGTTTTCATTTGTAGCCTTCCTGTTCTCTTCAGTACCTACAGTATGTATATTACTATACTAAATTAAATAATAGATCATCTAACAAAGATCACTATGTGCAATACTGTATTTAGTGTTTCTATTCCAATTTTTTTAGAATGTTAATTTATAAGAAAATAAAAGGAATAATAATGAAATAACTGCCTTCTCTTGTCACTCTCTGGCTTTGCTGCAGTGTGCTACAAATTATTTGCTCCCTAAGCCCCACATCCCTTTCTAGCTCCTGTGATCAAGGAAGAGCCTTTATGAAGAGAGCAGAGGAAATAAGGCTTCTCTTTGCTTGCCTTTTGGAAGGGTAGTGACAGTAATTCCCCAGTATGTGGATACACTACCTTTTCCCCAGGTAGTGGTAGTGAGAGCTTCAGTGTTCTTTACCCAAGGATGTATGTAAAACTCACTTCTCCAGCTTGTGAATGCCTCCCAGTTTTGCATTTGGCTCAGGTTTGTAACCTGGTCCTACTACATTGCTGAGTTAACAGTCTCAAGAAATTACTAGTAAGGCAAAAACATGCATTGAAAAGTATAATCTGCATATTATAATAAAACACTATACACAAGTGTTTTAACAACCTTCTAAAAGGTCCAGCAACCTCCTAAATCTGTCACATAGATACCCTTTCCACAGGATCTGCAGCATGGATGCTAGAAGTTTTTTCAAGCTTCTTCCTCTCTCTGAAGTGTCAAAGGTTGACTGCAGCCAATGGAACTGTATTATGATCTTAAGACACGTGCTGCTACATAAATTTCTCTTTCATTTACTCAGACCCAACCTATTTGGTAGAACATGTTTCTCTTTTATATAGCTCTTCTCCAACCTATCTCAAACCTCCATGCAAAGTATCCCACTATGTGCAGCACCACAGTTGACCCACAGAACATCCAAAGGGCACTCACAGCACAAGTTTTACTTCTGCTCTTTGTTTTTAGCAGCATACTCAACTTTTTACAGAATTCTGGACCAATGCTCTTTTCTTTGTTTGTTTTGGGTTTTTTTTAAAGAGGATGAACACCCCGCTTGTCCCTCTCCCCTCATTTGCTGCAATCTCCCTCTTTACTGCAACATCAAGCACTCTGCACTGAAGAATTGACCCTAATTCTACAAGAGTTCTCACAGACGAAATTCTGAGCCTTTGTTGATTGCTAACACCACATATTGCTCACTATTACTTAAATACAGCAGCAAAAGAAGGACTTTCTATACCTGAGCAGCAGATGTGACATGCTGGCAATAACAGTTTGGTTTTTTATGAGGAGCGAAGAGGATTCATGTTGTTTTGGCTGCCAATTAAAGCCTTTCAGAAGCATGGCACTTTGTCACGTCATGACACTGTAGTGGATTAGCTTTTTTTGAAGCAGCTTTCATCATCCCAAAACACTTCCAAAACTTAGTTAAGTATTAACCAACTGTGGCAGTGGGAATAATAATCAGAAGGGTCTTCCACAGACTGACTTCTTGCCCAGTTTTTCAATGATCTGTCTTAAAAAGATTCTAGGATCTGTCTTCTTGCAGATTCTAGGTTAAAAGCAAAGCTGAATTTGTGACAAATCCACTACACTAGTTACTTCAGTTACACAAATTTTAAACTACTATGGACCGAATAAGCAAAAACTGATGAAGTTGAGTTTTTCTGAATAGAGTGTAAACAAGTCAGCAAAGGGAGAAAAGAGAAAACCATGCCCCAATACCATTCATGTCGGCCACCCATCAAGAGGATTCTCATTGCATTACAGGTTCTCTAAGCTATTCTCTTGCTTACAACTGACCCATCTATTCCTGTATCTGACATTCTTCCAATCTACTTGCAAGAACATCCAGGGCTAAGTCCATTGCCTCAAAAAAATGCTGTCTTTCTGAACATAAAGGGTCCTTATTGCATCAGCACTGTTATCTCATTTATTCCCAGCTGCTACTCAAATTGACCATTTTGGAAACTTCACTTGTCACTCACCCTAAATTGGGGCCCTGCCAACATGGCACTCCCATTGTGGTTGAGCTTAACATGCACTGTCCTCCTCCCTTCCCTTGTCCTGTAGCACCTGGCTGCTTTAAGAAGTAACTGCATCTGTCTGACCTGCAGCTTTTCCATCTACTCGGAGAGATTTGCCTTGTTCTTGGATTGCTTCCACAGGTGGGAGATTTTTGGATCACAGAGTATGCCTCTGGTACGATGATGGTTCAACAGCTGGGCAGCAACAGACAGAGAACTGCAGCTGCAATCTGGGCTGTGCCTCAAGGAGCAGAGGTTCAGGTGGGTGCCGGGCAATCCATGACCTGCAAAGCAGGAGACTGACCAAGAGATGGGTGGGAATGAGAGAGGGGCATTTGAGGAGGTGACTGCTGACTCCCTTTGAGCCAAGTGACAGAGGCGCTTGGGAGGTCTGAGCAGGGAGCCTGTCCACACCTAGGCAAGGCAAAGGAAAACACTAATTCTCTAAAGCAACAGCTACTAAAAAAAAAAGCCAGTCTCCAAACACTGAACTGTGAGAAAATTTGGGCAAGAGACAGGGAAGACAGTAAAGGGCTCCTACAAGCATAGTGCCATAAAGGACACAGCCCTCCCTTGCTAGCTGTGGTCTAGGTTCTGTTTCTTTCAAGACCCATCACAGGCATCTCTTCTGGTCACATGGAGCCTCATCAATCAGTGTGACAGCTCCCTTTCCACACAGAAATTTTCCCTTGGGAAACTGCATTATCTCTGTGTTGGTAAGGGAAAAAAGCACCACAAACCCCAAAATACTACCCTGTGTTTGGACTGCCTGCCAATATGTTGAACCTATTCAAGAGCTGACAGCAACAACTAAAACTCACCTATATCTTAGCATATAACTTTCCCCTTATGAGTAGTTTGGTGCCTGTTACATAAGAATCTGTATATATTTTAAACAAAATTATTTAGGTCAGTTACTCCTCTTATGGCAAACAATGGCAGTGTTTCCACCAGTGGTGGAGCTTTGTTCATCAGTTTACCAAAAAATCCAGAATAAGTGCATGCAAAATCAACTCCAGAATCTAAGAATAATGCATTGTATTTTTCCCTCTTGCCTTCCAGGTACTTCTGAGGGGAGTGGGAAACAAGGGAAGAAGTAGTTAGGTTTTCCCAACCTGTCAGGGTGAGCCATCATTCACCAATATTTTGGAGGATGAAAAGGAAGCTGGAGAATATACTGATTAGAGAGCAGTTGGACACAAACTGTTGAAGCAAAACACCTGGATGGCATATAACCCTAAAGTAGCTTTATTATTTAATCTATAATTTAATAGTTGACCTATAAAATAATTACATTATACTTAAAGCATTTCTTCATTTTTTGTTTTCATTTATAAAACAAGAATTAAATACAGTTTTAACCATTACAAGCTCAACTCAGTTTTTTACATAAACACAGCTCCTAGAAGGAGCTTTAAGCTGCAGCATATTCATATTGCAAACTGGTGAAAAACTCAGGCAGGGCATAGCTTAAAGGTAAAGATTCTTGCATGTTTTTCTTAAGTGAATTTACTAGGGTGCTTTTCTCTCTCTGGTCCAAAATGTCTGACTTTCAGTTGATTCCTTTCAAGTGAAGACTGAGATCCCCGGAGTCTTAGTAGACTATATTGCCACCTTCCCCATCTGCATCCCACCCACACCCACACTCTCAAGACTAGTCTGAACTGGGGCCATCCAGGGGCTGGCACGATGCCACAAGGCAGCATCAACAGCCCCTAAAGCATTCCCTGTGTGAGGAGTCTCCCTGCGCACTTCTGACACGTTGGAAGGTCCCAGCAGAAAAGCGACGTCTGTTCATGTAACAGGGCTGCCAGACCCAACCAACCTCACCCTGCCCATGGCAGTCCCTGTAAACCGCTTGGAGCGCTTGTGGAGATCAGTCCTCAAAGCCTCTTAGGGAGGCCTGTGTCACTTAATGGGGACCTGTGGCTCTGAAGCCCCGGCTGGCAACAGTGCTGAACACATTAACCCCTTGAAGTGGCTGCATGCAAAGAGGCTGCTGGGGAGGGGCTCCGGCAGCAGGCTGCAGATGCTGAACTGTGCAACATGCACAGGGAGTCGGCGTGTCATTTTTAATTTGTAAGCTTCAGACAACTGCGTGCGCACTGCCTTTGGTTTGGGGGAAGGGGCTGATTTGAGACAGGATTTTAATGCAGCTGGGACTAATACAAATCAGAACTGTAACAAATGGGATATACAGGACATCTTAAACTCCATCAACTGAATAACAACATAGTATGATTTAAAATGAACTGCAAGTGTTCACCAACACTTATTGTGCAGGTCTCAAAAATTGAGTGGACCACCAATAGTGTAGCAATTACAACTTACTCTCTCTCCCTGCTCCCACAGCTGTGACCCATTCTAGCAGCACTGATTGAGGTGTTTGTCCTTTAACACTAACACATTAACATGGTTTACAATCATGGGTGAGACACCACTCCCAAAACTTGATGACACTTATGTAGCTTTTGTATTCAGTCCAGCAATGACCAAACTTTGTCCTTTGTGTGACAGTGCTTTTATACCTTTGGGGACACACCATTCCCTTAAGTGTTCTCTCCCACTACCCTTCCACCTCCCCTGGTTTGAGCAGGCATAAATATAAGGTCATAAATGGATGTTGTCCTTTTTGAAGTAAGAAACACACACACATATCTAACATACAAAAACCTACCAAAAGCATAGTAAAACCATGTCCATTTTAAGCCAGGCAGCTGACCTAGCAACTGAGTCTGTTAACAAATTTTAATCGCTGGCATACTCTGCCACAAGAAAAATATACATGGCTAGGTCTATAATACTTTAAACAGCTGTTTACTATAGCTAGGTTACAAAATAAACACTGCTGCAGAGGCCATGTGTTCAATATACTCTAACCACAACAGCATCAGAACCCACCCTCAGTCTGCTCTGTGGTCACCGTGGCTGACCCAGCGCCTCACCCCCTTTCCCTTGCTTCTGATCTGCCGTTCAGACAACAAGCCCAGAATCATTTGTCATTGCACAACTGAAGCCGTCTGAAGGAGAGGAGCCTCATCGGAAAGTCTCACTTGCTTTTCACACATTACTCCTCGTTACTCTCCCTCATCTGTGTCCCCCAGTCCTGGGCAGCACCCCAGCACTTCCAAGTGAGAGAAGCAAGCTCCAGACCAAAGCACAGGGAAGGTGTTCTCAACTTGTGGAGGGAACTGGAGTGTAGGGCAGAGGGCTTTACTCCACACAGTGGAAACATTTAATGCTGGATTCAGCCAACTGGTCACTTAGATGATCAATCCCAACTTCTGTGAGCCTGCTCCACTCCAGAAGATTCAACTGCCAGATGGTATTTAAAATACAATGAAACTTTGTGGTGAAGTGCCTAACACAGCCGGTTAAAAAGCGTTATTCCAGTAGGCAAGTGACAAGGAGCCTTTCCTTGCTGGAGAGATGCCTCCTGAAAGAAAAGAAAACACCAAAAAAAAAAAATAGGAAAAGAAGAAATAAACCAATGAAATGGACAGTCCGCTCAGTGGGAGAGGAGACGCAGCAGTAAAGCTGATGGAGACAACACCAAGCAGCAGCTACGTGCCTGTTCTCACAGTTTGCCTGAGCTGTTCAGATTCACAGACATGCACCGGCACTGCTTGACCTTCTGAATTTTCTTGAGTCGGAACGGTGGGTCCAGCTCGGGGCACTCCAGCTGCACGGTCGAAGAGGTGACCTTGTGTGGCTTGCAGAAAGCACAGGACTGGAAGGACTCCTCCTCCTTTTTCACGTGCCGCGGAATGTAGAAGGAGTTGCACTGCCCATAGCAGAAGCGGTTGATGATGGTGCGGCTGATGCAGCCCTCCTCGCTGACAGTCTGCCGCAGCGGCTGCGTCTTGCACCAGTCGCTCTTCAGGTACTTCCTCTCGGTGACCACCAGGGCCTCCTGGCTGGAGGCCAACACCTCCTTGTTCAGCTGCTGCCTCCGCTCCGAGTGGTTGCTGCTGCTGCCTTTGTACGGGGAGGGAATGGCACCTGCAGGGCGGTTCTTCCTGGTGTCCATTACTCGAACCAGTGCTGCCATCAGAAAAACGGACAGGGCAAATTTCCAAACCATCCTGCAAAGGCAACACGAGGCACTGTTAGGAGAATCATATTTTCAAACCTCAGAACTGGAATGGAGTTGGTACTTCACACATGCTTTTAGAAGATGTGGAGATCTTATTGTCTTTATAATCCCATCACTTTTCCTAGATTAGCTCTATTCTAGTGTGATTACTTATCAGGAAGAGGCCAGGCCCTTTGGAAAGTCACATTGCTCCCCCTCACCCCTCCCCAAACTCACCAGCTACTTGTTTTTTCCCCAAAGGGACTTTGATGCTTTGGTGGCTGAAGTGGTGGTTTTACAAAAGCTTCAGCCAGAAACATTTCCTCCTTCTCTGTGAAATCCTGGGCCAAACATCTGGGCAAACTCCTGGCTAGCAAAGGCTCAAGAAACTTTTGCCAGGATGGTGAGAGCTGATTTGGGGATGGCAGCGGAGAGGGGAAGGGAATACCAGGTTACACAAAGTGCATGCCCATGTCTCTTCAGCCCCCAAGTCCCAGCCCAGCCTCATTCCCCACAGAAGTAGAAGGGGGTGTCCAAAAAACTATTTTCATTATTTTAAATTGCTTCTGAAGTTTCTTAGGGCTCTTATGGCACTTGCAGGCTTGTATTTGTTGTCTTTGTATGAGGCCAAAACCTTGATGGATTTATTTTTGCAGTAAGAGGAAATGCTTAAACATAACTTAGAGAACTTCACAACTGCGAGGCCTCTTGGGCAAATGGTTTAAGAAGGTTTGTAAACATGAGAGGATTCAATATTTATTTTAGATTTTAAGAAATAGGTTAGAGCATAAGCTTGTTGCTAAGTTAAAATAGTCAGCCAGATGGCAGAAATATTTTTTTCTATGGTTGTCTATTATGTATTCTTGTTCTGTGTGGAGCATCTCTTACCAGCTCTTGTCCAGTTCATTTCAGTAATGGGTCTCAGTGTGCTTCCAGAACATCAGACTAGGTGTACTAAATTTCCTTATAAAGTCACTAGTGAACTGCTCATTTGGCAGTTCATTTCATATCACTCTCTCTGGGAAAAGAGAACAGACGGTCTCTTCAGTGCCAGAAGCGGGTACACAGAAGCTTCCCATTTGGAGACTAGAACACTTCCAAGTCTTTCTTTATTCTTACTGAATATTTTTATAGTGTACAGAAGAAAGACTTATCCCTCTCCTCACAGTAAAGCTTCAAACACTTCCAACGATTTTAACCATTGATTTTTTTTTTCCTTTACAGAGATACCTAGACAAAAAAACTACCATCACACTGGTAATTGTAATGCCTAACACTACAGACACTTCAGATGTTGCATAAGTACTGTCATCTGGAAAACATGTCACTTTCCAAACAATGACACTAAAAGATCAAAAAAGTGTTTGCAGTAAAGCTGCAAAAGAAGACAATAGCAGTAACAAATGCTTCTCACCTAATAAAGCAGACCTAACATGTTTAACTTCTGTGGAGATAAAGAAAAGGAACTACTCTAGCAGACAGATTACATTGCTTAAGGTTATTTTCTAAGTCTACAAGATCTCAATGTCAGACTTGGACTAAGTTTCTAAGGGGAGAAGCCTGAAGTGCTGTAGGAAACAAAAGTGCCAATCATATAGCTGTAAACAGAGGATGTTCTGATGCAGAGTTAAATTTCACCCAAGTGTATTCTTGAAAGAGAACCACCTTTAAATGGAAATCAGTATTTCTAAACCACAAAAAAGTTCATTTATCTGCAACCATGCCATCTCCCCACTGAACACCCACTGTAGCCATGGGTACTTTAAATCAGTGGCCTATTTTCACACTGCTTAGCATTCAGCATGCAAGTCCAGAAGTTTTGTCCAAGGTCTTTAAACGAAGCAAGACTAGACTTGGCTTTACAGGCAGGTATTGTCGCCAAGTCCACTGGATGTCAACCCACACAGCCAAGCCAAAACCTAATCAGGTAATTAGTTTCAGTTGAATATAGTGTTCCATGCTCCCTTTCAAACTGTTCTCATGTTATTCTGCACTGATGGCTGCATTTCAGTAGTAGATAAAACAACTGATTCCCAGTGCTTTGTGTTTTATATAGAAAGGCGAGGAAAAGAAACCAGATTTACAAACCTTTGTCTTCTAGAAAAAGACAGAGGTGAGCTCTCCACAAGATGCCTTATGCCACATTTCTCAGGCATACTCTTCTACTCTTTTGAACACAAGAGATACTGCCTTTCCAGTCTCATTTTTCTGATCCTGGCATAGAAGAGGACAGCAAAGGTCAGAAGGAGAGACACACCCTTTCCCTCACCCCCTCCTCTTTTCTTGGGATGATCTTTAAGGTTTTTTCCAACTTTCATGACTCTAAAATTCTATGAAATCCAGTGTTACCACGCCTGCCCTTTCTCTTCATAAAATGAAACTTGAAAGGACACGTTTCCTTTTTGTGCCAAGAGTGGTGGTCAAGCAGAAATCCTATGGAGGAATTCAGGAAAGCTGACAAGAGAACTAACAACAAAGTCTACAATATAGAGAAATACTATAGCAGTATTCTAATTGCTTAAATGGTTTTATGTAGGCATGGAGAGCCATTCAATAGAGTAAGTAGGATTTATTCAGTAAGTCTGTGTTTGTAACTAATAAAGCATTATTAATCAAAGCCACTATTGTACAGTTATAAACCAAACACTGCAATACATGCAAGTACTTTTACAGACAGGTAGGAACACACCACCTATTTCTATCATTGATCCTTATCAAACTTGAACCTTAAAATATTTACATAACAGTGTAATAATCTATTCTACACTAGCAGGTCAAATGTGCATTCTGTCAGATCGTGGAATTTCTAATCACAGTGTTACCCCTTACTAGCCTGCAAATCACCCCTTTCTAAGCCCTGGCATACAAATCCCCTATTCAAGCAAGTAAGGGTGCAAACAAGGTCACACGGTGCCAGCAACTTGCCAAGGACTACACATATATTTTCAGTGGTCACATGCAAAGAGAAGAGAAACATCAGGACTTCCAGAGAAAGAGAACATTTTGGCAAACTCAATTTGAACACAAAGCAGGATGGTGAATGCTGTCTGTCTGCAGACAGAGCGGGATGAGAAGAAACACAAAACGTATTGGAGAAGAATCTGGCTTTTGGCAAGGACAGGGCTGTTCTGCCCTACTTAGATGGAACAGAATGAAACAGCATGTGGCTGAGACCATGCAAGTGAGAACTGCCTCAAGAGACCAACACCCCTACGATGTGCACCAATGCCAGCCTGGGCCCCCCCATTCCTGCTGCACTGGGGATCCCCATAGCAGGCCTAGTGGCAGATCTCTTGTGCCTATTTTCAACTTCTTCAAGCATTGTTGCCAGCTGCAGCCAGTTTCCCCCACACCTTTTTTCCAGTGCGTGAGAGTAACTTAACCTTAGACAAGACACCCAACAAGGCCTGCCTGCATTTACATATCACATGGCAAGTTTTTTCTCCCTGAGATAACCAAATTAGCGTCAAGTATGAGTTCATAAACTCGTCAAACCCAACATGCTGGAGCTGGGCTATCAGGCCTAGGAGTGTGAAAAATCCTTGACCATGGAAGCAAGAATGTCAAACACCAGCTCTGTCATCCAGAGGTCAGGTCACTGATAGGAGGGGAAGACCCAGGATCACTGTGTCTGCCCTTAGCTTTATTTCTTCTTTGTATCCAATTACTGTGTCATAAAGTACCTACCAACGCAGGCTCCCTTTTCCATACTGACCTCCTGGCCCTATAACTCATGCATTCTTGAAAGTAATCCAGCTCCAGAGCAGGACAGGCAGTAATGTAACCCCCAAAATAGCTTATAGTTTTGTGCTTAAGGAAGTTCTCTCTGAAGTGGAGCATTGGATTTGCTTTCAGAATTCAAGGTCATCATTTTCAGAGAAGTCCTCCTGAGAAAAATTGGGTGCTATGGTGTGAAAGGCAGGGCAGGAGGTAACAGCAGTGCCCATCTGTGCTGAATGGCCTCTCTGATGTTTTCTCTAGTTTTCAAAGTCAAGACCAGTGTCTCAGCTCATGATGCATCTTCTGACTGGGAATTCCTGTTTTGAAGATCAATCTACTTCAAGGTAGAGGACAGAAAGAAAGAAGGATATAAATGAAAGATCACTGTGATATTTTATGTAAGCTGCTCAGGAAATCAGGAGGTGTGAGACCCATTTGTTTGCTTTAGCACCTACTTTGTAGCACCTACAAAGCACTCAGCATTATCAGTATTCCTGAAAGCATACACCTCTCTGATATAGGCATGATACAATCATCTCCTCACCAGACCTTTCTGGAGGGAATTCAGAAATAAAAGTTGCAGGCAACTTAAAACAAAACAAAACACAACAACAACCAAAAAAAACCCCCACGAACCAAAAAAAAAAAAAAAAAAACAACCCACAAGAAAACAACCCACAAACAAAAATCCAAACCTGCAAAATCTGTTTTAGCATGGAATTTGAGACTCTACCTATTCAGCTTAATTACAGTTTACAGTTTGGATTCATGAAGATTTAGTATTATAAACCTATCATACACCCATCAGAAGTACAGCCTCAAGTACTGTAAGAGCCAGTGGCTGGGAAGATGATAAAAAAAATTTAGAGGTTTGTTGTTTTGGTTTTTTTTCTTTTTGAAAAATTTAAATTTAATTAACAGCTGAAGAGCTTCCCTTGGACAAATATTTCTCTGTAACTACCAGCAAAAGGCAGGCATTAGAGACTAGATTAAATCAGGTCCCATTACGTAGCACAGTACACAGATGGCCACATTTGACCACCTGTACCACTTGCTTCCAATTTCTACCCTGCGAACTTCAGAGACACGAGAGCTCTCCTTAGAGGTCACTTGAGCATGGCTGAATGCAGGAAGCCCTGTTACCAAAAATTTTTTTTCTAGGCCCCCCCTTACTTTCACATTATACCTAGTCAGAAAAAGAATCCATATAAACCAGTCATATGTATAATAATGTAAGAACACGATGTACATGGTTAGTTCTCACATTTAAGATGGGACACAAGAAGTGTTCCTTGAAGACAAGCCAGGCAATAGCTTTTCAAAGAACTAAAACTTGGCTTTAGCAACAGATGTGGATAGCCAGGAAATATCAAATTCTCTACCAGGAAGCCAAAAATGCTATTTATTTAATTTATTAATAGTTAGGCATGATTTTAATGGTACAATGTTCTCATAAAGACTTCAATAAAGACTAATCAGGCATCTTTGTGCAAAGGAGTTATTTGGTGCAAACCTTTCTCTTTTAACTATCCTTTGGAAACTATTTCTTCCATGTCACAACAGCATTAGCAATAACTGAATACTGTATTGTATCTCCTGTTGCAGAGACATGGGTGTCTTATCAAGTCATTCCATCATTAATAGATTCCCATTACTAAACTGCCAAGAGTGTGGCCAGCTACAACAAAACATGCAGGAGGTTGGCAGACCAAACTTTTAAAAATGTGAAAACCACAATACTGCAGCTAGGATTCAGTTATTCAGATCTGCATTGTAGCAGTAGTTACCGTATTCTGGGAGTACAACACATCACTTTTCAAAACCACTGCACAAAACACAAAAGGCAGCAATTATTTAACAAAAATAACTAATGCCATTACTGAAATTTACAGGCAGAAATTTTTCCATTCTTGTCCTCTAAGAATCTTCTACAGTGATTTGAAAGAAAGCTATTTTGTTGCATCACAGCCCTAACAGAGGATGGTTGGGGGGAAAACATTTCTTTCAGACTTAATAAGTTCCTAGTGGAATTTATTAACCCTCACTGGCTTGCTTGAATGGAGATCCTTCCTCCTCTTCATCCTTCTCTCTCCCTTCCACAAAGGAGATCCATTCTTTTCTCTTGCACCAATGCCTCTCCCCCAAAGAGTCAAGACTGCCTACACCACAAAGCTTTGAAGGAACCAGGCAAGGTCCTCAGGAGTCACACTACTGTGCAAGCTCTTGCTTTGTTTTTTGAAAGGGGGAGATGAAGTTAGGTCTCAACAATGTCAGCCTGCATTCCTCAGAACAGGACAGCATTTCCCCAATAATGCCAGAACTTAGAAGTTCCCCTTATCAAGACGGTTCCTAAAAACAATGAACTTAAAATACTGAAAAATAAAGTAAATCAACAAAATGGAAGTATGTAGAAGACACTGGTGGAGACAGTCTATGCTAGTTGAAAGGATGTTCCATTGTACTAATTCAGCTCTCACTGCATAGATTTTCTACTACCAAGAGTTTTATCTTGAATTTTCCCTGAAAAGACTGGGAGTTTAGAAGAATTTTTGATCCATGCACAAAAATATAAGAGGAACCAATAACTCAGCCAATTATTCCTGTATTTCAGCAATGTGTTATGTGTTATTTTTAGGACAGAAGGAATAATGAAGAAAGCTGGAAAGTAAAATAACCCTTGAAACTAAAACTAACCAGCTTGAATGCTGGGTTTTTCCTTCTCATCTTGACCTCTCTCTTTCTTATCTGCCTTTACTGCCAGCAGAAATTCATGTTTAAACCACTGAACTATTCTTTCCTTCAGGAACTTAAGACTAGCTCATTCGAAATTTGTTTAAATGTGGCTGGTCACTTCATTAGTGTTGCAGGATCACACTACTCCAGCAGTTCTTTGCACTCTCACCAAGTATATTGACCTAAATATTGTAGCACTGATTCACAGTATTCGGCTCTTCATACACTGAATCCTTCTTATCTTGCATAGCATTTAAATTTGTGAGGATTTTGTGTGTGTGTGTGTTTTTTTGGTTTTTTTTTTTTTTTTTTTTTGTTTGTTTTTTTAGTATTTGTGTTGGAGGAATAGAGATAAGTTTCTCATTTTTTAAAGCCAGGACCAGGAGTTTGTGAGGAGAGTCACTGAAGAACCTGGCTGCAAACAACAGCTCCAGAAGACCAGAGGGAGGGGAAGGAAAGTATTGATGAAGTCAGCCCTGGTATTTTGACATACTTTTATGATTAAGGAGATGGAAATAGGGTTAGGTCACTTCAAATGAACAGAGAGGTTGCCAGAGAATTAGAAATGAGACAAGGAAGGTTGAGGCTATCTAGAATTAAATCTGTCCAAGTATGTCAATGAGAACAAGAAGAGCTTCTTCAAATCTAACTATAGCAAAGGGAAAACCAAGGATAATGTGGATGCATTACGAAATGGAGTGGGGATGCTGGTAACAGAGGACGCAGAGTTACTGAACATCTTTGCATTGGTCTGATACGACATCTCTTAGGCATTTCTGACCCAGGAGACCAGCATAAAGGAATGTTGGAAGGGAGGATTAGGTTAGAGAACACCTAAGCAAATTTGACATTCACAAGTCCATGCGCCCTGACAGGCTGCATCTATGAGTGCTGAAATAAGCGGTGGACACCATTGTGAGGCTGCTCATGACGATCACTGAAAGGGTATGGCAGTCAGGAGAGCTGCCTAAGGACTGGAAGAAAGCAAATGTCACATCAGTCTTCAAAAACTGCAAGGAGGAGAACCCAAGGAACTACTGGCCAGTCAGCCTCACCTCAACCCTGAGAGAAGTGATGGAGCACCTCATTCTGGAGTCTATCTCTAACCACATGAATGACAAGAATGCGATCAGAAGTCAGCATGGATTCACAAATAAAAAATCATGCTTGACCAACCTGATTGCCTTCTGCCATGAAACAACAACCTATATAGATGGGGGGAGAGCAGTGGATATTGTCTACCTCAACTTTAGTGAGGCTTTCAACACAGTCTCTCATAACATCCACACAGGCAAAGTCAGGAGGTGCAGGCTGGATGAGTAGACAGTGGGGTGGATTCAGAACTGTCTGAATGGCAGATGCCAGAGGGCTGTACCCAGTGGCACACAGCCAAGTTGGAGGCCTGTCACTTGTGGTGTCCCCCAATGTCCAGCACTGGGCCCAGTGATGTTCACCTTGCTCATCAATGACTCAGGTGAAGGGGCAGATGCCTCCTCAGCAGGTTCACTGACAGCACAAAGCTGGGAGGAGGGCCCAATACCCCAGAGGGCTGTGCAGCCCTTCAGAAGGACCTCGGCAGGTTGGGGAGCTGGGCAGAGGAGAACTGACTGAAATTTATCAAAGGCACGTGCAGGGTCCTGCACCTGGGCAGGAAAAACCCCTGCACCAGCACAGGCTGGGACTGAGCTGCTAGAAAGCAGCTCTGTGGAGAAGGACCTGGGACGGATTAGGAAGGGCATTGCCAGCAGGTCGAGGGAGGTGATCCTGCCCCTCTACTCAGCCCTGGTGAGGCACATCCGGAGTGCTGAGTCCAGTTCTGGGATCCTCAGTACAACAAAGATGACTAAAGGACTGGAACCTCTCCCTTATGAGGAAAGGCTGAGGGAGCTGGGCCTGTTCAGCCTCAGGAAGTGATGACTGAGAAGGGACCTCATCAATACCTAAAAGATTGTGAAGGGAGGGTGCCAAGAGGATTGAGCCAGACTCTTCTCAGTGGTGCCAAGCAATAAGCCAAGAGGCAACAGGCAGAAACTGATGCATGGGAAGTTTCATCTGAATATGAAGTAGGACTTCTTCAATGTGCAGATAAGGGTGCAGTAGAACAGACTGCCCAGAGAGGTGCTGGAGTATCCCTGACTAGAAACATTCAAGAATTGTCTGGATGCAATTCTCTGCAATGTGCTCTAGGATGACCCTGCTTGAGCAGGAAGGTTGGACCAGATGCCCCACTGTGGTTCCTTCTAACCTTACTTGTCCTCTGTGATTATGTCCATGATAAATACCAGTACTTCCCAAAAAAACACACACACATATAATAGATGCAATTACTAAGGCCCCAAATAGAAGAAAATAGTGCAGGAAACAATGCTGCAAGTTTTGCTGGTTTGGGTTCTTTTTAAGGCTAAATGTTAGCCAGGTAATACAGTGAAGAAAGACACCATAACTTCGTATGATCCTGTATTTATCAGTAGCAAAGATTCTGATTCAACAATTGTGTCAGCATTTATCACTTTAAAACAGGAAAAGTGAAATAAAGAGAAGGAACGAAAGCTGCGAGAAATGTAAAAGCAAAGTCATCCTATAGTACCTGTGGTACTATATGTAGTAATGTAGAAATGCCTTTTTTAGGGGATTAGGAACACATGTAACTCTGATTGAATACTAGTAGGTAACTGGAAAAAGGGGGGTTTTTTTTGTATCATTATGATTAAAAGCCCTAAATTTTGTTGCTATTTCAGCTTCAGGAACTTGTGGTTTTAGAACCAGCCACAGACAAATGTCTGCCTGGTGAGCACATGTGAATTGTCCCAAGCAGAGTGAGATGTCCTACTCAGAAGTGTCTGGGTAGTCATCGGTACTGGCAGCATATGCAACACTGGGGGAAAAAAGGGGGAGTGGGAGGAGGGAAAAACCCACAAAATAAATCCAGATTTCTGCTAGCTGTCCGTGAGGCTGATTGTCTTCCCTGTAACCTGGTTTTGAAGAATGCTACAGTCAGGGGGTGGAAGGAATGGATACAAGGAGAAGAGCTGTTCTGGAAAGGACTGATACTTCTCCTATGAATCTAAAAAATGTCTCCCTGCAAGAGTGAACTAAGTTGAAAATATACTTTGTCTCCTTCTCAGTGTTCCTCAGCTTTTCAGCACAAGATAAAGAGCCCCAAAGAGGCAAGTCAGTTCTGTAACTGCAAAACAGCAAGTAAAAACAGCCTACATTCAAATTTATTCTTCTGTGTTGAAGGCAGCTGTTACACTTCCATTTGGCAGCATGTCATTCAGGAGAGAACAGCAGACTTCTGCCCTTGGGAAACTAAAAACTAAATATGAAGGGAAGCGGTGACTTGAGCAAATGTCTTTATTTGTGACCATCCCTCAGCCTGTTGGAAAGGAGGAAAGTCAACCCAAGAATGGGGAAAGTTCAGCATTTAAATACAATAGCTCATTTTGTTGCTTCCTCACTGGAGAATCGATGCTACAAAAGACTATTTTGCAATGAACAGTCTCCATTATATTTTTGTTGTTTGCATTACAACAGAGAACATAGAAATCTTATCCAAGACCAGTGCCTGACTAAACGGCACAACTTCAAATGTTTGTAGACTGACTTGGTGACCAACATATGGCAGGACCAGAACTGAGCTCAGAGGGGAAGTGAGTTACTGGAGGTCAGAAATTAGCCGAGAATGGACTGTATCCAACATCTTTCAATTGCACTGCATGGCACCACTACTCTTTTTTTTTTCTTTTTTCTTTTTTCTTTTTTTTTTTTTTTTTGCAAAGAAATAGATTTCTTAGCCTTGGGCAAGCTTTTCTTTAAAAACATTATACTCTTGTAAATGAAAATTGTTTTGTATGAAAATTTCCAGTATAGTTTCCCTGAGTTTTGATAGAACAGGGATGGAGTTAGGAGCTTCATTTCTTTGTAGCTTCAAACAACACACTGCTTTTAGAATGCACAGCTCATTTTCTAGCCTCAGTAAGGGAGATGACCATTAATCTTCAATATCTTCCTTACTGTACTTGCACCATTCTAAAAAGAGAGCATTTGAACGAGTTCTGTTCTAGGAGAAAACTGAGATCTCTAAAGCATCATAAACATGCTCAAAAGAAGGACTTGCTTCTCTTAATGATCAGGAAAATGCAGGTACTTCTAAAAATCAATAGGTAGCATGTAATCTTTTATAAAAGAAATAACACATTAATCAGCAGAGAAGTAATACTTAAATTTTCCAGATTTTCTGGTAGATTTAGATAGCTTTATTCTTTCAGGCTCTCTGTCAAGATGCTATTCTCAGTTACCACATTATGACTCTGGTCATGTTCCTGTTTGAAAAATCTAAAATGTTATTGATGGTCTAGTCTTTATATTTTGAATTTCTGTAAGCCAGTATCCTATTTATAGAGCTGAAACACAGATGGTTCAAATAAGAATTGCTCCAATCCCAATATCCCACAGGCTAATCTTTCTATTAGGTAGTATGCAAATTCCCATACGAACGAAATTTCAGCTATATATCCCACTACTTTCCAATTTGTCACTTGTAAGAGCTATTCCAGCTGTATTTTCATACAGTTGTCTTAAAAATGGCATAGATTTATTGCTTGGAGCATTTTTCATTTATATTTATTTTATATTTTATTTATATTTATATCTGCTGAAATTTGCCTGACAAAGCATCAGTCCTCCTGACTAAAACTTACAGCAGTTCTGGGGACAGAGTGCAGAAGATCTATACTAATGAACAAGTGTTGACCCCATGTAGCCTGCTAGCTCCAACCAGGAGCAAACACATAACTAAGAGCCTCACCAGAGTTATTAGTTTCACAGAAAAGCACTTTTTCTCCTCAGTGAGGCTAAATCTAGGGAATCCTCTCATCCTATTTTGCCTTTCCTTCAGTTTATAAGCAACATATCTGACACCTCTTCACAATTAATTTGTTTTTTCCTCTGCCAAATTTCAAATGGGTTGGACAGCAAGGCAGGTTTGAAACTTCTATTGCACTGCACTAAGAGTGTTTTATCTCCTAGGGTACGCAGAGAGGCATGACAAATATTTCAGGGAAGGAGATGGGCAGAACAAGTCAATGGTATCACAATTTAGAACAGGAGGAGTGAGTAGTAAAGGGGACTTTTAGGGTTACTGTGCTGGACTGGAACACTGAACAAACCCATAGAAAATCAGAGTTCATGAGCTCTTATGTTCACATGTAACACAAGACACCTTGAAACAGCAGCAGGTCACCTCAAATCCATTTAATACATTCTTTAATACATTCTCTCACCCAGGGTGAAAGCTGGCCCAAGAGCATAAAGCTTGTTTGCGCTCTGTGTCGATGGATACCAAGCAGGGACAAGTCACTGCTGCACACCACACATGGTAATTATCCTTGGGTTGATCCTGTAACATTCTGTAACTCCTTTTGTTCACAAACTTAGGTGGAGAATTACCAGATGTTTTCTTCTTTCCCTAAGAGCACCAGCCCTCTGCTTGGCTTACTTTTGCAGTTACTTCTTGTGGGTTAACCAATGGCCCATCACAATCCCTGTTTAATCAGTTTTGTTTCAAATGTTTAACTCAGCTGTGGGCTTTGCGCCGAAAGGAACACTGTTCACTCAGGGTCTTTGCAAGAAAACTTGATGTGTGCAACTAAAATATCATTCACACCTATAAGGCCTGAAAAGTGCAGCAACCTCGTGCTCTGACAGGTTGGCTTTTCTTCTGTGTTTTTCAAGTCCATAAACAAACGTGACATTTGGAGTTGAAAACCTTTAGAGTTACATGGCTTCTTGCCTACCCTAGTCCGTGCACCAGTTGATGCTTTGCTGCAAGTTCTTCAGTCTGGAAATATTTTGACCCTTGTTTTTAAGTTGTTTTCCAATACATAAAAAGAAATTTTTACTTCACTACATGTCTGTTGGTATTTCCAAACTGACAGTAACCTTTTTGACTGCCACAGTTGTCAAATGGACCAAAATAAATCACAGCAGCTCAACAGCTGTCAAAAGAAAAACATCTTTTGAGATGCTATGAAGTCAGGAATACAAACAAAATTTTAATTATATATGCACTATCAACATGAAATGCTAAATACCTGTACACTTGAAATTAACTTTCCAGAAATATTAGAAAACATTTAGCACACAGAATGAAAGGGCAAACTGCCAATTATACACTGTTATTGGCAGTGTGTGTCACAATTAAAAGTAAATAGAAGAAAAATTTTCAGTTAAATGCTGCAGGATGATTTGTAGGAAATTTAACATCTAATACTGGAAATTTACTTCACCCCTCCCACTTCACACTGCTGGCAACACATGGCTGTCCCACATCTATGTGCTTGTGGCTTTGATTCAGGCTCAGATCAGTGATTCTCCCTCTGTCATTACACACAGAATGTAAGTATTTGCTCTGTCTGTATTCTGGTTTACAGACCGGACCAGCTACTGAACATGAAGGCTGTAATTCAATCACAGAAGGATCTGTTGCCATGTTAAACCAGGATTTTATGTTTTATGACTTAGGCCTTGCAAAGCAGCCGTCTTCCCATTCACCTCCCCCTCTCCCTGCCCATGACTGAATTATAGTTCTGTCTCTAATTGAAGCCTAGTATTATTCTATTTCTCTTCTGCAGAGAGAAAGACCAGCACTATCATTCTGAATACACAGCAAGCCGCAGGAGCCTGAATGAGGTACTCTAATGACAGGTCCTCCTCCACAGCACATTTGCAGTCTTTCTGCTAATTAATTTGATTTCCTTTGTCTAGACTAACATAATACAGCAAGTTATGCTCATTTAAAGGGAGATCGTTAGCCTTTCAGTTCACTCCAAATGAGGAAGAAAGACGAGTCAATAGACTGGAATCTGGGGGAGACTGACTGAATTTGTCCTTGACTACACCATTGCTTATGTTTTCACTTGACCAAGACTTTGTCTCCAGGAGAACCCGAGACACCACTATCATCAGAGGAGAGACTATAATCAAAATCAGATATCGTCGGTATGTGCATGGCAAGGCAGTGGCAGCTACACAGAAGGATTCTGTCTGTGATGGACTGCAGTCAGCAGCCTTCTTCCTAGCAATCACTTGGCATTTGCTGTTCACAGCTCCTGACATCCTCGGAAGGCTGAACAAACATGTAATTAAAAACATAAGCTGATTTCTTCAGACTTCCTTCACAGCACAAGAGGAGATTCAGTAGTGTACCACTGGACTAGTAAACCAGAGGCAAAGTTAGTGATGGTGTTAAAGAAGTAACTTCCTCACTCTTTGGAAGGAAAGATCAACATTCGCCAGTTTTGACAATGATTGAAATTTAAGAGCTGGATGAAGTCTCAGAACTGAGCTGTCAGGCAAATACAGAACTTGGGAAATGGAGTGCTGCATGATAAACAGATGATCAGACCTGGATTTGAAAGTTCAGCCTTCTGAGTCAACTGGATAGATCCAGTTTTAAAGTCAGCATGAAAAGTGACATGAAATCAGACATCATACAGGAGCCCTGTGGGGTGGAATGAGCTCAAACACTTTTAACTAACAGCAGGGAATATCTTCCCCTATGACAAAAGAAGAAGGGAGAAAGCTGACAGGGGCAATCACCAACCACTTCTGCTCACATCCACAGAAAAGTGCCAGAGCTCCCCTTCTGTAGAGAGTTTCAGGACCACTTCTATCTCTGTAACCTCAGTTGCACTTACAATTTTGCAGCATCAGAGAGGAAGAATTCCAACTTCATGACTTACTGGCTAAGGGGTTATTTTTTTGGCTCATAGTAACTGGGCACCTTCTTTACTCAAACACAGGCAGAAGATAAACTGCACCTGGAGGCTCGTTATTAACTTATTCTGACCTTGGTTTTTTTACAGTGTTTGGCCACAAGCCATTCAAACTGTGTCACCACAGTTAAGGTTTGAGTATTTTTCCATTATTCAAGCTTTCAAGCTCAGCAGAAATAGACAATAAGTGAAAGGAAATCTGGAGATTCTTCTCTTTGGCTCTTTCAAAAATCTAATCTCAGAAAGGTCAGGAAAGTATCTTGGAAAGAGTTAGCCAACATCTAGCTATAAATTTCGGTGTGAGATTGCAAGCTCCATTTCTCTTCCAGGCCTATTCAAGGACTCTTCCTCAAATGTACTTTAGGCAGCTCTTCTTGAATCTAGACAAGAGAGACAACACTTCTAATCTGGTAATCTTGGATGACCTCATGTTGCTATACAGAAGGAAAAAGATACCAAGATGCCATTGCATGTCAACGCTTAATTGGATTGGGAGTAATGAATGGTCCAAGTGAAGTGGCAAAGAGCCTCCCTTCTGACAGGACTGCAATGTGAGACCCTAGCTACAAGTCCAAGTGTGACCAGTAAATGCAAAACTGATTAAGAAGAGAGGGAAGAAGTGATCAGGAAGGTTACCCATTCAGGGTTTGCTCTGGTTTCTTTTCTCTTATTACAAAGTAGTCAGAGAACACAGGCATTACAGTTCACACCATTCTACCAATCCTAACCACTTAGTGCTGGTTCAAGCAATCACGTATTTCACACTGAAGCAGCAAGGGAGTTTGATCAGATGAAGGTTTTGTTCAATCAGACAAAAGTGCTTGTAATGGCTCAGCAACCAGATGCTATCTGTGCCACCAGCTGAGTCTCACTGTGGCTGATTATAGCTAAATAAGGTCGTCCCAAAGAAAATTACCTATGATCTCTGATCCATAGATTTACTCTGGTTCCTAACGAGTGTTCTCACACACACCTCACATAATTCATTTATGAGTGATTTAGACTAAAAATACAAAAATCATGTACACCCACGAACTAGACTTTTCTAATATTTTTTCCTATGTCTTAGCTAAACAGTAAAATTTTTAAAGAAGTTATGTGTAATATGGGATTAAGAGGATGGGTATCTAAAACAATGAATGAGGGAAAATATCTTCTGACACTATGAGAACTAGACACATTGAAAGCCTCATCTTGGTACTGGAGCAAATACTAACAGTGACCTACGTCTCCACTTAAGATCAGCTACATAACAAGATTCTGAATTGTCCCTTGTTTTTCAAGGAGGTGAAGTGAGCAAAAATTGGTTTTAAGATATTGTCAATGTAAAATTACTAAATCCTCAAAAGCCAAGAAGACATTTCACAGTTAACATGAAATACATTTTTGTCTCAGTAATGGGAAAGCCCTAAAAATGCATGTCAATTCAAACTAGGGCCTTCAGGTGCTGTATCTCTTCCTTTAAAAAAGTATCTTTAAAAAAATTTAAAGTTTTGATCAACACTTCTGAAAACCTTCATTCCCACTGTGTGAAGAGAAAAAGTTTCAGCTGAACTTACCAAAATTCCTGCAGTACGATGGACCTCAATGGGTCAGTGATAACCACAGCTCCATGGGACTTTCTACAGTTGTATTTTGAAAGGAGGCTCAGTAAAGAATTTGGCTTAGGAAAACAAGATTGTGCTTCCTCTCTTCCCTTACTTAGTTTCAGAACAACAGCTTTTGCTTTGAGTGATTATTTCAGCTTCTGTAATTTTTCTCCAGCACACATACAGAGAAGCTCCATACATGTCACATCAGTGATTTGGGCAGCATGAGAGCATGAATGTCAGAGCAACAAAATAGTAATTAGGAAAAACATTACAAAAAAAGCACCTAGCAAAGGTGAAACTAAAAGCAGCTCAGGTGTCTGAAAATCTGCTAGCTTGGCAGAACCTCTTCTTAGAGGATCCTAAGAAGCTCTTAATTAGCACAAAAACTGAAAAGTACTAATTGCTACTTGGCAAAACTCTGCTTATTAAAAACACTGGGACGTTTGTATGTTTTATTTTTTCTTTTGATTTTCAAAATCAAACACTTTGTTTTACAACATAAATGACACAAAAAGCTACATCAAAGCAAGTGCACACTTCAGTATCTACATCTTTGTTATAAACTTGAAGAGGAGGACTCAAGCTTACCTAAGAAAATTAAAAAAAAAAAAAAAATAAAAGAAAAATAGGAGTGAGAATTAAACCATTAAACTGTATGGTTTAAGCAGAACGTGCAATGGCACTTCAGACTTAGAAAATAAAGTGAGACAGTTGATTTTGAAATAATAGAAACTTTAGAATGCAAGCTACCAGTGGATTTACAGCATAACTGTACAGAAGACATAAAGAGCTCCCCTCGATACTATGGTTTTAACAAGGTCTTCTCTACCTCTATTCTCCACCCACCCCCACAAGCACCAAAATATTATGTTTCTAAAGCTTCTTGCCAAATCCATGGCAAAGCATCTAAGAGAAACAAGAGATTTAGAGACACATTGGAAATAGGTGACAGGGACACAGATATCACTTGAATCAATGTGAGCAACCCAGAAAACACCTGTTCCCACACCCACAAAGCCTCCAGTTTCATTCTGGACTGTGACACTGCTTGTGTCCACATGTTAGTGTTTCCGTAGGATGCCCAGATGTGCAGCTGGGCAGGTGGTGATGCTCCCTGCTGCCATTCACCCAGAAGATAGATGAAATTTGGGGGCCTCTCAGCAGCGCCCCAACAGCTCTGCTTCATCATGTGTGTTTCACATACAGCCACCACTGAGTAGAAGATGAACAGCACAAACTGCTTGCTACCAGTCATCCAAAAATGTAGCCAGTGGGGGACGCTACTTATCTTTCTTGTAACAAGCCTTTCAGCAACATCTTCCCTGTTTATGAATGTAAACTCATGGTTTCAGTACACAAATGAACTGGAGATAATTTGACCCACGTTCGCCTCCCACTGTAAAAAAAACCCCAAAAAAAACCAAAAACAAAACCAAAAAACCCACAAAATAAAAATTAAAAAAATTGCAGAAAAGGTTGAGAAAATGGAAACACAAAAGTGAGAAAATGGAAAGCACAAATAGGCATTTACCGTATTTTACAGTTAAAGGTGGATTATGAGGTAGGCAATAAACACAAAATTCCTGGACCTGAAGGGAATTACAGTACCATATTCAACATTGTTTTGATGTCATTAAGTTTTGAGGTATGGAGGGTGAGGTCTTGATTTAAGCTCCCCATATTATATCATCCTCCCTGACAGATTAAGAAGGTCAATTGTTCTAGATTTTTGAGTCCAAATGAAACTAATCACAGACAAAAACAACTAAAACCTAAGCCTTTTCCCCTCAATTTTACATTCTGATTAGAATATTGCAGCATATTGGTTCAAATATATATTACCACTACATCTAGTCATTTTAGGACAGCACAACTCCACTTTCAGGAAGAGTAATGGCACATAGAAAACCCTGTATCTGACCCTGGGAAATAACCAAAACAGCAATTAATGTCAGCCAGATATATTTCTGAATGCAAACCATGCCCCTCTGAGATAAAGCTTAAATCAGCTTATGCTGTCATCCAGTCCAGGATGTAGTTTAAGTCCTCTGGACTGTGAGCCACTGTCACTCTGCTCCTGATCTCACATTCCCCCCCACCCAGGACACAGTCAGCAAGACAAGTTTGCTGATCCAGCCAAAAAGGTTTGGCTTTTTCTGTTTTGCCTGCAGTATCAGTGGTGCTGCTGGGCTCCTGTGCCAGTGCTGGGCTGCTCTGCCTTCCCAGTTCCAGCCTACAAGCAGGCTGCCTCCAACCAGTGGCCACACCACGCCCTGATACTCCTTCCAGACTGGGGCCTGGGAACGCTGTCACCCAACTTACCTGTTTCAGGGCGGAGGAGGCTAATGTAACTGGGAGGGTGTGGCTGATAAAGGCGGCGTTGACAGATGAAACTGCATGCTTTGGCTTCCTATAAGAGATGCATGGTCCTTATATCTAAATGCCTTGATGTTGGTAGTACAGTCTGTACCACGGCAGTGAGAAGGATTAATAATAACACTAATAATAATAATAATAATAATATTAAGAATATAATAATAAGAATATAATAGAATGTGATGAGTAATACCATTTCAAATGCCCAAGAACATCACAAAGATGTTTTTTTAGGCTGAAACATCAGAGACAGACCCTGTGAGAGATGCACACTCCCCCACAGTGGCCACTGGAAGCCAGGTGAGAGATGTGGCAAATTTGAACAGGCAGATGTGTTAGGGCAGCCAGCTCTCCATCAAAGCATCTTTTTGCTATAAAGACAAAAGAACTTGATTACGGCAAGTGTCTTAAACACTACAGCTCTAACTTGTGACTAGATTTCCAAAAGTGGTATGTGCAGTTTATCTCAAGTCCTCAGTGGATATGGGGTACTTAAAAAGAGGATCTTTCATCTTATCTTGAAAATATGCTCTGCAACTGTAGCACAAAGCTAAATATTAAACATGGAAAAAGAAGCATTAACATGTAATCTAACTTCTCCATCCTACTGTCTGACTTTGGAGTCTCTTGCCTTTTAAGTGTAAAGGTTTCTACTACCAAAATGTCAGGGTTTTAAGTGATTAAACACAACCACTGGTTACACTGCAAAAAAATGAGCTATATGATATATGAAACACTGATGCCTTCTACTTCACTTTTTCTCCATTATCATTATCATCCTACCTGTCCTAACATAGCCTTGCTGGATTCTCCATGCCTGATCCAGAATCTAACCTGGAAGATGGTGGCAAGATGGCTCTTTCTTCATGTGAAGATGCTTCGTGCCCATGCAATTAGTGCAATACAAAATTAAAACAAACCAAATTAAGGACAAACAAAAAAAGCAGTGTGGTTTGGCAAAAAAAAAGTTGGAGGAAACACTTTTCCATTCTCTTTCCAGGTAACAGATTTGCCAGAATGCTTATGAGGCAGAACCAAACTGCTGGTTTATAGCTTGAAAAAAAAAAAAACTGTCAGAAGTTATAATACATTTTGAATGCAAATATTTGTCCAACCTTCCTTTCAGAACAGAGTCCTAGGGCTGTAAAAAAGAGTTGGTCACTTGTTCTGCTATTGAACTCACATGGGTTTTTACCCTCCTTAGGCAAAAGCATAAATTGTGCACTCACATGACATGGCAAGAGATGGAGTGATGCTGCTAATATCTGAACAGCAAAAACACAAGGCAAACATTCAGGAGCATTAATTCAGCAGTATGCTGAAGCAGTTTGTTCATTTGGCCCCAGACTGTTTCCCAGGTGATGGCTTCAATGCCAAAGAGCACCAGATTGTGCATCTGCCACCGTACAGACACCACAATCACCAGCCAGTCAAAGGGAACATGTCTTATTCACAGAACCTGTTCATTAAGTTTCTCCCTTGTTACTGTACAAAGGCACCTTCATTCTCCAAAAGCCCGGGTGATTCCGAGAACCACGTGGGCTAAGGCTTCCCATTTAAGTACAGCTGCTTTTGTGCAAGAATAAATGTAATATAATTAATAGTCAACAGATAGGACTAAGCTCTCATGCAGGTACGGGAGCATTTTAGTAATTAGGACTCTGATTAAGACAGGGCAGCTTTAAACTAACACTGTAGAAGTTAAGCAAACACTTAACTGGCTTCCTGCATTCAAGCCTAAAAGCCTGTTTAAGTTACCAGACCTTAAAAGAAAAGTGTGGTAATGTATCCTGCACACCAGCAAGTCAGAAGCAGCAGGGAACACACCCTCTACCCACTTGTAATTAAAACTAAGAGATGGAAATTGTACAGCAGTTGAATAAGTTTGAAGTTTGGACCAGCTGGCATTTAAACAGAGAAAGGTGCCTGCCATCTTAAATGCACAGCACTTATTTTTAATCAATTGTAAAGTAATATTTATTCTTCTTAAAGGCTCTGTATTTCACGGACAGCTTTTTGTTAAATCAGTTTCCATACAGTTCCCCAATTTTCTACTGTTTCAGTGTGCATTGGTGCCTCTCACAATGGCCATCACAGTAACACATCAGCCCCAACACATTCCACACTAAATAAGAAACTCCTCTGCACCTGGATATTAAAACAAAAATCCAAAAGCAGAAGCTAATCCAATTTATATGCTAAACTTAGATGTGTGACCACCACCCTTCGCTGATGGTACACTGAAGATGCTAAGGATACGTCAAGAGTCTATTTTTTGCCCCAAAAGCATGGGTACACAAACACAGAATGGAAAGTAGCAGACTATGAAGTAGTTCTGGGCACCATGCTTCAGGAAAGCCATGCAGTCTTCCCAAGGGGAGGCAAGGAAGAAAGACAAGAGCATTTACATACACAGAAACCAACTCAATGTGGCAAGATTGCAGGAATAAGCGCTCTTTAATACAAACATGCCAAGTCCAGAGGAGTGATGTTAATAGCTTTTAAACACATAAAAGGCAAAAGCAAAGAATGAAATTATGGTTTTAGTCTTCATAGATTCAAATGTAGTAATGTTAGCAGGTAAGATTTCAGACAATATTCCTATTAGCAAGCACCATGATAGAGATAGTGAGGCATTGGAATTGATTTGCCCAAGTCTATAGATTCGTCATCAGGATTATTAAGGAAAATGTGATGCAAAAGGAAAAAAACAAAATCATATCTGCCATGGATTATGTTAAATGAAATGGATCCCAATAAGCAGAAGAGCCAGACAACTTCCCAAAATTCCTTTAATTCCCTTTTAAGTAAATAGACATATATACATATACACCATAGAACATTATTTGCCAAAGAACCATCTTTTTAATAGGTTATGGAGCTTTTTTGCCTAGTTTTGTGATCTCTCTTCTCATCCTCCCAGCCTTTTAGGTTTTGTGCTATCATAGAAATAAATCATTATTCTTCTTGCTACAGGGTCACCAAACCACTACTTAAAGCCAGCTTGATGTTTAACACACTGCAATCTGCTAAATGTGAACCTACCAGGATTATAATGCAGATACTATCAGATGGTTTCAGAATTAAATACTCAGTTTGACTTCTTTTGCTGCAGGCAGAATACATAGCTTTTGTGCAATGCTCCTCTGTTAGCAAAGGAAGCCAAGATTCAAGATTTTGAAGAATGCCTTGGCTTTTCCAAAATTTCAGTTATTTAGAGAAAGCATTGCCTGATTTATTTTTTGAAGAAAATGAACTTAAGTTATAAATCATGAGAAAATGTCAGGTTTCCTAAAACATATTTAAATATGGATAAAACACACACACACCATTTTCCACACAAGGCTAATTTGGGCACAGTTTTAAACCATCTTTGAAGACCAATTTCAAGACAGAGGAGTCAAAACTGTTTAATTAGCCAGGGTGTTTAGATGAGAAGATGGAAATATTGTGCCATGCACACTTTTTCCCCACAGTCCCTCCAGAGTCAGTGGCAGATGCACTGAACTAGAAGGCTGGCAATGGCACTGCTGCTGCGACACCAGCTGATGGAGCTGCCAAATTCCACAACCAAAACCTGAATGGGACAGCTGAGTGGCTTCTTACCCAGAGGTCTCAGGATGACAGAAGAGGCTAACAAACAACCACGTCCTCAAAGATCTGAGGCCAACTGCAGAAGTTTGTACAGACAAAAACATCTGTAATGTCCTCATGACAGCAAACACCCAAATTCCTCTCTATTTGTAATACCTTTAATTAACAGGTGTGGAATAGTTTGTCAACAGCTGTTATCATAAAGCTATGGTATTTGTCCTACAAGCACAGCAGTGCTCTGTGAAGCTGTACCCAACTGGCCAACACTCCCTTTCCCACAGAGTATGACAAGTAAGATAATGAAATTGCCATCAAACAGAAACTGAACACACATTGGAATAGAATTCAAGTTTCCCACCTGCCTTCTTTATCCTTCCAAAACTGATATAAGTTTTGAAATATGATTTACTTACTGTTGCTAGTTCCGTAAAATTAATATAGAGAGTAAAGGCACCTCCTTGGCCTTTTTCCTATGAGGAACTGCTTCCTTACCTAGACATAGTCTAATATTTCTGATTACTATAAACAGGTGAGGTGACATTGCAGTGTGTGGTTTCGTAAAAGCCAGGAAAGAGTCATTCACCTAAAAGCAACCTACAACCCATATTAGTTATTTCTTTACTATTACATTCTTATTATGTACTGTTATTTAGTAACCAATATACTGCTATTTCTGAGAGAAGCCAGTTGTTGAGGTATGTTTTTTAAACATGTATACACTCTTGTAAACCAATGCAAATCTAGGATCAAGCGGATATACAGATATTCATGGTCTAATAAAAAGTAAATCCATCACTCATTGCCAAGGAATTACTGCAGGATTGAAACAAAAGGGAAGTTCAATACAAGACAGAAAGGGAAGTTTAATACCATCCTTAAACAGATCAGTGCAGCAGAGGATGAGAACGCCCTGCAAGGCTTCATGCACTAGGCAATGGTCGCAATGCTTCTACCAACAAAAAGTTCCACGCCTGCCCACTGTGTTCAGTAAGCTCAGGAAAAGAAAACATGTCAGACGGGTGGATTCTCTGCAAATATGTATTTAAAAATATTTCAGAGGCTTTATTTGACAAATATTAACTTCACTGAAATGAATGGAAAAAAATTATTTTAGTTCAATAGAGACAATTTTACTCTGTGGAAATACCAGTATAAAATCCTTAAGGTTTAAAATACATAGTCATTTAGATCAGGCAATGATCTGTCTTCAGGTACACTTGCTGATATTTGACACATTTCAGGCAGCACAAAAATGTACTGCCATTAAAAATACTTGATCAGTTTGAAGTAACCAGCAAATGCTTACAGATAAGTTATTTTAACAGCTGACAAATAGCGAAAAAAAAAAAAAAAGAATATATATGACACAAAAATTGCTTACCGGGAAGTAATTTAAAACAACAGACTAATAACATTTATGTTCTTAGAATATCTTGAAATTTTAGTACAAATTATTTTTCATTTGCACTTAATACCATGCTGCTTCTTTAGTTATTTTCTATATTTAAAATCATATTATACTTTTAATTATTTTTCATCTAGCTATGAAGAGGAAAAAAATGGATAAGGGAAGAGAAAACTCCAAAGATTAATGTTTTCTGCCTAGTGTGAAATGGCAAATAAATCTAGCCTAGTAAATCCTAATCTAGGTTAGAGAATTTCTTGGCTTTACAAGACCACCAGTATTTCAAGAGATTCCGTAAAACATGGCTAAATATCCCCCAAAAGTGCCTGGACAAGTTCCCTCTTTTTAAAGGCATCCAGTCCAATGAAATCCTGCAAACCAGAGGTAATCCAAACTTTCTGCTTTCGGATTTTTCTTTTTTATGCAAGTTAGTGAAGCTGCCTGGCAAGAAGCTCCCTTAGGACATCTGAGAATGGTTCAGTCTCCCATTAAATGCCTTTCTAAGACTTTGAGCCCACAATAATTTAGTATCAACACACCACAGATAACTATCGACTAACATTTTCTCTTTCCATGACCTTAGGCACAGGGATCTAGTAAGAACTTAATGGAAGACCACTGTGGGTAAAACATTGAAGTAAGTGAAGAAGAAGAAAGAGCTGTAATACAAATACAAATTTTTCTGGGAGAAAATTTAAAGGAATGAGGAGTACTTCGTGGCACAAATGCCATGCAATTCTAAAGCAGTAAATAGATAAATATAATAGCAATCACCCCATACTCCAGTGATTTACACTCCTGGTTTCAACCAAATTAAGACTTAGTTAAGGTTCACTTCAGAGACACCAGACCAGCTGAAGAAACCAGAGATATCAGATCGTCGGAAGTCATGAGGTTCAGTTTCAGCAATAGTGACACATAACTGTTTTTTCTGAAGCTAATGGTAATTTTCCCACACTGTTTGCATTACTTGTTGGCTTCATAACACAAATGTCTTGTTTGGTAGTTTCCTGGCTGGAAGGACCTAGTTACTGCCAGTTGGCGGTACCAGGCAAATCATTTCAGCAAAGAAAGGCTGATCCTAATCTCTTCTCATGCAAGGATAATACAGTATCACTGAAGAATTCAGTATCTGTATTCCTTTGTGTGCACAGCTCCCAACTGAACTTTGGACTTGTAAAATTGGTTGTTATATAGGACTTCGTCATCCTGAAGTAAAGTCATGTTCAGTGATCCTTAAAAGCATCTGGGAAATCCCACAGCCCCTGAAAGGCTCACCAGCTCTGTGACACCAGAACTGTGACATTCTGGCTACTGGCACCAGGGGCCATTCCTTATGTGAGGGCTTGACAGCAGAGTGGAGGGGGGAAAATGTGTATAGCTGTACTTTGGATCTAATTACATCTTCTTATAGCTCCAAGGATCTCATCACCTTTAGTTCCAGAGTGTAATTTAGCCTATGCATTCAACCCTCATAGTGATCCTCCCCAGCCTGCAGTTGCACCTTTTTCCATGCAGATTGAAAATCTCAGCAGTTACAACCAAAAATGGGAGCATTAAGCAGCACTTTGCAGCATTCCTTAATCATTCTTCCTCCTTTTTTTTTTTTTCCAAACACTTCTGCAGAAGCCTCCACTTATGAGATGTAGGGCTCTGTAAACACTCATTTCTTCAGCATATCTGAAGTTTAATATTTTCCCACTTTGGCACACTGACTTATGCACACCTTAAGGCTAATCCAAACTCCCTACTGGCAGCACAAAGGGTGCAGGTGTCTGCCGTAATTCTGGAATTCCTGATATGGGACATCTAATTTTTATGTTCTTCAATAGTCCTTAGGAGTCCTGAGTGTGATGCCTCCACTGAATTATTTTGGTTGCTCAGTTCCACATTCAAAAACAGGTGCTTTGGAAAACTATGACTTGCACTTCCATAATACTGGGCAGCTCAGTCTACAGATCACTTCGTTTTGTTTGGAAGCCACCTAGGCAGGCTACCACAAAGCAGTTTACCTTAGCTATTAGTCTCCTACTTCTCTGCAAGATTTAATGAATTCCAGCTGTCAGGCTAATATATCTTCACAGCTCCACATACTGAGCAAGGAGCATGTGAAATTCTTAGCCTTTGTAATTTTAGGCAGAGGAAAACTTCGGCACTGTTAATAAAAAGGTTTAAGGCAAGTTACCCCACAAAACGTTTGAGGCTTCATGTTCACAAACTAGCACTCTAAGCATTGTTATTTGTAGAATTCCTTTGACCTGCTTAACAGGCCAGTCTTCTGCATAGTGAAAATAGGCGGGAGGAAAGAAGGCAAAGGCTACTTTTACCTGCCACATAACTAAGCAATGCCACATGTAGATTCTTCTCAAGTTCTTTATAAATTACTCAGAGATTGTGTTGAAATTTCCAGAGTGAAAGCGACATGCTCCTTTCATTAACTTATGCATGAATCAAGGTTTTACTGCAAGTCACACACATATGCAAGGTTGGGTGAACAGGTATATTTTAAGTGAAGGGGAAGCTGATATGAGAAGGTGACCGAGACAGAGGAGCAATGTCACAGCAATTCTGGATTCTTGATTTTTTTAGTGTAGCAAAATAACACAACCTCATGAGCAGAAAGAGAGGAAGAGAAAATGGCTAAATACTTAGCCTTCATCTCCCCACTCCCCTACTATGCCCTGCAGAGCTGCCCTGTGAACAGGAGCAAGCAAATCTACAAATGTGAAACCCTTCTGGCAGACACCAGTGATTGCTGTCCTCAGCAAGATTCAGCCAGCATTTGTCTTTCTCCCTTTTCTCCTGCACATTCCTCCTGCAGACCTCTAACAACTCTGCATTAGGGCAATAGCTGCATGCCACAAGATGATCTGGAGAGAGATTGCTGTCTCAACATAGCATGGAGATGACTCAATAGTGACAAAGTAAATCATCCTTTAAAGACAAGTCAATAGTGAGTAAGTAATTTTATCTGTCAAGAGTTAACACGCAATGAATACTTGTAAAGGTTACTCAACATAAAATCTACTAGTGGTTAGACATGAGTTCCCTCACATATGCTAACCAAGGAAATCTATGAAGTAATAAATCCCACTTGACTTCTCATGAAAAGCCTTAAAAACAGCAAGTTGTATGTGTACCGTCCTAGAGAAAGATTATACCCTAAGAGACAGATTACAGCCAGATATCTTACTTAAAGATGCATCTTGTAAGTATTTCTTAGGAATCATGTTAAATTGCCAAGTAAAAATACTTTAAAAAACAGTGAATGTGTGACCAGAATAGTTTGCAATGAATAAAAAAACCCCTAAAGCTGCTTTATAAAGCCCAAAACACTTGTTGAAACCACACACACTGTAAAGCCATAAACAGTCTGGAAGTTAACTTCAGACCACTAAAAAGTTCAACTCACTTTTCATTTCTGTCACTATTTGCATTTTTCTTTTTTTTTTTTTTTCACTAACATAAAAGCATTAATCTATTTGGATTTTCTTCTTGAATGTACTTTTCAAGTTCTTCTATAAATTTTGAGCATGGCATGATATCTTTCCTATAAACTCTGTGAAAACATAGCTTATGATGTTTAAAACATTCTATTTAATTAAAAGAAATTAACAGTCCTCTTAAAATGTGCAAGCAGCAGTTGTATACTCTGAAATCCAGGCTGTAAGTATACATCCCTTAAATTTTCCTAACTTCTTGAATAAATAGATCCTTTGAGGTTTCCCAGATAAGATATATTTTAGATTACTTAGGCTACCCAAAGAATGTTTTTGCCACTCTGTGCAAGAGCTGAAAGTGCATTTATCTTACTATAAATAAGGTGACTCTTAAAGAATGAAGTTCAGAAGTGTTAATGTCAACCCTTTAGTGGACATATCTTTAATAGGTTAACTCCATGTCTCATAGCACCTAAGCTAGTTTAACCCAAATTTGAAATAAATTCTGACCTTTACAATATATGCAAGTCAGGAAAAGCTGATTGAATAATTTCAGAATTAAATTATACAAGTTTTATCATAAAACCTAGGTAGGTACAAAGCTGTTTTGAAAGTTTCAATTTAAATATTATGTTGACTCACAACTACCATGAAAATCATGCAGACCAAAAGGTATAACTGAAATGTCCATGAACAATCTATGTATGGAATAATTCAACTCATCAGAAGCAAATCCTCTCTTCCCTACTTTATAGTACTTGGGTTTAGGTATGCTGCTTCAAAAGAGAAAAGTGCAAGGGCAATTAGCAATTGCTGTCTCTTTCTTTTACTACAATTAATTTTTTTGTTACAGCTATGGATGGCCTGGTGCAAAATATAGATAAAAACCTTGGATGTCCCAGGTTAGAAACATTAAATAGTGAATGTAGCATAGCAATACACACTGGGGTGAAATTCTCACTGTATAGAAGGCACGGATAAAAGTGTTAGGTTTTTTAAGTATAGAAGAATATATGCATTGTCTTGAAGTAATACATTGTTCTCCTTCTCTGTGCAAGGAATTTAATCCAGTGTGTGCAAATCTGCATTAGAATTCACATCCTTATAGGCTTTGCAGAAAAACATTTAATTTTTTTGTATCTGTACACATAAGGTCAGGGCTACCTCTTTTAGGTATTATTCATATTTGCTTGCATGCACATGTATCACACTGCAACAGCAGTTAATAAGAGAAACAGGTCAGCCTTCCACAATTTTTTAAAGTGCTCAATGACAATAAGAGTTTTTACAGTTCATAAAGTGAACCATAAGGTTCTGTTCAAACAATGACAGCCTTATACAATCACAGAATGGTTTCGGTTAAAAGGTAAATTTTAAGACCTGCCAGTCCAATCCCCCTTCCATGGGCAATGACATATTCCACTAGACCAGGCTGCTCAAAACCCCATCCAACCTGGCCTTGAACATTTGCAGAGGTAGGACACACACAGCTTCTCCGAGCAAGCTGTTCCTGGGTCTCACCACTCCTATTAGTCCACATAATTTCAGAAGCTTTGGGAATTCTGGTCTCCAGGCTGTCTCTTAAATAACAATCTTATCTAAAGACTTTCCACACTTAGCAACTAAGCCCATCTATCTAGACCACTAAAACCGCTCAGTACTAACACGATTTTGAAGACATCATGCAAGGAGTCTGCACTTACAAGCCCCCTCAATTACAGGATATACAGTGTTTTGAACACTTATGTCAATCAACATTTACCGCACAGTTTCTGAGCCAGTTTCCCACATGTATTGATTGTACACCATTTCAGACATGCCAGAGGGCACAAAGAAAGGCTGGAACAGAATTAAGACACAGCCTAACAGCCAGAAGCAGAGTGAAGGGCAGGATAACCCTTTCAGTTTAAAAGTTTATACCTATGCCTAGCTAAAGTGATCTCACATGGGCATAGGCAGAAGAACAAAACACAGACACTCTCAGGACCATTAATACTGTGTGATGGTATACAGCTATTTTGGATATGACAGTGTTGATAACACAGGAAGTTTTAGTTATTGCCGATCAGCACTTCCACAGCATCAAGGCCTTTTCTGCTTCTGATCTGACCCCACTAGAAAGAAGGCTGGGGATGAACAAGAAGTGGGAGGACACAGCCATGACAGCTGATGCCACCTCACACATGGGATATTCAAGACCATATTGTGACATGGTAGGACAATTGTTTGCAGTGCTGGCATTTGGCTTGCCAAGTCAGCACTGCACACGGTGAAGCCCTGCTTTCCTGGGGATGGCTGAACTACCTGCCTGCACATGGGAAGAAGTGAACAAATTCCCTGTTTTGCTTTGCTTGCATGTTCAGCTTTGCTTTCGCTATTAAACCATCTTTATCTCAACCAACAAGTTTTCTCGCTTTTACTCTTTCGATTCTCTCTCCCAATCCCACCAGGCAGGGGAGGGCATGAGCAGCTGTGTGGGGCTTAGTAGCCAGACAAGGCTAAACCATGACACACACTTCAGAGATTCTTAGATTCTGTCACCTAAAAAACACTGGTCATGAATTGAAATTAAAAGGCCATCACAGAAGCTTTAGGAAAAGTTTACAATTAGTATGAAGACAGGACTTAAAAAACACACTGAAGCATGACTCTCACCCAAAAAATTCTATCAGCACTACTGTGCGACTGACTGCTATATATGTTATTGTGCATCTAGAAGTTTAAAATGTATCTGTTGCTCAAATTAAGGCATCAGCCTTAATCACAGTAAAGTAAGCCAGTATTCAAATGTTTTTAAAGGAAAAATAAATATATTGGTGAAAAAATCTGATTTGGAGCACTTCATAACCAAAAAATCTTAAATTGCAGTTCACTTTTATAACAGAAAATAAGCCTCCCTTTAATGAATACAAACCTAACCATGCAGATTCTAATTTAACACGAAAAACAATTAATTTGGGGTAGTTTTATAAACACTGACAATAAATCTAAACCCATGATAAACAGAATGACCAATAAGTTTCAATGGTCTTAAAAACCACATCTAAATTTCAGCATTGAAGAAGAAAACCCAAACAACAAGCACAGCATTAGCATCTCAAACTCTCTATATCTTACACATTCAGATAAAGTAACAGCTTAAGTCAATCATGTTTGACTGCTATCCAGTTTTTTATATGAGTAAATGAAGCTGGCGTCCGAGTGGGGAGATGAACTGGCAGCGTGCCGTAGAGCCTTGAGTTACAATTTGTATATAATGGGAAACACTGCAAGCACTCTGACTGCAGTCTGTCTATCTATGGGGACAAAGCTAAGCAGAAGCACCAAAAGAGGCAATACTCTGGTTCACCTAATGACAAAGCCAGAGATTTCTTCAATCTGCAGGTGAACTTGCCAAGGACAGACCCACAGAAGAACTCATCCCTGGAGTGGCCAGTGGAGTTACATACACAGCAGTCTCTCTTGAGAGGAGGAAACCTTTGGTATGGGCTGTGTGCCCCTGCATTTGCAGTTCTACTACCTGAAAGGATCACCTAAAGGCAGAATAAAAACTCACATGGTTCCTGGAAGTCTCGAAGACTCCACAACATGCTGGACTGTACTACAGTCATGGTTATAATGGAAAGGCATGGCCCTTAATGAAATGATAACTCAGCTGGCATGGACAGGTCATCTCCACTGATTCCACAGACCTTTAAAGACCATTTGGGCGTTGGGGGGGTGGGGAGAGAACACAAGAGAATGAAATTATTCCTCCACAGCTTGAACAAATTACATCCGACTTTAATATCTGAAGCAGGTTAGGAGCTCACGTTCACATCTTACATCACGAGGAAAAGCAACTAATATTTTGGGGTGATTTAATGGGTAGCATACAAATCCGTAAATTTCACACAAAGAGTGATCCTTGCTTTTTAGGCTTGTTTCTACGAAATTTCAGAGTTGAGAGGAGTGTGGAAATTAACTAACTTCCCCAATCACATATTTATCAAATAAATGTATTACCATACTCAGCATGAACAGCTAACCACAGTAGCTTCTATAATCAATAGTGACTTTATCCTGCAGTTCCTACTAATTACCAGCACATGGTGGGAATAATCCACTGGCCTTTTGTGGTGCTCAGAAGCACACAGTGAGTATCTGCCCACTTCAGCAAGAGATCTGCCATTTTGGAGGTGGTGAAGACATTTACAACAGTAGCTTATGTATCACCGTGTGATTACACATTCCCCTCTGCTCACAGAATTTCTAAAAAGGTTTCCTGTATGCATTTCATAGCAAAATTTCTTCATTCTATTTTACTGATTTGTAAGCAGCATTTGTGACCATGTAAAAATTACCTCAACTTAACTTAGGAATGAAAAGTCATCCCTGTGGCCTTTTCTTTCTTCAGATTTCACTCTTTAGTTGAAATATTGGCCAAGGCACAATGAGTAAATATGAGACTGGACAGCCATTGCTTCTGAAGAGTAAAAACTGCCAATGCCAGATATGGATCCAGAGATATTGCTGGTTTTACCTCTTCCAGAATAACTTTTCCAAGGAGCTACACCCTTGTCTAGCTTGCTCAGATTCTGAAAATTGCTGTTTATGACTGCGGCTGTAATAGGTGACCTAACCAGAAGTGCCAGGAATCAACCCACAGCCTTTGGAAAGCGACAGGATCCATAAGATACAGACTCCTTATTTTGAGAGACTAGGCTATGAGATTCCCAATCCTAAACCACAGGAGATGGCTATGCCAGGATAACAGTTCAGATTCCACAAATCACATCCATATTGTTAGTAAAAGTTTTTTTAGCATCTGGTGTACTTTTAAATGGACGCCAAATCTGTTTGTCAGAGAGAGTCTGAGCTGCTAAATAAATAGTGATAAATTTCCTAATACTACTGGGCAGAGTGTTCCTGCAAGTACAACGTGTGTTTATCAGTTTCCCACTGAGCTAGCATTGACTTTCAAATTTCCTTTAATCTTATTATAGTAAACATAGTACAGCTCTCTGGCAAACAAGAGGAACATTCTTCCTGTAATATCATATGCTTCTTTTAAAGAAACCTTAGAGATGTCCAGAAAATAATTAGGCTCAACTTGGAATAACACAATAAACTTGTTTCCAAAGAAACAAGTTTCTCAAAATATTGTATTTCTGGACTGAAAAAAAACATGGCTATTTTTATAAGGAGAAGACTGGCAAATTCTGATAGGTACTCAAAATAGTGTTTGTATGTATCATATTTTTAAAGTCAACTATTGAAACACCAACAGAAAAATATTTTTCTAGTTGGAAGCAGTCTACCTGAATTGAAGGAAAAAGCAACAGGAATTTTGGATTTAGAATTCAGAAAACAGGAGACTTTACTTTGTGAAGGAGCTTTAGCAATGCTCCTTCAAGAAGAAAGGACATCAAGTGCAGACAACTTAAAAAAAATTAGATAAAGAAAACAAAATGGGATCTATGATTGTACAGTTTGTATTTAAAGCCTCTTTTCATTTGAGAGGAATGTACAGTAGACAAAGGTGGGATTTGTCTTACAGTTCAAAAAAACCCGAAAATCTAGGCTGAGTTGTTGAATAACTTTATGTAAGTGACTGAAGGGACTTTGGGAACCTGAAAGTTCCCATACTAGCTCAATTTCCAGTCGTGTGCGTTTGACTTGTTTGCTTCAGAGTTTCTATAGAAAAAGGGTCATTACATATGTAAAAAATGAAACACAATGGTGCTATTTTCACATATCTTCTGTGATTTTTGAACAAAATAATAAACATTCCTAATAATCAGTTTCTGTGGCATTTGAATCTTCAGCTGCCATTAAGAAGCCACACATTCTGAGCTATGACTTTAACAAAGACTCAGCTTCAGTAAGGAATGGAAGTACTAAAAAGACAGATGAACAATCTTCCCCTGCCTACATGGAATCCAAGATGCTTAGAATTTGTTTCAGTTTGTAAGTAGTCACTCTTCAGATTATCTCAGCAAAAGCTGTTCTCACTGAAGAATCAGGCAAAGTTTCCATGGACATCATTAATGAAGAATATAGACAAAAGTCAACAAACATGCTTAGTATAAACCCATTTTGTGTAGTAATCTGAAAGGTGTCAGCCAGAGAACAATTTAAATCAAAATACGAGAGATAGCCATCTCTCTCTTTATTAGCAGACTTTACTGGATGCATCCATTAAGTCATGCAACATGTTCGCATATTCCCATCTTCTTTGCCTGTCAGCCTCCTCTTGTTCCTCACAAAGGACACTGAGCTCCAAATTATGTTGACAGAACAAGAACGGACAAACGATAGATGGATCATAACAATGAACATGCCTAGAGCAAGGATGTCTGATATCTGAGAGCTTCCTTTTGGATGCTTTCCTTTTGGATAGAAGCTCTGACCCACTATTTACACCCCTATCCCAAGCTCTCCCACATATTTTTAAATGACAACTTTCCAGATGTTATCTCAATGGAGACTGGCCAGATTTATGGGCAGGATCTCGCTTAACTCTAAGCCAAGCTAGTGTTTTGGCCTCACTGGAAATGAGATTAGGTCTGAGATTTGCACCAGGGAAAAAACCTGCCATTCCATGCCAGAAATGGTCATGGAGAATTTTTACAATGCTGTTTGTTTTTTCATTAGCACTACTGTATAATATCAGTCTATTTGAGCATTATCATAAGAGCACTTAAGTAGGGTAATAGGAGAGATGAGACATGGCTGGAATCCACAACAACACTGCATGTAAACAGAGACGGGCAACTAATTCACATCTAGACCAGCTCAACACTGTTCTCCAACTCCAGAAAGTGTTTGTACAACACAAGGTCAACAAGGCGTTCTGCATGAGCTGTACAAGTGTTGTTTCCAAGTTTTAAGAGATGTTAAAAATTCAGGAAATTTTCAAGATTTATTGCATTAAATCCTTAATCTGACACTGTATTTGTGCACTGCCCATCACACTCAATAAAAACTGATTCCAAAATGAAATTTGGAGGGTAAATAATATATTTTCCTTTTGTAGTGTACTTTACTTCTCCCACTTCCTTAGCACAAAATAGACAGAAACAAAATTTTTATGAATCTTTCTCTACTTGAATAGATCACAATTTTAAATTTCCTCAAGTTTCATTGCAAATTGTGGTTTCTTCAAATACTCACTTCCTAAGTAACAGTGACTTTAAAACTGTTGGGAATAAGAGATAAATTTACCCTTTTTCTTTCTCCAAAAATCTTGTAATAAAGACAGTAGCATGCATATTTCTATGTACAACTCACGTTTACAGTATAACCAATTCTATATGGCAGCACAGTCTACACAAAAAACTGACCTTAGCAAATCCCCCTAACTTTTATGTCTAATCTAAAATGCACCATTATAACTCTGTGAGATATTATCTGAACAGCAACAAAGCACAAAATCATCAGAATGTCATAGATAAGTATGGTTAAACACATAAGAAAAAAATGTTAGAAGTAGGTGCTGTAAGATGACTTTTTGAGAAAGACAGGTTACAACTGAAGTTGCCATGATTGTATCATACCAGATACTGAAAGATGGATTGCCTTCTGTTTTAATGTCCTGGAGCGAGACAGATTTTTATGGTCTACTTCCCTTTCTGAAATAGGCTTCAAAAAATCTTCTTAAAATTGATAATAAAAGGCTTAATGCATGGAGAACAAGAAATACCATGGTTTCAAGTGACATGCCATAATCTACACAACTCATATTAAAATCTGTACTTCATCCCACAAAGAAGCAATGCATTGAAATAAGACTTGGAGCAGACAGCTTCTAGCAACAGAAATACAGTCATGGGAGTAGGAAATGTTCTCTTCTTATTGTTCCTCATAGCACAACATTTTCTGCAATCTAAAAGCAGTCTTGGAGCAGTCACAGTGATCCAGGACAAGAAGAATATTTGTATCAAGCATGCAATGTACACATGCAATCCTACCATTACCATCATAATCCAATGGAAATGCATGTAATACTGAAGAGTTGGCAAGAAATGCACTTTTTGCAGCAATTACAACCATCCTCTGTTTCTACATGAAAGAAGGATCTGATCCCTAATTGCTCCAATAATATATTTTAAAGTAAGAATTGCTTTCATGAAAGAGATAATTGTTTATAATTAACAGAATAATTTTTCAATTTAAATTAATTTTCCCCAAAGAAGCAAACTAAAGAAAAACATGAAACTGTCAGAAGCCAGCCAAATCACCAAAAAACAGAAAATGGAAACTTTTTCCCTTTACAGTGAAAACTGCAGAAATAAAAAGGTTTAACATGTTTTAATCAAGCTTGAAGTTTTAAGTGGATGTTTCTGAACATCTCCCCTTGAACATCCTCCCCTGCTTGAGGCAACTAGACTCCAGGATCAGGGCATGATTGTCATCATGTGCTGGAATCCAGGAACTACCCCCACAGGTGAGATCTCCTTCCAAGCAATACTTCTGGTGCCCTGTGGGAGATGCAGTCAGCCACAATGCTGCACCAAGGGAACACACTGAAGCACTTCTAAATGACAGTTTTAAAGGCTCACGCCAGCATTTCTCACCACTCCCAAAGGCAATGAAGAATATAAAAAGCCTTTTGGACCTTTATATGCAGAAGGGCTATGGACAGTGACAGGCAAAAAACCATGAAGAAGCACCAGCTGTCCTTTGCTAAATGGAACTGCTGTGTCCACTCCCAGCAGACAAGCACAAGGCTACACTATCCAAAGTTCCCACTCAAAAACTAGTCTGCTATCACATGCCAGACTAGGAAAAAACACCCCAAAATTAGCCATCTTCATTTTGAACTGAAGAGATCTCAACAGGACAACCCCGGCTGGTTCCAGGGCTGTGCTGTCCAGCTCAGCCAGGAGTTTTTTGGTAACAGGTAACTGAGCAGTGGTGCAAGAAGCAGGGAGTAGCCCACACCCCTGGGAAAGACGGCTTAGTATGGTCTTCAGACTGTGTGGTACCTCAGGAACAGCATGCTGCAAATGGACCAGGTCTACTGTAGCAGCTAGCACAGCCCAACAGGAACTGACAGGCACAGCATAACATTTAGGCATAGAAGACACTGTATGTATTTTACAGGGTTTTACTTCAGGCTAGATATGGTCATACAGATTGTATTTCCAGAAACAACTCTATCACGTCTCTTAGTTTAGATTAATCTTAAAGGAATCCAACTGGCCCACCATGAAGTATATGGAGATGGACCGTAAGTGGAACAACTGAAGGATGGGCAAAAAAAGCCCACTCCTGACATGAATCACAACACTATAAATGCACAACCACAAGCAAGAGCATCTGCAAGTGGAGGAAAAGACTTTTTTATGCTACTCTTTAAGATACTCTTCAGATATCAGTAAATCTGTGCAGTAGCTTGAATTACTCAATTCTTATTCAGTAACTCGGAACCGCTCATTGAAACAACACTAACTCTAGATCAGAAATTGGTAAATATCACTATACCAATCTCAAACTGGAATTTACCAGTTTCTGATGACTGGGTCAGAATTATTATGTTATTTTAGCAATAGTGTTAGAATTAAACCAGTTACCAGATTTATTAAACAAAACTCAAACAGGATTATTTATTATAAAAGATGATCTGGATCTCTGAGATTTACTCTTTCATAGAGATTGACAAATAGTGACTGAAACCAAGCATTGATTGATGCAGTTGAGTGGGTACTTCAGATATTAATTTTTACCCTCACCTGATACTATGAAAAGAAACAAAAATCCCCACAGTTAAATTCTTCAACTTTTCATATGTTTGTCGTATTCCCCATTGAAAGTCATGCACAGTCTATTTGAAAGACAGAAAAAAAGAGAATGTAATTTCAGCTAAACAAATAAGCTCAAAACCTTGGGTTAGTGGCATTTATTTTTGTAGCACTCTTGTGGAGGTCTTATTGATACTTTTCACTGACACATCTTTCACTTACTTATTCTACTGCAATGGAAGACAGCGCAAAACTCGCTGCTACCGCACAAACCTCTTCCCCTCACACAAGAGCTCTGCCTGAACAGTGGCCTGCAAGAGAGGTGAGAAGGCAAAATCCTACTTGCTAGGTTTCTCGTGCATCATGCAACAGAGATTTTACAAACCAGTCCTCTCTTTTCAGCTGCACAGTGATCACAAATGTTTTGAACTTAGCACTTCAGCTGGATGACAGCAGTTCATGAGGACCATGCAAAAAAGTGAGAGAGAGACCACCTGCTCAGAGCCTGAACACTGTCACAGCACTCACATGTCCTGGCTCCCAGTGTAGGCACACTGCTGTTCCAAACAGTTACTTTCTTGAAGAAATTTTTAAAAATCTTAGCGTACTACTCTTGTTCAATTTTTGCTAGTAATGAAGAAAGACCAGCCTGAGAAGCTGGAACAAAGTTTTGCAAATGAAGCATCTGCATTAAAACACATTAAGCATTATAAGCAAATACTTCAGTCCGTGCATACTTTTTGAAGTTCAAGAAACAATCTAATCCCCTAAAGAAACATAGCATCTGTATTGTATTGGCACGGGTGGGAACACAAGATTCTGAAGTGATTGCTAATTTCACCCTGGTTGAGCAAGTAATAGCCTTGAAGCAGCCTGATAAGCAACTTCCTAATTGGGGCTCTGAGCTGACACTGCTTGGTCTTGCACCTGCTGCTTCATGATTGTTGAGAGGGCTGTGGGATTCCTAACCTGGGGCTTTTTCTCAGGGAATCGCTATCATTCGGCTGAAGTTCACCTGACTCTACTCACTGGGATTTCATTCTGTTTATTCCTCCTCTTTCAGAGAAAAAAAAAAAAAAAAGTTTTAACTTGTTATGAGCTGTTAATTTTGCCCTCAAAAATCGACCAAATGTTAAATAACCACTTTCACAATAGCATGCTAAAAATAAGAGCTGTTCAGCCAAATGCCACTGCAATTTTTTTATAAGACCTGTGCCTCCAATTCTGCAAGACCTGTGGAAGCACAAATATTTCCTTAACTTTAGCAGCAAGTCAGTCAGGAGCTCCTTGTGAGACAGACATGGGTTTGTATAATCCTCAAGTTCAAGGTTAAAAAGAAAAAAAAAAGTATCTGTAGACACACACGTATATTTCCAAGTCGTGACTTAAAGTAATGCTATTCGCTCTTGGAGCTGATCCCTCGTGGGGTTTCATAATCACAAGCCATCATTAACCCAAAGCAAAGAAAGAAAGGTACAAAGGGGCACAGGTTTCAAGCACGAGCTGATTTTTTTTTTCTGGCTCGTCTCTTTTTCCTTTGCGAGGGAGCGTGGGGACGCGACGCCCGACGCTCCAAACGCTCGGGGAAACCTGGCCATCCAGGTGACTTCCCAGGGCGCACGGAGCAAGGCAGCCAGAGCTCGGCGCCGCTCTCGCTGATTTCGTTCCGTGCCCCTGCCAGCGCCCCGCGGGCGGCCAGGGCTGGGACGCGCCGCTCCCCCGAGGCGCGCGGCCGGGCCGGGCCGGGCGGCGGCGGAGGGGCGCGGTGGTGCGGGACGGGACGGGACGGCGCGGTGCCGGACGGGGCTGCGGCGGCTCCGCGCTGTCACCGCCACCGCGCCCGCGGAGCCCGCCGCCTGTCCCCGGAGAGGCGGTAGCAGGGCAGGGGAGGAGGAGGAAGGGAGCGAGCCGGCCGCAAGAGGAGCGGTGGCGGGTCAGGGCGCTGGGTGCCCCCCGGCTGCCCCATACCTGCACGGCGGCGGGGAAGGGTCCGCAGCGCGCTCCGTCCGCCGGCTATAGATCCCAAGAGGCGATGAAGCGGGGTGGCGGTCGCCGCCCTCTGCCGCTGCTGCCGGTGGCGGTGATGCGAAGCCCTCGCCGGCTGCAGATGCCCATAGGCGCTCGGTGGGGCCAGCGGTGCACGGAGAGAGCGAGGCGGCTGTGCCACTCCCGACGGCTGCGGGCAGCGCGGCACTGGCTCGGCGCAGCCACTGCCCGAGCAGAGGATCAAGGCCCCGCTTTCGATTGGCTCCGGTGGCCAAACGGCTCACACCGGCCTGCCCGCCCGCCGCCTGCCGCCCGCCTCCCCTCCGTCGCCCCACGCGCTCCGCTGCCGGCCGCTCCGCTCCTCCCGCCGCCCGCCGGCTTCCCAACCTGGCGGGCGCAGCTAGCTACGCTCTCTCCCCCTCACACTCTCCCCCTCATACCCTCCCGCTCCCCCACTACGCCCCCCCGTCCCCGTCCCTAAGACGACGTCCAATCCCGGGCCCTTTGTTTATGTAGGGACATTCTCACCCTGTGTCTGACAAAACAGCCTCCTTTTCCCTTCGCATTTTCCTCCGTGAGCTGAAGGACCCGCAACTTTAAGCATTCATGACATTTTGTGTCATGCTCAATATTCAGACACGTTTGTTCTCTGAATATTTAAGAAAAATATCCCTAGCCGGTAAAATTGAAAGCATGCAGTGCTTGATCACCTGAGGGCTAAATCTGAGGTAGGACAAAGCATTCTTTGCCTGAGTTGAGTTTGCTTTTCTTACTCTATTTGGGCTCCTAGCCCCAGCTGGGTTAACTACACGTCAAATCTTGGCATGCACAGAAAATAGAACCAGGATGCCTCCTCGTCCTGAATCTCAGGTTATTCACTCTCAGCGGCTGTGGTTGTCATTCCTTGGTGCATCTTTGGTGTTGGTATTCCTCTTGCTCAGAATGACTTAAATGACCGGTGGAAAAGTATTCTCCCTCCTGCAGATGTGCTGTAATCTTAAGGCAAATCTTAGATCTGTTTTATGGGCAAAACGACGAGCCTTTGGTTTGACCCTCTGTTTAAACAATATACAGTTGAACCAGATAAATAGGTCCTGTGGGTTTTCTCAGTGCAAGAAGATGTTGTAATGTTTCCAGTAAGCATGCTGGCAAAATTGCTTATTAAAATTAGGGAGAACAAAATGATGAGTTATAACAGATGCACTCTTAATTAATTGAATGACCTGCATTTAACTGATGCTGTTGAATTCAGCAGCATCTATGCCTCTTGGTACATCAGATGCCATTGAAAGTCAATATTGATCCAAATTTGGCAGACTGAAGCCTTTGAAACAGAGAGCAGAGTTGCAGAGATACCTTTGCGTGACACCAGTATGTACATTTTTAATGGTGATCTCCATAACATTTTTAATTTATTCCGTATTTAATACTTTTTTCCAACAAAATGGTATGTTATTTTTTTCTTCCCTATAAAACATGCATAGTTTTGTCTCTTTGGGGCATACAGAACTAGTTAAGAATGGTTTTGTTTATATTTTGTACAGGCAAAAGTCAGAAAAATAAAAATAGAAATATTGAGAAATATATAAACCCAGACATATTTAGAAATATCCATACTTGGAGTATAATCCATCCCTCATTTTAAAAGCTTTATTAGCAGAAACATCCCTCAGTGAATCTAGTGAAGCTACACCTCTGGAACTTTAGTTACCCACCAAGAATAACAAGAAGGTCCTGTTTCGTTTTTATTATATATTTTTCCTTCATGTGTTGTTGATTTATTTTTCCCTGGAGAAATGCAATTGCTGGTTTAGAGACCAAGCCACACTTCCAGCCATGGCCCAAGAGACACAGCAGCCACTGACTGCACTTCCATCACCCCCCTACCCCCCTTGCCCCAACACCTCTGTCACAGGCATATCTCTCCCTGCATGCTCCTGATCCAAATGACTAGCTGATATATATATATATATATATATATATATATATACACACATGCACATACAAATACACACACACACACATATATATATAGATGTAATATATATGTACACTGTCTTTCAGTCTTTCCTAAGTCTTCACTGTGACTTTTTTCTGGAAAGAATGCAGACTCCATTTTCAAGGCCTCTTTTCCGCCTCCTGTTTTTCTCCCTCAACAGACAGGTATTTGTGTCAAAGGAAGGGGTATTGCCCTCCAGTTGAGCACTGGCAGAAGCAAACCTCATAGCAGTCTGTTCCCTTAGGCTTCCTTGTAGCTACTACCTTGCAATCATATTGTCTTATAATTTTAATGCAAATTTTATATCCTGCTGTGTGTTATTTGGGGGGAAAAGCTCTGAACTCATTACAGAAGTTTTCACATAATATATTTGTCGTACTTCTCCTTATGGACCAAGAACTTACTTTGGTGTAGATGACTTGGGACTTAATAAAATTTTTTCTTGCAGAGTTGCTACTTTCCATTAGCTATTTTCAACATTATGTTTGTTTCCTTCTGTGTTTGGATTCCTTTACAGCACTGATAAGTTTCCCTCTAGTCTTGTTCAATTTAATAGCTTTTAACCTGTCTGTTTTATTTATGTCTGCTTAAGTGCTTATTTAATCTTTTCCCTTATAACTATAATGACCTTCCACAGGTTGCTATAATCCTAGAAGGTATGTGGGGAATTTAAAGATTTAAAAGTCGTTTGACTTCATAAATAATTTTTATTTTCTCATTATGGGTTTATTTTTAAACCAAAAATGTTTCGTTTTCTGTTTGATCAATGATTGTTTTTCACACATATTTCTTTCACGTATATAGTAGTAAGCAAACTGAGACATTTTGGATTCTAAACAACTTTTTTCTTTTTTCACAGTGTGGTTAGTGAGGACTGCAAAGGGTCTTGATCTGACATGGAAAATACACAGCATATTTATTCTTTGGTGTGATCTACAACTAGAATTTTATGCCATTAAAAATAGTTATGCAGGCTTTTGTTTATATTTTAAAAACTTAAATAGTTATATTCTGCAGATAGCATTTATCCAGAAATATCACTGTAAAGCACATTTGTATTGACATTGCTGCATCTTTCCTCCACTGTGAGTGCCTGACTTCTATTGTATGCTGTACTTAAACTGACAGACTGATCTTTTAATGTCCCCTGGCAATTACAGAGCCATTGATTCAGCAAGATGTTGAAGCCTATACCTACTTTTAATCTACAGATTTAATGACTATATTCTACTTCTGATGTGGCCGCACTTCAGGAATGACTGTAGTCTGTGTCTTTTGTCTCACACTGAGACAAAACACAAACAACTGGTGCCCATCTCCTTCACAGCAAGGACTGTATCTTTGTCATCACCGCTACAGAAGCTGTTCTGCTTTGCAGCCCTGAACAGAGATCTTGTCTTGATCTGTAAGCACATCTGGCAGGAGTGCCTGCAGAGCACGAAGGGCTGTAGCACAGCCCCAGAGCCAAAGGAGGCTTGAGACATTGTATTGTCAGTCACATACCCCAACCTCATTTCTGCCCCAAGACACAGTCCACAGTTACAAAAATCAGAAAAGAAGAAACCTGGGAGATCTGGTGGTCCCAGCTGATGATTATATGAATTATTCCTGTTTGTATATTGACATATCTGCACTGAATGAGCAAACTGATGATTTGTGTCAGGTTACACACATATGCTCCTCTCTTAGGTCCTGAGTAAGCAGTCAAGCTCTGCAGCCAGGAGCTGGCTCAATACCCTCCTAGGAGATTGGTATCCTGAGACTCCTAACTGTCCAAGGGATGCCATAGGTTTCTGACTCAGGTACAGTCCCACAAACTGATTTCACTGCCATACAAATACCCCTTTGTTTCTTCATGGTGCCTGCCTCTCAACTAATCTGCATTGTCTAGTTCTAGTCCTAGCTCACATTTATCCACAACTTTCAGTGCAAGCTCTTTGATTTCTTGACCTTACTCTTGATTTGCTCTTTGGTTTGAGGTACCCATGATTTCTCATTTTTCCTGGGTGCATTTCCATCTGGAGTCTTGGGCTGGTCTGTCCTTGGTGACTGACTCCTGGTCTTGAGCTTCTTCCGTTTAAGTGGCTGGACCCGCCCCAACTACACTCACTTAGCACAAGTATTCCACTTGTGGCTCCTTAATAACTTCCGTTCAAAGCCACCTTTCTGAATGGGCATTAGAAAACATGATATCCCACTGTTGACGCAGAACATTTGGCACATAGCTTATCTGCACGATAATTCAGCTGCCGGTGGGATAGGTCGTATGGGCAATGTCGGGTCGTGGCTTAGGAGAAGATACAAGAATGCAGGAGAATGTGGCGTCCCTGTAAGATAAATCACACTTGTCAAGATCTTCAACGGCTCGTACTGTTTTCACAGACAATTAGGCACCTAAATGTCTTTGGACATAGTGCACCTGTTTTTTAGTTTGGAGTTCTTTCTAACATTGTGGATTTAAGCCAGGAAAGCACTCTAAGCAGCGGTAATTTTGATCCTGTTTTTTTCAGTACTTTATCTTTGCTATGTGGAAAACAACTCTAAAATATGTCTCTACCTAGACAGGGCAACATCCCATCCCAGAACATGAGTAAATACTTCATACAACCCCCGATAAAGAACTTCAGTAACATGGATAAATGTATTCCTGGCAAAAATGCCATCCCCATTTCACAGTCATCATGAATGAAACATCCTTAGTATTGCCTGGTTCCGACTTCAAATATAAATTACTCTGTGCACACCTAAGAAAGAAAAGAAAGTGTTATTATCTTTCTTTAGCTTCTTTCACTTCATTCCCATCAAAATTTCATTTGAGCTCTCTAGATGCCCTGAGCACAGCTGTGTGCTCCAGGCACTCAGGCTTTCAGGTAGTTGAAAGTTGTTTCTCCTTTGTTTGCTCTTTGGGAGGAAAAAATTGCTCCTCACACATCTACCTTTGAAAAGTCTCCAGAAGGCTCACAAATTCAGTTTACCAGATTAAATAAGATTAGTCTACACAGGGCCTGAAGAAAATTTCTTCTTGATTGGAATTTTTTTCTTCCCTGGGGGTGATTCCAGCTTTGACTGATGAAGTGCCTCTCAACACTACCTTTAAAGCTGCTGTTCATAAAGTCATGAACACTTTACAAAACCTTTCAATTCTTGAAAATATCTTGAGGAGCCTGAGCTACCAGAATCCTTCAAAAACTGCTAATCTAGAATGAAAGCAGTGATCTCATGTGCCAAAGCGTCACACACATCCTATATTTCCTGTTTCATTTGCTCTATGACCAGTCTAGACTTTTGCTTGTAAAAACTTTCAGTGACAAAGTAAAAAATTGTGTTAATCTCTCTGAAGTCTGTTGTTCTCCTTCTCTAAATTAACCTTAGACACTCTTTCTCCCTGTTTTGTTGATGCTCTACTGGTTTTAGAGCAGACAATCCTGCCAAAATCTGGGTTGAAATGAATGAATGAAGTTACCAGTTATCTCCACCCCACCTCTATTTTCTCTAGTTGAATTGCAATATTATCTAGACAAAGAAGAGAGATGAGTAGCAGAGAACAGAAGCCCATTTGAGATGAGTTCTCTTCCTTCTTCTCTGCCATGAGGGGCTTTGGGGACATCTGGATCTCTAGGGAACATCACTAAATAGGACCAGATAACCTCAAAATATTAGAGTCAGACCAGCCCTGTCATGTATGATTCACTTGCTGTATAACGCCTAAAAAAGGCAATATGTGTGGAACCAGGAAGGCAGCCAATACAGCTTCTTCCAAGAACTGTGAGTAATTAACAGGGTCTCTGGTTAATTTCTTTCATGAAAACGTGTTGAGTGAGATTCCTACAACTAGTGCTTTTTGTGTGATGTCTCCCTCTACTCCCAAACAGCACAAGTTCATACAACTTGAAAGGGAGAAAAAGTAAAATTCAAAGTTTCACAATTTGAGGAGAGTTTGTCTCCAGCTGCATCAGCTAGTGTATCCTTGCTCCGCTTTAGGTCTTCATCTCCTGGTGGTTTTCCTCTCAAAATCTGGTCTATAACCGAGCTGTAATTATTGTATCCTCATATAACATGCCCGAGCTTCTTGCTTTAGCTTCTTCCTTTTTGAAGTGTTTCAAATCTCTAGTGTTTCAGAGGAAAAATCATTCAGAACTTCCCTGAGATTAAAGAAGTTAGTTGCATCATGTCTCAAAGGACAAGAAATTCACAAAAAAGCAACATATTGTCCTTGTTTGTGGATCTCATGTCCAGCAGCTATGAAGAAGAGGAAAGGACAATTCTCAGCCTGCTGTTACTGTTACACTTTGTAAGGAATGCTCCTCTTTTGCTCTGTGTACTTCAGGCTTTCCCCTGGTATTGCTCTTGAAACGGCCCATTGCTGTCTGTGACTGAGGACATGTCTCCTTTGAACTTAACAAGCACTTTTTTCTTCACTACAACAGAGCAAGAAGGTTGTGAAAGATGTTTGACTTGCCCAAAGTAAACAGAGCCTACCCCCACCCCAGGCAGCAGAAGATGCTCCAATCAAACAAATAAAATGATGGGTGGTTCCTTCTGACAGCGGGGCAGATTTTAAGTGGCAAGAATCCTGCCAGGGATATGTTGAGGATGGAGTGCATGTGATAACAATTTAGTATGTGCATCACACAAGGCAGAAGTTAATATCCCTTGTTATATTAATATCACATGGCACAATTGAATTTGACATTTTAATTAAACCTAAATATATCTCAGTGATAGTGATTGGCACTGGATGTTTTGGGAAATACAGAGGCGTTTAACTGAAACCATCAGTTCAAACAAAAGACAGTATCCTCTTCAATATTTCAAATGTATTATGAACATGTCAGCTAATTGTTATGAAGAAATAATACTAAGCTGCTTCTGAATTAGGTGATGAGGTGACAGGGCACAGAATATCTTATAATGTAATGTGTGTCACATATGGCTGTCTCTGTAAGCCCTTGAAAACATAATGCCTGGTCTAGATCCCTTTCTGTTCAACACCTTTGCTGGCAACATGGACAGTGGGATTGAGTGCACCCTCAGCAATTTTACTGATGCACCAAGCTGAGTGGTGTCACTGAGTGGCAGTCGACAGGCTGGAGGGAAGGGATGCCACCCAGAGGGATCTTGACACACTCAAGAAATGGGCTGATGCAAAACCCATTGAGATCAACAAAGCAAAGCGCGAGGTCCTGCACCTGGGTCAGAGCAATCCCAGGCATACCTCCAGGCTTGGCAGAAAATTAATTGAGAGCAGCCCTGAGCAGAAGGACTTGGGGGTGATGGTTTATGAAAAACTTAACATAAGCCATCAGTGTGTGCTGGCAACCCAGAAAGATTCTCCAATGGAATGCTGGGTTGCATCAAAAGCAGTCTGGTCAGCAGGTTGATGGAGGGGATTTTCCCCTTCTGCTTTGGTCTTGTGACACCCCACCTGGAGTATTGTATTCAGTTCTGGTGTCCCCAGCATAAGGACATGAAACAGTTGGAGCAAGTCCAAAGGAGGGCCATGAAGTTTTTAAGAGGACTGGGGCAACTTCCCTGAAAAGGTGGATGAGAGAGTTGGGGCTGTTCATCCTGGAGAAGAGGAGACTTCACATCAACCTTCCAGTGTCTGCAGAGGTCCTACAGGGAAACTGTCGAGGGACTCTTCATCAGGAACCATAGTGAAAGAACAAGGAGTAACGGTTGAAAACAAAATTAGGGGAAAAAATGTTAGGTATTAGGAAGAAATTCTTTATAGTGAGGGTGATAAGGTACTAGAACAGGTTGCCCAGGAAAGTTGTGGATGCCCCAGCCCTGGCAAGTGTTTAAAACCAGGCAGGACAAGACCTTGGGCAACCTAGTCTAGTGAAAGCTGTCCCTTCCCATAGCTGGGGAGGTTGGGACTAGATGATATTTAGGGTCCCTTCCAACCCTTAACATTTTATGATTCTGAGTAATTTTCTTAAGAGGCCTTTTTTCATAACAGGAAATAAATAGATGTGAACAGAGACCATGAAAACTGAATAACAACAAAAAATTTGTATCACCACAAAACCATTCACTTGTGTTGCGTGAAACAGAAGGGAACTGAGATTTGGCCAGAATAAGTGGAATTTTTTATCTGCTGGAAATCTAGGAATATTTATATGTATTTTTAAGTTAAATGTATCAGTTTGAACAGCACCAGCTTGTTTTAATTGTACAATTTGACCATGAATTGAATTATTTTTGCCAAGTTGAGTTAATTTACCTGGCCAGTTTTATAAAATTTATGCACAGTTAATACTTAATTCATCAACTCTATGTAAATGATGGAATTCTTTCTTTCTCTTTGCTCCTAATGTCACACAATAATGTCTGTCCATTTCTGACTAAATTATCCAATTATTATAGCTAAATTTTGAGAGAGATATGTGCAGTAACTAATTGTTACAAACATTGTTTCTTAATTCCTTCAGTTCCTTCTTTATTTTTTGTTATTTATTAAGAGATATTTGTCAGCTGTGGATGAATTCACTATGAAATCTTCTTTTAAATAAAACATGATCCCAAGTACTGTGTGTTATGCAATAAAAATTACATATGTAAAGAGATAATATTTAAAGAGAGTGAATTTAAGGAAAAATTAAATAAAGATTTGTCTTTTCCTCTTCATGAAGAGACTTGGAATTTCTTGGATTTGAGCTATGTCCTTTACCACAAAAATACAATGTCAGGTTCAAACTGATAAAAGAGCAGAACTACAAAAAAAAAAAAAAAATTACATCTCAAGAGCAAATCTGGTATCTGAAGAGTTCTGTCTCAAATTTTAGGAGCAAGGTCTGCCACCCTGACTTCCATGAGGATGCTTGCTGCTAACCCAGCTCGCCTGCCACCTTCTGGGAGGCTGAGCTGGAATCTAAATGAATGCAGATGAGCGTCCATCCTCAAAAATCAACTACCCTTTATGAATGTTCAAGAAAACTATTGAGGGAGTTTGTGGTCTTCTGCAGTCTATGGCAGTCCACAGCTTCCTTGCAAGGTGGGGCTGAGGGGCAAGCACAAATCTCTTCTCTCTGGTGCCCAGGGACAGAACACAAGGGAAGGGTATGAAGTTGTGTCAGGGGAGGTTTGGATTAGATATTAGAAGACGGTTCTTTATCCAGAGGGTAGTGGACACTGGAACAGGCTTCCAGTGTCCAGGGAAGTGATCACAGCACCAGCCTGAGAGAGTTTAAGAAGAGTTTGGACACTGTTCAGGCACAGGGTGTGACTCTTGGGGTGTCCTGTGCAGGATCAGGAGTTGGACTCGATGATTCTTTTGGGTCCCACCTTCTGGGAGGCTGAGCTGGAATCTAAATGAATGCAGATGAGCGTCCATCCTCAAAAATCAACTACCCTTTATGAATGTTCAAGAAAACTATTGAGGGAGTTTGTGGTCTTCTGCAGTCTATGGCAGTCCACAGCTTCCTTGCAAGGTGGGGCTGAGGGGCAAGCACAAATCTCTTCTCTCTGGTGCCCAGGGACAGAACACAAGGGAAGGGTATGAAGTTGTGTCAGGGGAGGTTTGGATTAGATATTAGAAGACGGTTCTTTATCCAGAGGGTAGTGGACACTGGAACAGGCTTCCAGTGTCCAGGGAAGTGATCACAGCACCAGCCTGAGAGAGTTTAAGAAGAGTTTGGACACTGTTCAGGCACAGGGTGTGACTCTTGGGGTGTCCTGTGCAGGATCAGGAGTTGGACTCGATGATTCTTTTGGGTCCCTTCCAACTCAGGATATTCTATGGTTCTTTTCATTTTCTTAGCGGTTGACTAGGATTATTACCAGAATAATAGACATCAAAGGGTAGGGGTCTTCAGGTATCTGTACCTAACACTTAGCAATTATTCAATTTGATAATAAGATTTGATATTGAGATATCTTACTGTTCACATAAATGCTTATCCATTTTGATATCAATAAGAGATTAAATATGCTATCTTTTTTAATTTATGTTAAATTATCCAGGGGCCAGAAGGGGCTCATCGATAGGGAACACAGAGCAGTCCAGGCAGTGCAGGTATGTTATTTTACAGGGTCTGTATCAGTTGTCATGAGTGCTTGACACTGCATGTGGAAAAGCACTGTACTTTCTCTAAATGATGTATTTGATTACAACCAAGTATTTATAAAGCTTCAAGCTGCAAAGTACTTAAGGATCTTCAGCAAGTTCAAAATGACAGTACTGCCTTGCATACTTATCTCTCTTTTCATGCCATGCTATTTAAGGTCTAATAATCCACTTTTCTACATATGATGGTAAGCCTGGGTAGGAATAAGGAGAAATTCACAGACTAATGAAATAAGATTAGACCACTTAATCATCTGGAAACCAGAAGGCAATGCACCCCATAGTTATTTTTTTCCTAGTCTTAGATCTGTACTTTCATTTAACAACTTCACAAATCCTTTAGTTGAAAAGGGAGGCATATGTTGCTCCTAGCAAGCCAATTTACATACGTAGAAGTAAACAAACTTCTGAATATGTCTGATTAAATGTTATGCAAGAGGGCAGGCTTAGTGCTATTCCCTCTAACCACAAGGAAATTCAAAAAGATTCAGAGATAAAGGTTAGAACTTCTGCTGCTCCTGAAGTGCTCTGGGTACACACAGCGAGAATATTACTTCATGTTATAAAGTACCATATGCTTCATTCAGATGCCTTGGACATCTGCAATGGAAAAATGGACTTCAGATGAGCAAAACTCCCTAGAGTAGCTATAGCAAAGGGACTTGCACACATGCCTCCTAATTTTCACAATTTGCATACTTTTCTAAATCTAGCGCTTGTGGGAATGGAATAATCTGGAATTGGAGTGGTCTGGATGGGAAGAAAACAGACATAAGGAAAAGTCTGAGAAAGCTCTGATGACAGAAGGATTTGACAACTACAAAGTTACATATAAAGAGATGGAGAAGCAATAGGTAAAAGGTGCAGCATGGCACCTAGAGAAATTATGTGTTAAAGAGAAGGGGACATCACAATTCTCTGATGTATCAGTCCACTTTCCTCTGAAAGTTCATTGGGTGGTTCAAAGAACTCAGAGAATATTTAAGAACTTCAAATAATTTAAGTTTTTCTTATGCATTTTTTCATATTCCGATTAAGTAATGAAATTTTACTCAAGGAAACCTCTGTGCATGGGACATGTACAAGTGTTTGTGCTTGATGTGTTAGGCCACTCATCCACTCAGGTAACATAAACAATACCAGGTAACCATTGCAATAAGAATGTCAAATAGAGAAAATACAAATGGTCTGAAGTATATTCTTTTGGTAAAATATAGCTGAGCACCTCTGAATACTGATCAAGTCTGATGAATCTATAATTTGCAAGTGAACTTTGAATAGTTATGGAAAGAAAGAGTCCTAGAGCAAATTGTTATCTATAGTTGTTCTTTGCAGCATGATCTCTTCCCCAGCACTTTGAACATATGTCTAAGATTGGATCATAATTCACATCTCTACTACACAAACACACACACAAACAAACTAACAAAAAAACACAGCCCAAAAACTCCAAAACCAAGCTTCCTAAAAAACTAACAAACCAACCAAACAAAACAAACAAAAAACCCCCCAACAAAATAACAAAAAAACCCACAATGTTTTTTTTCATCTATAAGAATCAAACACCATAGTTTCAAATAACCAAAGATCAAAGTTTGTCTAAAGCTTGGCTTGGGTTTTCCTTTGGGTATGAGACTATTGTACCAACTTTTAAGTGCATGCTCAAAGAGGAGAAGACATGAGACATAATGCTTGAAAGCAAGTACCTTACTTCACATTGACTTATTGCTTATCAAGACCCAAGAGGAATCTTAAAAATCTTGATATTCTCAACTCAAATCCATAGTTCTAGCTAAGAAAATGATGATCTTTTAATAAGATATTAACCAGTCTAGATTCAAAAGTTTGAAGTGATGGATAATGTAATAAGTCTTTCCCTGCTTACGCAATTCTTATAACCTTTATTTTAATCTGAATATTTCAAAACACAGCTCTCTGATACTGGATCTTGTTATGCCTTTGTCTGCTGGATTAAAGAGTTCTCAAAGCATTCCTGAAGTGGTTTCCTGAATGCTTTCCAGTTTTTCAAAATCCTTTTGAAGGTGTATATGCTGGGGCTGGACACGGTATTCCAGCTGACAGTTAAGTTTCATTACCTTGAAATAAGGATTAACTGGGAAGTCAAAACTACATAACTTGGTGTAGTGACATTTCACCTTTGGTGACCTGGCTTAAAATTTGTGTTTGGTCAGCAAAGGAAGTTGTTTTTCTAATCTTATCCAAGCCCCTTCTGACGTTTTTCCATATCAAAAAGAATTGCTTTCACTGGCATAATTTTCCTTCATGACTAAGGACAGGCCTAGCACTGGGCAGACTGAATAACAGGTTTGAATGGCAAGGACACACTGCCAGAGCTGTGTCCGTCCTGAGCGCAGGCTGTGGCTCCTGCGCTCCCAGGCACAAACATATTGGGAGCAAACACTGCATGCACATGAGCTTCAGCTGCTCACTTTCCCCTTCCCTGACCTCAGGCACAGCCAGTGCAGCCCCCAGCAGGATCTCTTCTCCCCTTTGCTTGGTGAAGGAAGCAATTTTCTTTACCGTCTCAGAATGAAATGCTATTTCACTGCTGCAAAACTACATAAAGACTTGAGGCTTACAAGAGGAGTTAGAGGAAGCAACCTAATTTAAAAACCCTTTTTGCACTATGGAATATTGCCAAAAAATATGCATTTGAGAGTGAGATGTTTCCAAATAAGTTTTCTTCAATAATTTTCCAAATAATTTTCTTCAATAAGTTAAAAAATTAGGACCACATACCAAATATTTATGTAGTGAATCTTCTACACTATAAAGAGATAGAAAGGTAGGTGAAAAAGGAAAAAATGTAGTTGATGCAAAGTATTACTATATTATTAGAATGTTATTAAAATAATATAGTTGTGCTTTTATGGGGTTTGGATAGACTCATTAGTATTTAAATATGTAGGCATTAGCATATGCATAGCTATGTTTCAATACAGAGCTTTTTGCTTGCCAAACCCCCATTTTTCACTGCAAGTTACAACGTAGCTGTTGGGATTAATCTGCCAAAATTTTACCTTCTAAAGAATTAATAATCTTCTTTAAATTATTCACCCAAGTCCCCTTCTGTGACTGGCAAAAGGAAAAAGAAACCCCTTGAGATATTGGTACCATAGCTTCACATATAGTATCAGAAGAAATTATTTGCACTATAAACATGCTTCTTTCTCTCCACTGAGTATCAAAAAAGCTCACAAGGTCTTTTGTATTTGATGTCATTTTTAAGAAATTTAACTTAGGTAGTTGTAGATGCCCTCACCCATGCAGATTAGAAATGTATGTGAATACTAATGGCTATAGTCAGTGTTTCATCGAAGCAACAAATAATCATAAACTTGTTTGTGGCACATTTTTAATGCAGGGTTGCCAGCTATTGTAAAGAAGATAGGATGAGGAATAGTTAGATATGTGAGAGCCCTGAAAGAAATTCTATGCTAATTTCAAGAGCTATTGATGTATCTGATGTTTGAGAAATGTGATACTGAACCAATACTCCAGCAGGATTTTCAAGGAAGAGGGAAATAATCAGAAAATTGTTACTGAAGAAGGGTCAATAAACCCTTTATTTTTTGCATCAAAACATCCTGTAGTGCTTGGGATAACCTTGCCATTCTCCTAATTTGGAAGTCATGATATGGCAGCTGTATCCAGCTTAAAGTGTTGGTAAGAAAAATTTGGTTGCTTAGAAAGTCATGCTTTTTGGTTAGAAAACAGACTATGTGTGCCAGCAGGCTAAACTGGATGTTTCCACTGTTTTGCTGAAGGAAGAGCTGGGATGTGGGAAGTTGTCATAACCCTGGCTGAAGGCAGCCCAGCTGGGCTCTGTTTCCCTTTCTCTCTGGAAGTCCTAGAAGCCACAAGCCTGGACTGCTAGTGCATTTCCTTGTCTCTTTCTCTCCTATACTCCTGCCCACTCTTCCTCTCTTGTCCATGATGAGAATATCTGGCTCTTGCCCTGTTCCACTTCAATTCCAGTCTTGGAATGGAAAAAAAATCAGCTTTGCTCGCACAACTGAGATCTCACAATCTGTCATTATTAAACGTTGGCAGACTTGAAAATGTGCATGCACAACATGGGGAGGTGAGCCTTTGACATGGGGAGCTCTCTAAAAGGGGTTGAAAGACTCTTTCAGACAGAAACAGTGGTTTTGTTTCAAATTGATGCACTCTACATTGAAATGTCAGCTTTTTTTGCTGCCCTATAATTTCCACTAATCAGTTTCAAAATCTCAAACAAATTTATGTTTAGAGTAAAAAATATCAATCAATTATTAATTATATTTATAATCTCCTGTTATAATTAGTAATTTCATTGCTTTTTTAAAAATATGGACAATACAGTATCAGAATATTTAAAGTAGAAACATTAATGTTTCAACATTTCTGATTTTTTTCTGAATCTGTTCAAAACTTCCTGGAAAAAATACAAGATTATACTTCAAGCAGAAACATTCCTCAACAAAATTTTCTTTTAAAAGGCTCTTGATGAGACGTATTTGGATTTCTGAGCAGCTATTGCCTTAAATCATTTCATCACTGAGTTCTGTAAAAAGGAGCCTCACTTGGTGGAAAAGAAGTAACATCCAAGCAGCCTCATCTGGAAGAGTATTAGCAGTAGCAGAGATCTGTAAGGTTTTCATTTGCTTAACAGAAGGCCTTCAAAGTTTGTAAAGTAGTAATATTTCCTGCTTCAGAAAGAATAGGAGTAAAAAAATAGCTTATAATTCAGATTCAAGGAAGAGTATGAAAAAAATTGCTTATTTTCTTGCCAAATACAATGTAGGACGAATTAAGTGTTCTTAGGAGTTTAGTAGATATTGAGAGGGTGGTCAAACACTGGAATAGGCTTCCTAGAGAAGTGTTCAACACCCAAACCCTTTCAGTGCTTAAACAAGGCATTTGGACAATGCCTTTAACATGTGTTAAACTTGGTCAGCCCTTGGTCAGGCTGATGGACTAGAGGATCATTGCAGGTCCCTTCCAACTCAGGTAGTTCCATTCTATTCTATTCTATTCTCTAAGCAAAGCTGTTCCTTGTAGTTTTGGGGATTTCAACTGTTTCAGTCATAATGCAGATTTGGTATAATTGAAAAAACAATGGTGCAATGAACTCTATGTGGGTATGCTAACCATTGAAACTTCACTCCACTTTTCAAAGTACACATCTGTGTGTACTAGATTTTGAGAAACCATAACTGTTACCTTATTGTCACCTGCCATCTAAAACAATAACCAAGCTCCCCTAGATGGAGTAGAGCAATGCTAAGCACATCAGGGAGTAGCAGGTGTGCTGTGAAAACGGTGTTTGATAATATACTGCACACCAAGAAGAAATATGTCATGTTTTCCCTACGTGTTATGAGTATGTAATTAGTTGAGCAGAGCACTGGAGTTTAGATGCACACATGGACAAGTGCAGAAGGTGGGCTAACAGAGTGAAAGAGAAAAAGGAAAGATGGACTATTGCTTAAACTCTTTGAAGGTTGTCAGCACCACCCAGTATTAATGATCGACCTTAGAAGCCTAAAGATAGAACCTGTGTGCCCCTGTAGTCACAACACGAGGACTTTCTCCGTAGCTAAATCTCCTTATTTACTCATCTGAATTGGGTACTGGAAGACAAAGAAAGGAATCAGTCTTTAAGAATTTGATTTCAGTTCTCCGGTGTCCAGCATGTAAAGTCCACGTGTCATCAATCCTTTGCATGAACCCAAGTTACAAATCAGAGCAGCACACTAACATTAACAGGGCTCTCTCACTCCACAACCAGACAGGCTTGGTTCTCAGCTTAATAGACTTATTTAAGAAAAAAAAAACCCAAACAACAAAAACCCAAACCTTTATAGGGAAAGGATGTATTTCCATCACAAGACTAATAAAATCTACAGTTTTGGCTTCACTCCATCTAGTGGCAACAAGGCAAAAATCCTCCCTTCTGCTTCTCCAAAGTACCAGTGTATAAACTATGGCTAAAAGTTTGTTTTGGATGTGTGTGGCAGGGTTTGTTGTTTATGGTCACTGAAGTCCAGGAGTCGTCAATTCATGGGTTTTGATGTGCTCGCCACCGACAGAACATGATTGCCGTGGCACCACACCCCCCTTGGTGCAGGAGTCTGGAATGGGAACTGCTCAAGAGGAGGCAGGAGAAGAAATTTCCCAGTGTAGATGGAAGCAAAGATCTGCTGAATGCCTGTAAATGAGTGGAGCTAGGGTAGAAAGGTCTGAGAAAAATTCTGATAAAGATTTCTTAAGCAATGGAAAGGCAACAGAGAAGGCGCAGTTTCATTCATTGTCAAATATGTCCTAGAGTCCTCAGTAAAAAATCTGGGCTCAAGCCTTCTTTTCCTGGTGTGCTGGGAGCAGACTAGTTCTTACAAAGTCTTCTAGCTATTCACATGTCAGTCCTTGCTCGAAATTATTTTTCTCTGATGTTTTATTCAAGCTTGCAACACTTGGGATTCCATGTGAGTTGGAGTCACAGGAAGGTAAGGCACGTCTCTGTCTGCCTCCGGGTCCATGTTCATAAGCAAAGGATTCTCTCTGAGCATATCAGTTCTCACATGAACTTGCCCTAGTGCTAGGCTGGATTTTATATTGGATTTAGGCATATTGAATGGTCTGTGCAAAATGTTTCCAAATCCAACACCTGAATTTTAGGAATGTTCCAATTACTATTGAGATCCGTAAGCTTTATTTAAAGTATAAAAATGAATTCTATATGTGTGGGCACACACACAAACACAGAGTACATATTTTACTACCTGTATACATACACTTAGATATACATAATGTAACTGTTTCTTACATAACTTAGCAAAGGATCTGGGTCCCATTCTCCTGTATTTTGTATAATGGACAGTTTAAAAACAATCTTTCTGAGGTTCTGTGTGAAGGCAGATATAGAAAGTAATTTTACATGGCCTCTCTATCAATCTGAGTAAGAAAAGAAACAAATATAGTGAGATAATTTTTATGGAGCATAACTGAATCATGCCTCTGTTTTCATTAAAATCATATAGCAATTAGTAAGTGATGATCTTGTTTAGAAGAAGGAACATATTGTTTTGTACACTGTGCTTTGTGTACTGCTTGGGCTAAATTAAGACAAATAACCAAGACAATATTTTTCTTTGATATCAGTAAATATTGGCATCAAGAAACCATTGTCCCATTATTTTTAATGAGAAGAATTCAGTCTAAACCTTTTTTTCATCAAGTTGAGGAGGTGATGTCATATGGTAAAGGCTGGATATTCCAAATAAATCACTAACAAGTCATTTTGGCTGAGCAGTATGTGTATCAGATATGCAACTGAACATGTCTGGAAGAAAATGCATTATTGTCATAAGACTTAGGAGTCAGAGCCTGATGAGTTTGTGTATCTTGCAAACAGTTACACAAGTAACCAGACATTTCCTTCACAACGCAACATTTTTAAGGGAATGTCCTAGACTTTATAGCAAATAACCTCGGATTACACACTCAGACCCTGATTCAGCACCCACTGCTGAGTGTTTCGCTCTCTTCCTGTAGGCCCTCTCCCGACACGTTTGTCAAATGTGCGTTGTAAAATCCACTGCAATATCCAAAGGGTGCCAGTGACTGAGCTTTCTGCATCAGTGTGTGTCAGATCTGCCTTCCCCAAGATGTGCCAGCAGCTAACAATTACAGGCCACCTTCTCTACTTTTCTTAGTCTCTGATCCTGAGGGTCCCAAACAATTTAGAGCCCAGGGACCTGAACCCACCCCCTCAGCACCCAGAAGCTGCTCTGGTGCCCTGTGCAGATGTCTGCCGCACGTGGGGATTGCTGCAGCTCCACACTCATGGCCACCAGCAGTGCTAGGCAGGTACTCTTTTGTCCACTGCTGGGCTTCATCCTCCACGTGGGAGGACATGGACGTGTAGGTGTGTGGCTGTGGATGTCTGGCTGCAAGGCAGATGTCCTGGAGGATGAATTAAGCTCCCCATGGGGAGGGTGCAGTAGATTTAACTGCCTCATAGGCAGTGTGTGCAATCCAAAGGTTATGAGGGTATCTACTAAAGCTCCTGCTAATTTGATCTGCCATAAATCCTTAAAGGTTTTATCAGCAGGAGGAATCCAAAAATAAGCTCATTACTCTTTCTCGCCAATTGACTGTGATCTTTTTCCCTAATTTCACTACCTAACCTTATGAATTGACAGAAAACAGAGTATCAGTGGACAAATTAGACCTCTTCCTGATGACAATGTAGCAGAAGAGGAGCTATGCCAGTATCAGCTTAGTTTATATAAGACTCAATTTTTGCAGCAGGGTTACTGAGGATCCACCCTGCAGAGAATCAGAGCAGATGTGTAAAGTCTGTGTGGAAATAGGAGCCTTCCTTTCTGATCAATCTGCCGTGATACCTTAGACATGGATTAGACCCCAGGAAGGGCATTTCTCATACTATAAAGTCTGGAGGTGGGTGAATATTTTTACAATCAAAGTGAGACTGGGGCAAAGAAAAAAATGAATAAAAAGAAAAAGCTGGCATGTCTCCAGGAAGCTCTGTTTTTCATTTCACCTGAACTGTTTAGAATTTTTACAACTGAAAATTGCTTCTTTCCATCTGTGAAGCATTTGCTTCTTGGAAAAGATGCACAAAGCCAAGACATGAAAGACATTTGAAATAAATAAATAAACTAATGCATTCTTTGGAGAATCCATGCTGTTTCCCTACTGCTCCCCATTTTCTTATGAAGACCTCTCCACAGATGGAGGGCAGCCGTGGTGTCCTCAGCAGTAATGAGTGAGGGAAAATAATTTCAGTAAGTAAATTACAGTAGCTCATATGCCTGCAGTGATTCTGTTTCTAAAGCATAGGCCACAAACTAGTTTAGTGAGAGGAGGGCATCTTTCCCTCCTTACATATATGTACGTTCAAAAATATTACAATTTCTAAAGAATAGTTACCTAATAGAATCGTCTGTGGGTAGTACTGTCTGGTATATAAATACTTTGGGCAGGAATGGCATGGAGGATGTCAAGTGAGGCTACAGCACACACTTCAGAGACAATTCAGGACTGTGCCTCTGTTGATATTATGGTAGCCAAAGATTGTTTTGTATAGCTCAGTAGAAAAAGAGATAAAACAAGCCATTTTTCTGGTCTTTCCCTAACATCCCAAAGTTTATAAGTATCCAATAACAAAAAATGGCAGTGGTGACTATTGCCAGGTTCATAACTCCTCCTGCTCCTCCATGACTACATCCCTCTTTAAAATGCATCACAAAGAAAATTACCCAGAATATCTCAACCAAAACTATGGCAGGTAATTGAGGAATTTTCCTCTGCCCTTTAATCTGAAATGATTGCAGTATAGCAGAGAGAAGGATGTCCAAGTAAGGACAACACCAAGGGCAGGTACTAGCTCAGAAAGAGCTGAAGAATTTCAATTGACTTGGGCCAAAGGATGCTGGCTCGTGCTGACTGCAGGTTTTACCCTATGCTTTTTGCCCTGGAAAGGAGTTACCAAGTGTCATTTCATATGCTCCTGGTAGTGACAAAGTTCAGTCAATGACAGCTATCAAATTCTGCCTGCCTAGAAGCAGGGATCTGTGTTTGCTAAGGGTTTCACTGGATTGAGAACCAGAAAGCAAATGTTGCATTAGCAGGCAATAGAAAAAGTTATTGGGCTGTTGTCTTTCAAAGTGATTAATTATTCAATATGAGTAGAGAAATTAATTAATTATTTAATGGAACTCCTAATTGTTGCTTAGCAGCTATGAAAAAGTGGAAGGAGTTATTTTGGAAAATTGCATACCATTCTACTGTCAGGTGTGTTGATTCACAGCTAGGTGGTGGCACCAGTCTCCATGGTTGACCAAACTGGAGACCAAATTTCCTTCATGATTTGTGTTGCTGGAGGTAGGGATTGTATTTGAAGAATGCAGGAGAGGAGCCAGGTCTGGTAAGGGCCTGAGGAATCCTTCTGTTACTCAGATTGAAAGCTTGGCTGGTTATGTTGAGCACAGAGAAGATTTGCTTCTTCCTCTGTAGCTATCCTGGAGAACAGAAAGCATGGGTGAGATCTTCTTTGGAAGCTCATATATTGCTGGTAAAATAGACACAAGAGTAAATCTATTCTTCTTAAATATTTTCTTTAGCTTACTGTAATTTTGGGTACACCAAATATCAAGCTTTGAGGAAGGAGAAAAAAGAGAAAACCCATAAAGGCCATGTGTTTGATCCCAGGCTCAGCAAGGCGTTGTTCCGTAAATGAATTTGCAAACCTCGGTTCTATCACTCTGCTAAAGTGAGAGCTATCAGGGTCTCCTTAATGTGTTACACAAAAGGGCTGCAGCACACAAAGCCTGGAACACATCAGTGTACAGATCCCAAGAGGGTCCTGTGGAGTCTATTACTTTGATGAAGTGGTATTTAAAATTGCATTACCCAGCAGCTGTTTAACCCTCCAGATGTTGCCCCTGTGGAGTGTTTAATAGGACGTGAAGTGCTGGTAGGCTAGGCCATAACCTCATGTCATCTATTCAGCAGGTCACATCAGGTCTTACCATCTTCTACTAAATCAATACAGGATGACCCGACATAGCAAATTTCCTCATCTGCTGTTCTTTTTCTCTTTATTTTTCCAATACTGAGTAGAAAAATCGGAAGCAAACAAAATAAATCCAAAGCAATGGGAGAAAAGAAGGAGATCTGAAAGCAAACAGACTCCCAGAAACTTTTGTTAATCTCAGTTCGTGTATTTCCCCTTGTGTGCGCTGACAGCCCCGATCCAGCAGCTTGGTGCTGCCATCTGCTGTTGCTCCTACTGCTCATGCTGCCCACGATTTCGAGCAAATCAGCGACGGGCAGCTAAAATAAATCAACATCATGAATAAATAAAAGATAATTCTAAAGGGAAATAGGTAAAGAGCCTGGAATGGAAAAATCTCACTAAACCTTTAATTTTTGGCAGCATTTTTTAATCCTTGTGTAATATGCTAATAGTAATTCCTAAGGTCATCAAAAAGATGAGGCATGATAACTCAACTTTTGGGAACATTTATTCTGGAATTTCCTGTGGCTGTTAGGTTGAGGACCTGATGCCCTACAGTGTTTTTCATGGTTTAGATATTTGGTGCCACAGGTATTTGTTTTACAGAGCTGGCTTCCAAAATCAGTTAAAACCAACTAAGGAACAAACTTGTTTTGATTAGCACAGGGCACCTGTTAGATCACATTTGCAAGGATGAAACTTTCTGTCCGAAGGCTGGATACCCTCTGGGGCATCATCAGCTTTTAAGAACATGAACTTTGTTCACCAGAAGGAATTCAGCTGGCATATGACTTGCCCCATCAACCTTCATTGGGCTGTCTGGTATCTAGCTGGGCTGTAGTTCTGCCACCATCTGGGTTAAAACACAGTCCTGACAAAAGTTTTGTTTTGGAGGTAGATATGAAAATGAGGAGTGAACTTTTTTTGTAGGAGGTTCCTTGCAGCACAAACAAATTGAAACTTTTTATAGAGTAAGAACATTGACATCCAGGATGTTGAAAATCAAAAACATTTTACTGTTATTACACAGACCTCTATTTTCTCCTTCCATACTTTTTTTTCCTGTGGAAATCTATTTACTCTTCTCAGCCAAATCTTTACCAAAGATTTCAACAGGGCCAAGATTTCAATCCTTGCTGGCCAGTGTTAGCACAAATGTGATGGCTGTTACTATGATTATATCTACGGAGAACTGGTACTTAGAGGAAATAACAGTTTACTGGCATCTCTTCTAGTGAAGTTTTTGAGATACAAGTATCAAGAATGTAGACATGTATTGAACTCATTGTGCCAGCACAAATAATCTCTTGACATATGACTGCAGCCACAGAAATTAGTGCCAGCACGGCTCTCTCAAATTTGAAAAGATTGACCACTTCCTCTCACTGTTACAAAACCCTGTGTAGGAATGTAAAACAGATATTACAGCACATGACTGCTCAGGAATGGATGTCTGTCACACCAAACTCTTGACAAATGTGTTTTTCATCACCTGGCTTCACCTTCTGTTATTCTAATAGCATCCTATGGAGTGATATCCTATGGAGTGGTATCTTTGGCAAGTGGTATCTTGGAAGTACTGTAGAATCTCCTTGCCTAATACAGATAGCAGTAGTAAAGCAGCATTTAGTGCAGCAGAGGTTCTCCACTGTAATACATAAAGTTGGAGCTTCGGAACTTAATAAGAGTTGTGCTATAATTCCTATCTCTGAGGAATAGTCTTTCTTACCTTTGCAGATCCCTCTCCTCCATCACTTACCTCTTCCAAAAATGCAAGGCTTTGAGAGTCCTTTTGCTGCAAGAAGAACAGGTATCTTTGCATCTTCTCAGGATGAAGTAGCTAGACTCAAAATAAGCATTTTCTCTGTGTGTGCTTTAGTGAAAAGATGCAAACAAGGTGAGAGAGCAGACTCGTGCTTACAGAACTGCAGACCTCCTGCTCCAGGTGTGGTTAGTGCCAGTGGGAAGAATGGCTCCCAACCTCCAACCTGGGAACTGCCCAGTCTTGATAGGCACCCACCACTCCTGTTCTGAGACGGAAATGGTGCTGCCAAAGATTCAGTAGACCTAAACCCAAGTTTAGAACTCGTACTAATACACCCACAAGTCATTTTAATTTCTTCCCTCTCCTCACTTCCTTCATGTTCTTGTTGAGCCCAAATATCCACAGTTAAAGTAGGCATTTGGTATAATGCAAAATGTAAAGTGAATTGGCAACAGCAAAAATCTGAAACACAGGTATGTGAAGATACATTTAGAGAGAGAAAACTGCTTTAATATATTTAAGTTGCAACTGGAACATGAGTGTGTGTGGAAGAAACAGGACTTTCAGCTCATCTTACCAGACTTCCAGACCTGGAGCCAGCTGTGCTGGCAATAGGGCAATAAGCATCAGCCTGGGGCTGGAGCTTGTGTTCATGCCTCTGAGAGCAATGGGGAAATGAAAATCACCATTACTGTGCTGATGTAACTCATGTGCACTTGATCAGTGCTTTGCAGGGCAGCCAGAGAGAGCACGCGTGGGGAGCGGGCAGCTGTAAGGGTGCATGGCAACTGTGGCCAAACAGCGCTCTCCCTTCCAGGCCAAGCACACTCCATTAGCCAAAGTAACCAGAAACAGGTGATCTGGCCTTTGAAAATCAATAGTGTCACCATCCCTGTGTCTTCCAGGGTACAAAGAGCACCTATAAAACCAGGTTTTACTGGATCATATTGCACAGTTCAGTTCACTTTTTAGTATCAAGGTCTTATTTAAATGGTGCATATATAGCAATAACAGGTAAAGAGAATTCAGTCATTACCAAATTTTAGTTTGATCTGACCTGAAAATTCCCATTCTAATACCTGTATTTTGGGTATAATGGTTGTCAGAATATAATCTTCTGAACATACAAGCTTCAAAAGATTTAAACTGCTATTGTGACTGTCCTGTATACAATAGAAAAAAATATATTGTTACTGCAGAGGAAAATGACTTGTTACATGCTTCTCACATAGTATCTTTATTAAACATTTGGACAGATATGCATCCATTTATTATATAAGTAATCTGTGGGTTCTTGGTTTGCAAATGCTGGCTGAAAGTTCACAAGAGCAGGCTTTTCTGTAAACTTTCTGTATTTGTAAGTTCAATCACTGCAATAAATTCTGAGCCTATTGCCTGCTTAGCAGCACTTTGCACTTTACCCCAATGGCTAAAGCTTGGAGCTCTGCATCTGAATATTTCAAAACCTCTGACCAGCTTGCTTGGAGTTTGTTTTTCTTCTTAAATAATGCAAGTTGTTCTGGAAACAACATATAATTGCAATTATCTGATAGTCAAATCCTTAGTCACTAACATACCAAGCTCCACTACCACTAATAGAGGTTTCATTGGAGCAAAGCTTATTGCAGCATTTTGTAGTTGTTAGAAAAAAAGTGTTCTTTGTGCGTGCTGTAGTTCAGAGCAGTAAGGTCTTTGTGAATGGTTACTCTCAAAGCGCTACAGAAGTTCCCCGGTTCAAGGTGGTTCCTGGCTCCTCGGAAAAAGGAATGTGGGGTTCCAGCCTGGGAGGAGAGAAATAAGTGAAAAAGGAGCATCCCTGGGCTAGGCAGGACAGGTCTGCTTAGTGCAGTCCTGCAGCCTGGAAAGTCAGTGCTGAGCTGGCTCAGAAGGAAGAAAGGTGAGTGCTGACCCCAGTAAACACAGTGTACATCCATGAATCCAAGTCATCAATCACAGTGAAAACTCCTCCAGCCCTATTTGTCAGAGCAATAGGATTTTCAGATTATAAAACCAGGAGTCACTGTGTGGTCACCTAACCACATAATTTAGGACACAGAACATCCTTGAATTTGATCCAGTTTAAACTTGAGTAAATATTTTAGATTAAAAAAACCCAACAACATCTATTCTCAATTTAAAAATTGCTAATGGTAGAAAAGCCACAATAACATCTTGCAATCTATACCAGTAACTAAGTATTTCCCTGGTGAAATGTGTAGCCTTTTCATCCTGTGCATTTGTCCAGCTCCAGCCACCAGATCATTTTATATCTTTTCTTGCTAGATTGGAAGATCATTAGTCCTGAAGTAAATACTTACCATCTACAACTAAAATCCTTAAACTTTTTCTTGGCATGCTTAAATGATTGCACACCTACCACTTCTATCCAAAGATGCTTTCAAGCCTTTTGGTTGGTCTCAGAGCAATCTTTAAGAGTGCCTGAAGCAAACACTGTACTTCAGAGCTCAACACACATACAGAGGAAATCAGGACTTCATGCCAAAAATGCATATTCCCAGGGGTTGCATTAGTTCCCAACCAGTTTTGTGCCTGGAGCTGACACCCAGCTAATGCCCTGGACATGAACCAGCATATCCAGTTTAAGCCCATCAACTCCTGGTTCTCCCCACAGCTCATACAGCCCCTACAACTTGTTTCTCTGCATCTGACTTCACTTTTGTTCAGCAGATAAATGACATTTTCTCAGTCACACAACTTCAAATGACCAAGCACTTCAAATTTTGCTTCTAAAGTTCCTTCAGTCCTCATTTTAGATGGAGGAATCTGGTAATCTTCGTAATCATTGTAATGTTTTCAGTGATGATTTTATGCTTCTATTACTAATAGTAAAATTTATACCATAATTTTTCAGGACACTGTCAGAAGCAAGGCTGCTCACTGCTGAACTGTTCAACTGCAGAAATGTTAGCCAGTGTCATTGGTACTCTGCGTGTCTTCATTTCCCTGAAGTCATACATTATTATTCACTTCATGTCTAAGATATTATATAAAGTTACTGTACTGCATTTTCAGCTCAGAGAGGTCTCTCTCAAATAAGGTAAGGAAGGGTAGCAAGTGCAAGAAATTTTCTGTGTTCCTGTCATGCTTTTCAGGTAAGAGCATCAAGTTATTAATTAATCAGATCCATGAACTAATTAAAATAATATATTCTGCATGTACCAATTCATATAACACATGTAGGTGAAATGAAAGCCACAGCAAATATAAATAAAAGTTTCACAAGAATTTAGTGACAGGCCATGAAGAGGACCCTAGGAGAAAAAGGGAAACAACTCTCTTGTGCCTTGCTTTATTCATCAAGACAAATTAACTTTCTGAAAATGGTTGATACTCAACCATGGCTCTGCATGTCAACTCCTTTTCTCTTTTTGAAATGCCAAGAATCTTTTGATGTGTTTGGTAAGTCTCTATTAATCCGTTCCCATCAGAGTGCTAAAAAGACACATATCATGGAGGAAAAAATTGCATAGTTCTCCTTCCACATGGACCTTAGCAAAAATAGCCAGCTGCAAACAAGGAGGGATGCATATTTTCCATGATTCATTCTGCAGAACCCACCATAGGCTGTGGGACTGTTGTACAGAATTTGAGCTTTCACAGAAAAAGAAAAAAAATGCTACCAGGCAGCCTGTTGGTGAGGGAAGTCTTCCCAAAAAGGAACTGAACATGAATCAAGTCAGGATGACTCAGATTGTTTTTGTGATTCTGCAGAGAGACAATCTGAGATAATAGCTGGGTTGTGTGAACTATTGCTATAATTTATTACAATAAATTTCAAAATACAATGACTTACTATTGTGAATTGGTTTTTTTCATTTTCTCTCTATATATCACAAGCACTCTAATATCTAGCTTTCTAGCCCCTCTGTATGAATAAACACATATAAAAAATATATAAAAGTCTTCTGTGTGCTTCATAGCAAATATGCAAATTATCATCTTAACAAACATAGCAACATCCCTTTTGTGTGCTCGGTGAAGTGCACTGTGATAAGAAGACAGTAATGTGCAGCAGCAAGATTGAGTTATGATGGGAGGTAGCCAGCTTTAGGACATCAAGGAATTTATAATTCCATCATTACACATTGAAGCTTGAAGCTTGTGACAGAGCTTTCTAGGTGGTGGGGAAATAAAAAAAGAATGACTGAAAAAATAAGCCTGGGCCTTTGCTTAAATATATAAATCAGGTTTGTGCTTCTTCGGATTCAAAGAAAGAAAGAAAAATGGTCTATTTGTATTTCACAACAACAAGAGTACTGTAGGCAGCACAAAGTATCAGTACAAGTAAAGGACATTTCTGCTGTTTGCATGTTCTAAACACAGGTTAAGTAAATGGTTTTAATTTAACCAACCAGGTCCCATGACTCAAGGTGAGAAAAACTCTTCTTTAGTGCTGTACTCCATCCTTTGCCAGAAAGCTGTTCCCAATTGAAACTATATTTATCTGTTATTTACCAGTTTAGTCAGCTGAGGACAAGTTGTTCTGAAAATGTTTGCTTAAATCGGGCAGCCAGGCATCAAGAAGAAAAAGGAGAGGAGTAGAAAGAAAAAACAATATGGAAACACATCTGAAATTCCTCCAGGGAAAACTTTTCTGTTGACTTTATCAGGATATGGCCAAGATCTGCAGTCAACAGAGAATGATGGCTATTAAAATAAGGGAAAGAGACTAGAGACTATAAAGAAAGAAAAGGCAGAGAAAGGAAAACAGAGAGAACTTCCTAGATTCCCATTAAAAAAAAGGCAGGGTCGGGGGGAGGAAAATGGAGGTTCAGCTGCAAAAAAGCAATGGAAGGAAATGAAAACTGAGAAAGTAAATTAAAATATGTATAATCATTGATTTCAATGGATAAAGATATCAGTCATTGGCCTTGTTTCCAAATTTTCCTGAATAGGTGGTAGAGGCACAGGCTGGTTTCTGTATGGATAGGATATTGAAACAGCAGGAAAATTCGGAGAGATTATTCATGTCTGAAGCTTTGGGAAGATCACATCTGGTAGTAAAGATTTATCTTCAATTTTAAATTGCTTGGAAATGATTGTGGAATTTTTGTTATGTAATTATATTTGGGGTCCTCCCTTTTAGGGAATGTTTTAATTTGCAATTTTTACCCTGACCAAACCATTTTAGTAGAGCACAGTGAGTGCAGCGAGTATGTATCAGTAATGACCATGAAAGGACAAACACCACATAGTGAGTCTTATAGGATTCAGGAAGAACAGAATTTAAGCTTAACCATGAAGAAAGCCAACTTGTTAAGAAATGTGTCTGAAACAAAATGACTAGTAAATCCTCCAAAAATCAGTCTTTGCGGGGGGAGTAAATGTGGAAGGCATATTGTCTTCTTAATCCAGAACAGACTGACGCATCTTTTGAAGAATAAACTGAAATTCTTTCTAAACTATGAAATCTTGAAGGGAGACCAGGCATGAATTTACCAGCCAGTAAAAAGGTCCTTTAGCCGCTTTCCTCTTGTCCCAGCCAGACCTCCACATGCTGCTGCCTTGTCTGTTTTTTAAATAGTAACATCCAAATATGTAGCTAGTAGAGAGATTGGTGGATGACCAACAGATGGGTAGTTGGTAGATAGAGGCCACTTAGTTTGTTTCTCCCACAGTTTTCTGGTTTGTAGTAGCTTTATTTCCCTTATCACAACTCCCCATCTGTCCTTTTTGAGTTGGCTTCCAGCACAATGAATGGTTTCCATTTTTAATATACTATACATACATAATTATATCTTTCCCTGTGGACACAGGCAAAGAGCTTGCAGTCTTAACAACCACATTATAAATGACGGAAGCACGTGCTGTCGATGCCCCAGCCAGTAGAAGAATACAGGCTTCCAATATTTTCAGAGTTTAATACATAAAGTGACCTTCTTAGCTCAGTCTTACAAACATGGATCAGGACAGAGATGAGCTGTCACAATCAATATCTGATAAATATCTGTCATATGATCCAGACCTAATTCTTCATGGCCACCACTTTCCTGCAGCACATTCAGGTACCAGTGTTCTCATGCACTGCAGGATCCTCCTCACTTTTGTGTGTTTGCCCATGTTGTGGTGTGTCCCTTCCAAGCCCTCGCCGCTGCTACCGATGCCCTCCTCAGGCTAAGGCCCCTCCAAGCACACAGGCACCAGTCTGATTCCCCAGGAGAGCACTGTGTTGGTCTTTCCCCTTCCATATACATAGAAAAGTATTCTTTGCACAAAACCAAAGACTAATTTTGTCAGAAATTCTACAGGTGCTTCTGGAATGCCATATGGAGAAGCCAGCTGACAAAAGCAGCCATTGATGATGAACAAACTGTCACAAAGCTGTTCCTTTTCCTAGAGTGGAACTGAATTCTTTAGCACACTACACCATTACCTCCCAAGCAGCAAAAGACCCATACAGGATTGCACAAAATGTCATACAAAGACTTATTACGGAGGGGAAAGAACAGTTGGTAGCAATGTCCCAAATAGTTATGCTTCAAAAGCATCAGCCTGTAGTTCAAAACCCTCAAAGATCTCTTGACATGAGCAGATGTCGCCCTGATTTTGTAAGACTTTGTTAAGCCTTCTGATGTTTACATTCTTTCAACAAACTTTCTGACACACAGTTCTGTAAATAACCTATGTTTTGCATTCTTTCATGGAGGTGGAGAGAATTGATGGACCCTTGGTCTGTCCAGTGGCATTGGAGAGGTGGCTCTGTCACCCTCCAATCCACTGTCACCTTTGGAAAACTATAAATGTTGGAGTCAGAAAATAAAGGTTCTTCTTTTTTGTTCCCCTCGAGCGCAGCAGTGTCTGTGTCATCATTTCGTACCTTATCACAACAAGCAGATCTTCCCTTCTTCATCAGCAGCTGAGCCAGCAGTGTTTCCAAACAAATAATTATTAGTAGAAATAGTAGTAGTAATACTGCCCACTCCTTTCCATCCCTGGAAGGATTTGGAAAGCAATCTTCCAGCAGAGCTGTGCCAGTTGCACACAGAGTGAACAGATGCAGAGAACATCTGTTTCAAAGGATGTGCCAGCAGTGCAGACACTGTGACATCAAATGCCAGCGTACAAAAAGGCACCAGAAAACTTGCTGCAGGATCCTCTGGGGAGTCAACATTGTCCCTCCTGTGACCAGAGAGAGGAATGTTCAGTCTGTATCACAGAAGCAACATGCATCCTCCATCCTGGTGTTCCTTGCCACTCCACACACACTGCACCACAGTCATGTGCATTCACCTCGACAAATACCAGGTTGCCAGTGACTAATATGAGTTCTTTAAATCTTGATGATGAATGGTTCTACATTCCCAAAGAGGAATGCTGTGTCCCACCACACATTTTTAATTGTCTTGTCTGTTTCTATAAAGCTGGGAGGATGCACTAACAAAACTCATCTAGGGTGATGAAGGGCTTTGATTAAGGTCTCCTAAAACACAGCTTAGAACTAGCTATTGGTATGCAAAGCAAATCTAAAAGCTGCCTATACAAGGTGCCTATACAAGCCAGGTTGGAGCAAAACAGAAGCACAGAGGTTTCTCTGAGCTGAGATGTGCCCTCCCCTCTCTCAGCTGAACACAGCACTGCCTCAGGCACCACCAGCTCAGCAAGGTTGCAGCCCCAGATGCCGTGGTGGCGTGGATGACAGCACAGCGTTTCTTAGGCTCAGATGCATCACGCAAGCTGGAGCCCAGAGACCAGCTCAGCTCAGAGTTATGGCGCACTATGAGAGCCTTCCTCACTCCCCAGGGAAGCCAGCTGTGCTCCAAGCTGTGGGAAAACCACAACCAGACCCCATGTTTTAGGTTTTACTGCCTGCCCAGCCACATCATCAGACTACTCATTTTTAGCAAATGATCTAGACATCAGTGAATTCTTCAGATAATAAAAGACCATCCTTCAGCCTGCTACACCACCTCTGAACGTGACCCCCCACCTAGACTGCAGCCCTTCAAGTTATCCTCCATTTGTTTGTTGGTGTGCTCCCTTAGATCTGCAGATCGCTTTGATTATTTGAACATCTGGAAGTTGTCACATGCCTTTTCTGACCGTGACCGTCTGAAATATTACCCAGCAGGACTTGAGGGGAGACACAGTAAAGAAACAAAAACATCCTACTCATAAGAACATGTGGCAAGAATTATCAAATAACACCATCCCAAAGGGTAGTTCTATATATCCAAGCAAAGACAAACTTCCTCTCCATCCCCTAAAGCCAGGACAGTTTTTTTCCCATAGTATGAACTCCAGACATAAAAGATTATTACATACAAATATCTAAAGTATTTTTCATTAAGCATTATGTTATGAAGGTTAGTTGTCTATTACAAATGGAGAGAAAGGATTGCTTTCATCCTCCAGCTTTCAAAACTGGAGAGTAGAACCTCCTCATACATGATTCTCAACAGAAAAACCTCCCCAAAATGGTTCAGTGCCTGAGGTTGTCAGGATGCCTATTCCTGCTTTGCCTGTTGTACTTACAGGCAGGTTCTTTGGTAAAGCTGGAATGGGATATATAAAAAAGATGAGATTAAAAAAGGTTGAAATACAGAATCAGAGCTTCTCAGCAATCCCATCAGAGGCAGTAGGGGCTCTGGAGAAGAGTAGAAAAGACAAAAATCAATGAAACTGTGCAGGTGGAAGCCGAGGAAAATCAAGCACAGCTTCTAGATTTGGTTTCTCATTCTTAACAATGTGCAGAAATGAACAAATGAAGAAGAAATGAAGTGTGTAGAGCAATACAGACCATACTGCTGCAGTCTGGCAGCTGTTAACTAATTATATATTGGCCTTCATCAAGAGGTTCTCCCTAAAATCAGAAGGCAATGGCGTTCCTTCTGAACAGTTTGTTTGCTTACAGATCATAGGTCCAAAATTTCATTGCCCTGGAGGAAAACAGCAACAACTACGCACTCCCATGCATTACTTCCAAACTCCCCTTCTCTACGGGCAGCCAGCTGAAAGGGAGGCAGTCTTTGCTGGAGACATGATACTAGTAGAAGTACAACTTTCATCAGTCCTCAGCCTCTGCATGTCTCCAGAGTGGATGTACTGGCTTTGCTCCATGGCTATCACTATTATTTCTTCCTTTGGGGCTACTTTATATTTGGTTGCACAGCACTCTGATTTTTATCTTCTTAAACCAAGTGCCACTGGCTACTGAAGTAAATTTCTGACAAACCAAATATATCTTGATAAAACCCCAACATCCTAGAAGGAGCTCATGTAGCACAGCAACACGGTTTCCCAGGGATCCTCTTAAAAGCAGACGGTCTTCTCTGATGTAACCCGACAAAAATCTTCCACGGTCTTTCTGTTGGGATATGACAGAAGGCGCTTCGTTTGGCCCCGGCCGGGGGAGGGGACAGGGAGCGCTGGTGGAGCGCGGCCGCAGAGGGGTCCCGCTGTTCCCTGGATGTTCCCGAGGCAGCATCCCGGCGCCGTGGGCGCGCTTCCTGCGCGCTCCCGCAGGTGTCGCTGCTGCCCCGAGCCGCACGCACCCGCCGGAGCGCTCGGGGGCTGGCGCTGGGGGGAAGCTCCAAATTGCCCCACAGCCGCTTCCAGCATCGCCGCAGCGGAGGGTTTAGGGGAGGAGCGGAATATCGGGTTTATTTGTTTCCCATGGGTATCGATCAGTTGTCAGCACACACATCAGCAAGACTCAAACCAAAAATGTCAAATAGGAAAAAGAGGTATATGATCACCTCTGGACTACGGCAGGAAAAAGGAAGGAAAAAAAAAATTGCCGGGCTTTTGATAATACCTAACTAGTTTGCTCTACTGTGGTAAAGAAAAATACTTTAGCTTCCTTCTTTTGTTTCTGATTTTATGCTCTATTTAGTTTTCTCAAATAATAGGTTATAATGAATACCAAAATAGTCCCATCCAGTAAATTTCTCTAATGAATATTTTTTGCAGCAAGCATTACACAATTCATAGTAGTTCCATTCAGATTACACATTTTTCCTTTGCAGGAAAATGCAGCAGCAGTGCAGCAGATCAGTGCTGATGCACTGGCCATGCAGGTCCTCCCACGTCAATACCTATAAAACAGAAGATAGGACTATGTAGGGAATGGAGTTGCTAAAAAAGCCATTTCTGTGTTACATGAAGGACTGATGCTGACTGCTGCAGGCAGATTTTCTCTGGTAGAGCTGCTGCTGCATGCACAAGGTGGCAAGGCCTCATTAATGAGGAGTAAGGACCTCCATCCTGGTGCAGAAGCTCTCAGGATCTGAAAAGGATGAAGCTTCTCCAGGCAACATCAGACGTCTTCACCACAATGGGCATGGAAAAGTTTTTTCTTGTCTCCTCTTTCTTGCTTTTTTTCTTCTTTTCTTTTTCCTTTGCTATGCTGTGAGGGTAAGATAATCAAAAATCTTTATTTAGATGTACAATAAAAGCAGCTGCTTTTGTTATTTTTATCACTTCTCTCTCGTATTACTTGAAATCTTCTGGCCTGTAAACCCTTGCTGTTTCCTTTCTTATTAAAAGACACAAAATAATCAAAGCCACTCCACCTAGTCCATGCTTTCTGTGGAAAGAGGTTTTCTTCAAAACTTTTCTAGAGACAAAGGTGCATTCCCAGCACATCCTGTGGTCTGGGGTGAGAGAAGAAGCAGGAGAAATCCAAACCATCTTTCAAAAAAAAAACCCCAAATCCACCCTACTAACCCACCCTACTGTACCAAAGCAATTCCACCACTGACATCCAGCTAGCAAGCACAATTTTAGGAACAAAGGGTAAGTGTATTTTAAAGCCAGTCTGAAAGATTTCACATCTCTGATTTCAGTGGAAGTATGCTTTGGGGCAGGAAAAAACTGGCACTCCTTGCAGATGGGAATCCCAGAGTAGTTTTAATACAAACCTCAAATGAGGTTTGAGAAAGTATTTTTCTGTTGTTCCATTTAGCTCTGACCAGCAGCAGAAGAGGTATCTAAAAATCATATCTTCCATGCTTGTTTTTTCAGTTGGTCAGGGGTGGGACCTGTCTTTTTTTTTTTAATACCACAAGTATACAGAAAAGGTAGATTATAATGGGAATTGCACTGGGAAGAAGCCCTTTGGAACAAAGTGAAAGTCTAATATTTCAATTTTCTCCTCACAAGACAAAAATAAAGATGGAAGTGAAAATTCCCCTCTGCACAAATGCACTGGTGGGAGAGCAGCTTCTGCTACTCCCTTTTGGTTGGGATCTCCCACACTGTCAGAAAAGGATTAGGGAGACAGCTGAGAAGAAAATAAAGGGAAGATAGATAAGGCAAAACCTTGCTAGTGAAGAAAGGTTGCTGAACTACTTTGGAAGGGATGTAGGAATGAGAAATGGAGTCACCCAAAATTATTTAGGAATTAAAAACTTATCAGTTCCCTTAAAACCACTTTCTGGAAACAAATTCACTTGCTAATTGAGCATATATATCTAATTGTCCCTCATTAATTCAGCATATATTTCTATCTCTGAACTGTATCAGCAGTTTGCTCTATCCATTGATGAAATTCCACATTTGTGCCTCCTCCCCCAAAACATTTTATCCATGATTTAGGCACAACATGAACTTCCACAGACCTGTTCACTAGTGTCAGTGGAGCTACCACCCAGACCAGTATGGACCAGGACTTAGAAATATTTCCTAGTCTTGGGCTTTAACGTCATTCCTGCCTCCCGCAGACACTTTCTTTGATAACAGATACAGACATTCTGCATCACTCTGTGAACACCTCACCTCACTCCTACCATGGAAGAAGCTCAAGATCCTAACTTATTCCAGATTGTGATGCTGGGAGTGAAAGAACCGAGTATCCACCCCCTTCCTTCCATCAGTCCCAGGTACCAGAGGAGCCACACTTTTTGTCTGTCTCCATTCACCTAAGCAAAGGAATAACTGACCTCCCTTGTATCTCCTGAGGTTCCCAGAGACAGCCTCCCCAGGCTGCAGGAGGAGTGGAGAGCTCCTGGGAATAGGATGGGAAGGGAAGAGGCAGACTGCTGGCAGACTCCCCTGAGATCAGGACAGAGTCAAAGGCACATTGTGCATCCACATCAGCCCCTGCCCTATCACTCACCTGCCTTTCTTTTAATGCTTTCTGTTTTGTTTTGGGCTTTTTTCCCTAATTTGTTTTAGTTCCAAGAAGGATAAAAAGGGAAGGTGAGTATAGAGAGCATTAGTGGGCACCATAAGACCATGGAGGAAAGATCAATAGAGCAAGAATCAGAGGAACAAAGGAAAAAAAAATCATAAAAGAAGAAGAATCCTAAAAAAAGATGTTACTGATGGGGAGGGGGAGAGAAGAAGGAGAATCTAAAGAAAAGTTGTCTAAAGAACAGTGCATCAAAAGAGATGAACTCAAAAAATTCATAGATTTTGAGTTACACATTCCTCTCAGCAAAAAAGGTAGAAAAGTAAGTCACATTAAATATGTCATTGCCACTCATCTTTTAAAAATGAAAGGGGTAAAGAAATAAAAAGGTGGATAGAACAGATAATGAAATGCCTCATTGATACGATACCCACACTGAAGGAGCAGCTGCCAGGTTAAGAGGAAGGGTGGGAAATAGTACCCCCTCTGAAAGATGACATCTGTGATGAATCTAACAAGATATTTCAAAATCTAGTCAAATTAAAAAGAAAGCCAATGAAGGTGAATGCAGCAGAATATATTTTGGGAGCAAAGTACAATAAAAATTGTGCAAATGCCACTAACAAGGTAACATTTACCATCGTGTCTTAATATTGTTTGATATTTACTGTCCATGTCCACACTTGTAAATAAGGACTATCATCTAGCATTTGAGCAGGTTCTCAGAGTTTATTATCTGGACAATTTTTTCTTTGCAATTTACACATACAGATCCCCTACAGCAAATAGTGATGATTGTACTCATTCTCATTCAAGTGTTTGTGTTAAAGAACCAGGCCAGCATATTCCTCACTCTCACATAAAGATACCTCCAGAAAAAAAGGACTGCTAGTAGTGCACAGGTGAAATAAAAAATAATAAGGATAAAATAAGATCTTGGGAAAAGAGAAAGATGGTCTGAAAAAAGACAATGCTGTTCAAGAGACAACTCAAGGCACCTCACTGACCCGAGAAGAGTCAGCTACCCACACAGGGGAGCAACCATCTATGCTGGACTGCACAGGATCTGGGCATCACTGTGCCACACAAACTGGTGAAGTTGAGTAGAAGCCATCTACTGCAAAATGGGCAAGTCCTGTGGTTGTGTGCATGGGCAGAAGTACAACAACAATCCTCTGACCTCCTCCTGTAAAAGCCTGGTGGGAGTCCTGCAAGCATCATCTCCAAGAAATTCACAAGAACCCCTGGCCCAGAGGAGAGTAATAAAATCACTCAACACTTCAGAAAAACCAGTAAAAAAACCAAAGGAGTTTGTGATGTTGCAATGTCCATTCCTGTTAGGAACATATTATTGTAGCGAGTGCAGCAGCCTGGTCAAAAATAAAGTGATAAATCAAAGCAAGGATGATTCTTTTTCAATATTAGGGAAACAAAACTTTGTAGTTTCAGAGATAATGACTGCCTGGAGAGATTCTGCAGCCCTCAAGTTGATGTATATACAAACAAAACACTTTCAATTGTACTTTCAATGCCACTTGAGGACTCCACAGTCTGCAACAGCATGAGGAGGGGAATCCACCTTAGAGAACTCATCCTCCCTTCCTCTTCGCCTCTTTAATATTGGGACTTCAGCATATCTTCAACTGACTGGAGAATAAAGCAATCTGTTCAGCACAGTCAGATCAAAAGGCAGACTGGTGTGAGTCACAATCACTTAGCAACTTGCTTAAATGAATTGTGGACACAGAATATGTTCAAATAATTTGCTGAAAATTTCCCTTAAAGAAAATAAGGTTTTAATCCAAACATGTTCAAGCCTCTGTAGCTGTTAAAATTCTTTTAGCAAAATTCCTATGTTTTATGGCCCTGTTATTATAAGTCCAGTGTTATGCACCTACTATAAGTGCAGTGTTAGCTCTCTGCATGATATCTTTAGCTAGAAAAGACATAAAAAACATTTCAGTTTTAAAACCTAAATTCAAAGAGCTGTTATTCACCATGAATAAAAATAAATAATTGGAAGAGCCACAAATAAATCTCTGTCTTTTCCAGCTCCTAGTTCCAGTTACACATCATAAACAGCCTTTCCTCACTTTGATGACCTGCTTTGGCTTTATTTATTTTATTTTTTATAAATAAAAACCATCCTAAATTAATTCCTACAGGTCTTGTTTTCTGGAACTGGTTGTTGCCCTCCTATTTTTTATTTCTTAGGAGACTATCTGGCATTTATGTCTCATGAAATTTGAAAAGGCAACCCCAGATATTTTATTATTACTCAGTATTGCCTTCTGGATGGAAAAAATGTTGTTGTTGGGTTTTAAGGTGCCAGTCACAGTTGATCTTGTCTGATTTTTCAGGTTTTAATTCTAGCTCCTCAGCATGGCTGTGGCCAGCAGGCTGGCAATCCACCAGCTGCATTCTGCCTCTCTTGCTCCTAATTATTCAGCTCTCCTCCCTCATTGGTTCTGTTCTGATCACCACAATTAATTCCCATTTCTTAGTCCTGTGTTCACCTTCAACTCATTATTTTTTGGCAGGTCTCCACTACTATTTCGGCTCAGTATTTTGCAATTTAACTCATCACTATTGTAAGGCCCTTTTTTTCCCTCTTTGGTTTTCTATGGTTGAAGGACTGTTTTTACTTGCTTCTTATAGAAGAATGGGTGAATATTTTGTTCTTGTCAGGTAGGTGCCAGGGTATCTTCTGCCTCTCCCACCAGCCATTTTCCTTCACAGGCTGATCTGGGAGCACAAAACCATCTGAAGTGTGTAGCAGCACCATCAAACACTTCATCCTGTAGGCTTTAGAACTGTTTTATGTGCAAGGATATTTGGGGAAAGAGGCTGAAGAATCCCAATTCTCAGATGAAAGTTTCAAGCTCCAACCAGTTGTTTTAAGGAATATTACAATTAATATCTTACATGGGGATTTTAAGCTTCTTGGGCAGAGCCAGGAGGCACTGACTGATGGCTTTTCCCTAGAAGACAAGAAATATGGTCCCTTCAGAGTGATTTTCTCTCCTGGTCCATTTTTCCTCAGAAGATTTGTGGCTTCACTGACATTCTCAACTGGTAAATTGTTGTGCAACCAAAGTCATACTGAAACTGTTCGGTTATTGTACATGCATGCTTTTATCTGAGATAATCTTAATTCTTGAAGTGGATATTTTTATAAATTTGGAAACACAAATTTAGCTTTTCTCTGTGAGGAAGCAAAAGGAAGTTTGTGCCTGCTTGGAGTTTCCAGTCCCAGTATTGTATCACTCACTGTCTGATGACAGTGATGAGGTGAAGTACCAGAAGATTATAGACAAACCTTTTAAAAATCATCTAATAGTAGGATTGAATTTGTTTAGGCCAAGTTCACTCATATGTAATAGTGGAGTTGTATCACTTGGAGCAAGCTCAAATGAAACCTTAACACAGCTCCCTCACTACTTTGAAATCCTTATTAGTAATGCCTGGTTTTACTTTAGAGACATCATGTTAAATCCTGTGCAAATACAGGGAAAGACAGTCATTCAATACAGACTTCATATTTCTTGAAAGGAAACGTCCTCAATTTGGCTGCAATAGATTTCCCTTCCTTCCTAGTAGCTGTGCAGTGCTGTGGTTTTCATTTAGCATGAGAACGCTGTTGCTAAGATGCTGGCGCTTTCAGTGTTGTGGAGCAGGTCTTACCCTAAGGGAAGGACTTTCCAGCTCCCCATGTTCTGCCAGGGAGCAGGTGCACAAGAAGCTGAGGGGGAGCATCCTGAGGATGGCTGATGTGACCTGGCCAAAGAGATATTCCATACCATGGAACACCATGCTCAGTACAGAAACTGGGGGAGTTGATCAAGAGGAGCTGATCGCTGTTTGGGGGACTGAGCATTGGTCAGTGGGTGGTGAGCAATTGCATTGTGTATAGTTTGTCTGTCTTGAGTGGAGGATTTTATTCCTTCCTCTCTTGCTCTCATTTTCATTAAGATTAGTGTCATTATTAATATAAATTATTTCAATTATTCATTTTTTCTTATCTTAACCATGAGTTTTACTTTTTCCTCTTTTCCTCCCAGTCCCACTGGAGGTAGAGGAGAGTGAGCAAGCAGCTGCATGGTACTTAGTTGCCAGATGGAGTAAACCATGACAGGAAAGAACTAGAATAAGTACAGAATGAGTTCAGGAATACCAATGCTCCATGACTTTTATAGACCAGTTGGTGCTGCAAAGTGATTTGGGAAAAAAAAAAAATTTCTTAGAGTGAAGCTACATGAAATGTCCAATGCTTGAATTTGAAACATTAGGTATTTGAAGGCAGTGATTCTTTGAAGCAGACAGTAGTTTCTAATTAGTTAACCACTAAGGCAAAGGAGGCAATATACCAGTTGATGCAATTGGTGGCAGCAGGAGTTTGGAAATAAATATCTATTTGGCAGTGAGAAGTGAAGCAGAGCTCAGCTTTCTGTGGATTGCCTAGCCCCAAACTCATGTCTCAGAGCTCATTTCTGTGGTAAAATTAAATATCAGTTTAAGATCTGTGATTCAGTGCGACTACTTACTAAAAATCATCTGACCTCCCTAGGTTGTGAATATTTTGAGTTGACCTACATGGAGCTCTTGCTAAGATCTTGATAGGACCCAGCTCTGATGGGATATTTCTATAAAAGCTTAGTAGAATTGTGCTAACAAAAGCAAAGATACTTTAAAGCAGTAATTGTCATCCTAGCTAGAAACCAGAAACACAGTGGCATATGAAAACAATGAACAAACAGAAATCCCAAACCTCACAAAACTTCAACTGAGCAGAATATGGGGAAAAAGCCATTCGTGGATTTGTAATACATTTTGTACTGGGTTCACTCAGACTGCCTCTTTAAAGATGCTGCATTCCTGGTTATGGCTGCAACAGGCTACTGACAGAGCCAGTGGAGAAGTGAGTGCTCCCTGCAGAAGGCAGCCCAGCTCCCTTCTTCCCAGAGCTGCTGTGTGCAACAGTCCTGTCCCTAATGGCACCACTGCAGGTGGTTTTCCAATGCTCAGTGAGATGTCTCTGGTATTAAGGCACTCAAGTTGATTGTCTGCTTGTATCTATGACCATCCCACTTTGTGTGTGCATGTTTAAGATTCATAGTCCCTTTGAAACAAGATTGTCAATATCAAACCAAAGTCAGCATGACAGATGGTAGTAAAGTTGGCTGTCCTGAGTCTATTCTGTGCATTGCTAAAAAGGTTTGTTTGTCATGTGCACCCTACCATGCCCTGGAGGTATGATCATTTCGTCATTTGACTTAGCTCCCATCCTTTTTTTTCTACTCTGAGATTCTGTCTTACTATCCTTATATCACCTCTATCAGTCAACAGTGTTGTTTCTTAGGCCAAGCAGATTTCTGGTTCCAGTTCAGATTAGCTTCAGGAGCTCCATATCTACTGTCTCACGGGCAACAACAACACCCCCTCATCAATCTGTCAGCAGGTCTGTGTGTGAGTAAGCTCAGCAGTGGACACACAACAGCATCCCCAGACAGAGCTCTGGAATTAAAATGACAGCTTGCTCCTGCGTTGCTACCGGAGGTTTTCTGCACAGACCACATGCTTAGCACTCCCAAACCTTTTCAGCTTAAAATATTGCCTTGCATCGCAAGTGACAGGAAGGAAAAAGAAGCACTGTCCTTCCTATTTAGGAAGTGTACCCCTGTGTTCTCAGGCAGCTTTGTTCATGTCCATTCCTAAGGAAGTGCAGTCCAGTCCATCCGCTCTGGGGGAGCGACTGAATCGCTGTGCAGGCTGCACTGTTACACAACAGCAGGGCCTGGCTTAAAGAAAGGTTTGCTTATGCGATGATGAGCAAGCGGGAAAGGTCTCTCTGCTGCTAGCTTGATAAAAAGAAAAGAAAAAGTAAATGATTATCAATAAAGTGTGTTTGATTAGGTGTCACTGAGAGAAAGAAAATGCCATTTCATGTCACTTTTTAGAAAGCACAAGGTGTGTAACTTTTGGGGATCATTTTGTTCTTGACTAATCTTCAGATTCAATATTAAAATCTCAAACTTCCCAAAGGAAAGAGATTCTGCATCTTTTAATGAAAGATAAAACAACAATATAAACATACACAAATTTACAGAGAAAGGATCAACTTTAATACATCTGGAGTAAAAGGTGTTCTTTTTTTAAATATGGTATAAAAATAAATGCAAGAAACATTAACAGAGAATATACAGACAACAGACAAAGACACAGGCTTTCTTTCTCAATGTGAATACATCAGTGAAATGAAACCTTCTGTGCTAATTTATTGTGCAATAAATGTGATGCCATATGTATATTTATTAATATATGCATTTTTTACATTTCTTCCAGTTTTTGATTGAAGTATTTTTTTAATAAACTGTGCCTAGCAGAAGCTTTTTTTTCACTGTACTTGAGCTTGCAGAAAATAAAAAGACACAGATCCAGCTTGATATGAAGGAGGAAGTGAGCAGACAGTTTTCGAAATGGAGGCATCGAAAGGCTAGAGAGTCCCTCGGAGTCTGTAATGCCTTAGTATACACAAAAGAAAACAAGTCAGGTCCTTGCTCATGCAACATCTTGTTCTACTGTCCTCTGAGTCAGGCAATCAGTGAGCTACAAAGTATGTATAATGATTTGAGTCTGCTTCCATGCTACAAGGTGATCCTTTTAGTAGGACTGCACTAGACTGGTTAACCTCTTTGATGTGAGCGATTTCCCCTGAGGAAAAGATAAAAACAAAAAACAAAAACAGAAAACAGAGGCATGATCACTGCAAACCTGTTCATCAGCAACCACTCAGTGTTGCCACATCACTCTCAAATAACTAGGGGCACCAACTGGAGTCTGTCAAACCTTAAACCACAGGAAGTCCTTACACTTAAACACCTGCACTGCCAGCCAGACAGATTGTTTCACAGAACAAGCCAGCAAATTTAAAGGCCATTTTTGAACAAGATTTGTTTTGGCTGATGAGAACCTGATGCTGAAGTTTTTGCTGTCAGTCACACCCAGAACTTGAAGGCTACCACAAGCAGGAGTGCATTGTGCTGCAAAGATGAATGTGCAAACTGCAGTAGCTCTGCCACAGAGGACAAAAAAACTACTTTCAAGTTAAGGTAAGAAAGTAAGAGGCAGATTGCATATAGGTAGGAAAGCAGCTTTTCCATGAACACAATTATAGGTTTGTTGAGACCATCTTTACTATTTATAAGGAACATTGGTCAGGTATATTACATGTGACTGCATAAAACTGCTTTGAAGGTATTTGATTCCATATTGTTGTTTTCCTCATCGTTCCTCCTGTTGCAGGGATGTGGTTTCAATTATTTAACAAGCTCTTTTAATAAGGTGTAATGACTGTCCCACAAGAGCTAGGTCTACAGCGTGAAGAAGATGGTGTAAGGTATGTCACTCTGGTATAATTCAGGCAGATTTGATCTTTATCTGAGCCAGACAGAAACCACAGAATGGGAATTAGCTCTCCTACGGCCACATAAAAGGAGTTAGCTCTCCAAGTGCCATCCTACTGTGACTCTGATCCAACAGAGGCAGAGCTGGCACAGCAAGCTGACATCACAGGCATACCCTGACAATGTAACACAAATATATAATAAAACATTAAATAGAAAATGGCTCTAACTCACCAGTTAGATATTTAATACTTACATTTATTATATTGTTCATTTTAAGTGCCCAATTCAGAAATATCAAACTGGTTTCAAGGAGAATACAGTAAAAAAATACTGTAACTATGGAGAGATGCTTAATTTTCTGCACTAAATGAACTTATTCTGCCATATCAATAAATTGTTAAGCCATCTGCAGTATTATAACTCAGTGGAATTACACAATTAATGTCTATTGTCATTATCAATTAAATTTAAGCTCACAGGGATCTGTAAGTTGGTCTTGAGCATTCTCTCAAATGCAATACATCAGAGTGGGTCCTCATAAAAGGAATAACTATTTTATTCTTTGTACTGTGAAATACAAGTTGAACAAATTAGGATGAATACTTCCCCTACAACATAATTTGAAAGGAAACTCATGATTTGCACTCTTGGGTTAGACTGGTCATCCATCAGGTTCCCCATATCACCTGACAGTATTATTGCCTACTTCTCTGAAAGATGGAAAGTCTCCTTCCTGGTGCTCTGTCTTCCCGGTATCTGCCACGTTCTATGTATATTAAATTCACAGATTCTTGATACTTTCTAACCCTTAAATTACATTTTCTTCTAATGCAGCAGGTAAGCTGTTATAGTAAGACATCTTTTCTTTTTAAATAGTCAAAAGAGCCTCAACACCAATGTGGCCTTGGAACACAATTTAAAACATTAAAAGGATTTCTGAGATTAATGTTTTGTTTGACAATTTTATTAGACAATTCAGGACTTTTGGTGCTAGACATAATCTCAGAAAATATTGAACATATGCTTATCTTTGCCTTTCATTAGGTTATTTGCACTTAAGTTAACAAGTGTACAAGTCTGGCTACTTTCTGTAAACGTGTATGAGTTCCCTTTAGTACTGAACTGCATAACCCACTTAATTAAAATATTAAAACCAGGAGTTCTTGATTAGTTACAATATGTTCAAAACTACACTGAAAAGCTACATAAATGCTTGCTGTGGTATAAAATCTGTGAAATAATTTTTTTAGTATTATTTGCAACAACTATTTAGGAGTTTCAAAATTTCTGGAATTTCTAGATGGACCATAAGCAAATTCTAGCATCTCAGGAATGAATTATGTTATCACATAAAATAGGAAGTCCTGACATAAAATCAGGCCAAAAAGTAGTTATTAGTTGATCTGATTTGTGTGATTGTTTTCTACATATTGTTTGAATTTTCCCCTAGAGACACAGTGAGATGTCATGACAATTTTTTTCTGTGTTCCACATAACTTGCTCCCTTGATACTGCTGATATTTGGATACTTTTTTCTCCAAAGCCCTACAATGATCAGGAACTCTCTGGATGGTCCCCTCCTTCAGAGAAACATTCCCCTGCCTCAGAGAAACCTCCATCTGAACAACAGTAACAACAATAAATGGTATTTTTCCATGGCTTAGTAGTTCTCATTTATCACAAAGTTGGAAAAATGACAGCTTAGAAGATTCACCCTCCTTAGGAGATCTTCTTAAATGCTGATTCTGAATCATATTAAATTCTGTGATTAGGAAAATAAGCTTTTAATACACAGCCCCAGATACAGAATTATCACATCTTCTTATTAGATCTGCAGGGACTTGTTATTTTCCACTTTACAAAATATTCCTTTCAAACTCTGTTCCAGAGTATACTTTTACTTCAGCTCTCTGTGGCAGAGTTTCATAATTACTGCTTCTAGGAGATTTCCAGATTTACTTAATTTACAGACTGATGTAAGGATCATCCATTGTGGGTCATAATTTAAGAGCTGAGCCTAACTATTTATTTCAGATACAATGTTAACAGCATTTCCATAAACCAGATTTTGATTTGGGAATATGGCAGTTTTCAGAGTTGTAGCATATAAAGATGTTTCTTGTGCTAATGACATTAAAGAAAATTTGGGGGGGGGGGGGGGTGCAAGTCAGAAGTAGCAAATGTTTATCTGAATAATGAAAAAGAGATCCTTAATATTTTCAATATATTCTTGCCATCAACATTTAGAAGAATATGGCTAAATTCTAAAGATTATTAGGATTTTTTTTTTGCTGTATTAGCGCACTTTGGATATAACAATTGCAACTATTTAAGAATTTTACTAATAATGCAGATGCCAAAATGGAACCCTGCACACACACCCTGACAAGGGAGTCAGAGGCAGCTGGAGTGAACAAGTACATCTAAAAGTACAAAATCAATTGGCCTCAGCATTTAGTCCCTGTTTGAACATACTAATTGTTTGACATAGAGTTTTCAGCTTTACTTCTAGTGAACTTAGGGGGCAAAATTGTAAAGCTATGTACAGATGCTACTAAATACAGTTGTACAGCAGTGCTGACTGACCCATTTATGCAGCATGGCACTTACATCAAATGATCCAGGAAAAAAGTCAGCAACAACCTCCATACATATGTGTCTTAAAAGAAATCAATATAAAATGTCTACAGGTGTTGGAGTTGAAATGTATGGTAGAGAAAGATCACATATTTTCCTTTTAGAAGATTAATTATCTTCCTTTCTGCTAAGCAACCTCAACTGTTCCTGTTTTCATGTTTCTTTATTGCCAGTGCAGGTGCCACTCCCCAGGACCTATACTGGTAGCACTAGAAAAGAGAACTCCATGCATCTGATGGGGAAGGAGAGGTAGAGTCCCACTGTGAGCAAAATGAGATGTGGAGTGAGAAGCAGCCCTCCTTGGTCTCAGTGTTCTGCATCTGCTCACGTGTGAAACACCTGCAGCACACTGTCAGCTCAGCCAGATCAGCAGGGAAAGCTTCCAAGTGACATTGCAGTGCCCTACACACAGAGCTGGGGGGTAAACAGCCCCTGACAGGAACTCATCTGGAGAGACATAGGAGAAGAAGCAGTAAATCCCTTTCCATGGGGAGGCAGCTCTTGCTCTACCAGCACAAGGGAATTGCTTCAGCACTGCTCTGGGGCTCAGAATTCAGCTTCAGCTCCCACAGCAGCACAGGATGCTGCTGTCAGCCATCTGTGCAGGTGTATTTCTCTTTCAGATATGAGGAAAGGGACAAGGCTAGTATTTACTGAATTTGGGGAACAAGTTGTCAGCACAGCTGCAGTGCTAAGTGGTTACATGTGCAGGGAAATCCTTCTGCCTCTGGCTGAGATTTGCAGCCTTTGTTCCTTTCTCATTAGGGCCATACTGTTTCCTGATCTGAAGCGGGAGGCAGCAGCTGAACAACTGCTTTCCTGCTTTGGCTCACTCCAAATCCAGGGACATCCATTTCTTTCTCCTTTTGCACTTTGCATTTACTGATGAGCTGCTCTCATTTGTGATTTACCTAAAACCTAGATGGGGTAGTTTGAATTTGAATAACCATCTGAAATGCAGTCTTCCAAGGGACTGATGCACATGAAAAATATTTTTAGTATGCTTGCCCTGGGCGCCTGACTCCTCAAGTTTCCATACCTCTCCGCAGTTCTCATTCCTGCAAAAAGCCTAAGAATCAGGTAATTTTTTTCATCTGTAAAATGGCAGACACTGGCCCCGTCTGTGCTGGCTCCTCACTTGAATGAACCTGGTTGTGTAAGTGTTACTCCTAAGCTCCTCTCTTCCAGCACAGAGCACAGCATCTTAGCTCCAGTCACTACAGAACAGCACAAGGAGACCATTCCTCATTGGCATGTCCTTTACAATTTTCCTCTGTGGACATAGTTCTTAAAAAAACTCATTAAACTAGGGGTTTTTACTAATTAGTAGGCAAAAATAGAAATTTCAATTATTTATTTGTTCTTTTTATTCAAACATGAACAAGATATCTCTTCCTGAATTTGAGAAGGCCTGAATTTCTGCAATTAATTATTATTTTCATTCTTGTTTTGTATTTGTCAAATAAGTAGCCTTGTGATTTATATTTCTTCTGACTAACTGGTTTTTTGTTTAAATTTTGGGAATAACCTGTAAGTAAATTCAAAATGAGATTCCAGAGCTGAAACTGCATTGAATTTCTTGGATAATGCTATACTTGAGAAAAATCTAACCCTTGGCAGGATTTCAGGACTAGATGGACTTTTGGTCTGACACAGTAGGGTACACAAGTTTTACCTATTCATACAGTAAAATTTCTTGATTAACAGATGAAATTGATTATTTATGTGCTTTGTTCCTCCATAAAAGGGATAGATTTTAACATGAAAAGAGATTACACTTGTTTAAACATCTAGAAAGTCTATGACCCACTGATAAGAACTGAGGAAGCTACTTTTATGAGTTTTAATTTCCATCTCTAGGCAGTAATTCACAATGTCATGTTAAGTGACATTGGATTCAAACTCAGTGAAAATGTGCTCTGTTCAATGGCCTTTGCACTTCAAATCTCATGCATGAAATGGTCTATTGTTACTGGTTTAGAGTGGGAAAAAAATCAAAGGACTCTGGTCAGCAAGTTCTTCCAGGTAAGTGGGAGAAGACAGCTGGAAAGGATACAGGTAATATAAGATATAATGGTTTCAAATTCAGAGTTATTAAATGGGGTCTTCTTTATGAGGTTGTGAGTGGAGATAATTGTAGTTTGATAGCTTTCTAATTTAATATATGAACTGAACTTGCTCTGTTGTGTACTGGCTGTATTTCCCTAAGACCTCACAAACATACAAGAACCTCTTTTCTTTTGTGTCTTCTGTATAACTGTGCAGTGACAGATGGAAATGCTAACACTGATGGTGGTGTCTGGAGTCATGGCACCAAGGCATGAGGATGGAGTGGCTCCCCACACAGCTCTAATGGGGGAGGCTACCCCTTCTCGCCTCACTAACTTAGTTCCTGGTGGGACAATAAAATTTGCATGGGGTGGAAGTTAAATGAACTCATTCCCCCTGTAAAGTAGGTCCCTTTGTCTCGAGGTTTCCAGACCAGTCATCACAGCTAAGCACCAGGCTGGGCTCTAATCCTGCTCAGTCTGCCACTGTCACAAGTCCTGCATGCACATGAGAAATTACAGACAAAATTGTTCCTTAAAGAACCTCTTTGCCCCCATCAACATTACCAGTGTATATTGACCTACTTTCCCCCCCTGTAATTTAGATATTAGCACTTGAGGTAAATTTGCTGAGCTTTTTAATTTTTAATTGTTAAATTTTTTTAATAGTTTTTTTCCCCACGTGAATTCTTCAAAAGAATTTGAGTTTTTAAATGTCACAGAAACTGCTGATTTCAGTCTCTCTACTGTTTAGCATGCAATGAGATCCTCTTGCTCCACCACTTAGATCTTTAACTTCCCTAGTACCTTGGGGAGCTGCAGGTGACTGGAGTTTTATTAGTCTCAAAGAGGAAGCTGAGGGGCTGAGGTAGGCAGGGGGGAGCCCAGAGCAGTGTCACTGCTCTCTGTGTCACTGCCTCTGACTCAAAGCTGTGACACATGTGGCTGCCCGTGTTACTCCAAGGCTATTCACTTATCTGATGGCTTCATTCCTGTAGTGCTGCAGTGTCTGTGCTCTGTATTTTCACACAGTACCCAGGAGTGTGAGGCAGACCAAGGATAGCTGGACTTACTACTCAGATACAAACTATAAAGTGTTCAGTAATAAATATTTCATATAGCAAATGCCAGCTTGCTACTACTTCTGTATATTTTATGTGAATGAAGACCTGTTTCTAAGGCTAACCATATTTTCTGCTGCAGACTGCAGAAGGCATTAGTAATTTTGTACTATAAAATCTACAGAGCAGCTAATTAGTCAGTTTTTAAACTGAGCATTTAGATCTTTCATGAACAGCACCAGCTTACTGAAAATTTTCTGGAAAGAAAACCCAATGTCAAAGAAATGCAGAGCTGAGCCTAGTGTATAGCTCCACTTCTATTTTTTCTCCATCAGACTAAAATAATGACTCATTATAATAGGTTATTTAATGTAATTCATGAAATAGTACAGAGTAATTGCCCTCTACATAGTTTCTAAAGTTTCTACTTTAACAAATTCTTTCTGTAGCAAGTATAACCCAATTTCGTTTAACATTGATCAGGAGCCTCCTAGAGTCAACAAATCAGATAATGAAATACAAGTCCATCTGTTCAGACTGAGTCCCTAGACACAGCCAAGGTAACTGTGTTTTTATTAAACACCTCAAATGGAAGAAACTGAGGTCTAATTTAGTTTAATACAAATATATTGATATAATACAAATATATTTGATATTACTGAGGAAAAATCCAGTGAAAATTAGTCTAAATATTGCAAACCATCAGAGAAGAGAAACTGTAATTTTCATCTCACTAAATCAGAGATGATAGCATTTATCCAGGTTATAGAAGACCCTTTTCACACCTATCTCCTGTATTAATCATTAGAACAGATCTATTCCACGGTCCCTCACTTCACAGTTGATCAAGTTAATCAGTACACTGTAGAATATTCTGAGATAGGTTTGCCTCATCCTTGTGGGTTGGAACCACCGTACCAAGATAGATAATTACATATTATAAACTCATCACAACCAAGAACAAGAGTAGAAGAACAAGGATGTCTGGTGGAAAGAGGTCCTGAGGAAGTGGTTGACATGAATTCAGTCTCCTTGGAAAAACGGTTTGCATTTGAGCATCCTGATATTCTGGATTAATTTGCAAGCCTCAGAACTGTCAGTCTAATAGAGATTATAGATCTAGCAGTGACATGTTTTTCTTTCATACCTGACCTGACTTGACAGACTCCACCCAGGTTAACAGGTAGTAGTTGGGAAAAAAGCAAAACCCCAGTTTTATGTCAGAGTTTGTTCTGTGAAAAAGAAAAAAACAATCCCCCTCTTCTAGCAAACTACTAATGTCCAGAAATCCTCTTTTCCATTTCTAGTTTGCAGCTGGTTTATGGGGCCTGCCTTGCCTCTCTGGCATGCTGTGATTCTGGTACTTCTGCCCTGAGATTAGCAGGATGAAAATCGGGCACAGCTGGGCTGCAGGGCACAATGCTCCCATGTTTGTGCCCAGAACTGCTGGTTTATCTGTAAGGCTGCTCTGGGAGGGATTTCAGCTTCTCCCAGACTGGTCTTCCCATTTTCCCTTTCTGCACTGTATTCCCGACCCCTCTACCTGCAGCTTGCTATTTCCCCCCTCATGGCCACCTGTTTGCACAGCGTTTACCATAGCCAATTCCTGACCCCTGGGCTGCTCAAAATGCCATGAATAAATGTGGCAATGCAGCTTGCCAGGCACTGTGACTGGGAAAAAGTCTGGCTCGCAGAGGTCCGTATGTGTTACCCACTCTATGCACTCCCTTTTACAGACTTTTTATTAATATGGAACTTCTGACTGAATTATAATGGAATTATCATGTATAGTGCTACCATGTACAATGTTGTTTTATAGATCCAACCTGTTTAGACAACACACAAATCACACTGCAACATGCTATGGCAACACCACCATGCAAAAACATAGGGGTTTTTGTTTCAAACATTGGGATAGTTTCCTTTGTGGCTGTTTATTTAGTTTTAGTGTCCTTTACTGACTTTGTCCCATTGAATCCAAATTTCTTCCTGATTACAGTGGATTCAAAGCATATTACAGGAAGCCTTTACCTATAAGAAAGTAGTTAAAGAATTACTGTTTTGTTTTTAAAAGTGAGATATTCCCACAGACTCACAAAACTTTCACTGCATTTTTTTCTTTTTTTTTTGATTACTGGAAAGTATATATGTCTTTTTTAAATACTTGAGGCGATACTCTTGAGCCTCATTATAGGGGAGACAGTTTCTGACAACTGCTTCTCCTTCCCTAGGAACCGAAAAAACAAAAACCATGATCTTTGCTGAAAGCTCTCATATTCTTCATTTCAACACACACAGCTCCACTAACCAGGTCACAGAAAAAGCCACTGACACACACACACACACAGAGCAGCGTCACCTGCACAATTCAACAGACAATGCAGACAAACTTGAGTATAATCCAAGATCTTTCTACCTCTTTTCATAACAGGTTAGTGCTCGCTCTCAGTGTTGGTGTACAGTTTTTATGGCATGGAAAAATAGGGATGTTTCTGCCCTACAAAAATAAATGCGTTGAATTCTTTAGTTGGAACTTTCACAATGTAAAAGAAAAAAAAAATCCCAAAGAAACTGGATAAGTAAAAAGAATCCCAAGTATCATGAAATCAGTGGATCTTCTGGCGGGTGGCAAAAGAATGCTCAGACAAAATCTACCAGCCTTCATTTTTTTTGCCTTTGAGAAATAGCTTTTGAAAGTTATACATTGAAAAATAAAAAAAAAAAATCAGTTCTTTTAATCCATTATGAAAATGAATCCGAATCAAACCCTTGCACATAAACAGCATGAATTCTTTGGTCCTGTAGAAGCTATTAGACATTAAGGAAGATGGGAAAATTATTATTGTTTTTTTTTTCCCTGTGCCCAATTGAAAAAACAGGGACAAAGTCTTTTTTAGTAAAATAAAAAGAAGACAGGATGGAAATCCAATGTATTCAACTGTTTTAGACTTAGTATTTGAGAAGGCACCAGAAAAAGAAACAACATTGAGCATGTTTTCACAGATTCTTTACTAAAATTATAGGGGGGAAAAAAGTGACTAATTTCATGCTTCCTAATGCAAAAACCATGGTTCCCAAAGGTCCATTCCTCCATGTGTGAGAGATTGAGATCAGTGGGAAAGGGACTAGGGAGGAGGGGTTGTAATGAAAACACATTATAAAGCTGTCATTCCCAGGAAAACTGACAAGCTGTGATGAATACACTTTTAACCACCAAGTTAGAGAAGCAAAAAGGAAAGTAGGGACCAGTGAGGGGAAGGGAAGAAGGATGTCCCATCAGGCTTACTAGTCTTCCGAGGCAACAAACTTACCACATTGCGTGTGAATTTCTCAAAAGATGTTCGACGATCCAGAGTGTTTTCCAACTTAAATTTGAAAAAATAAAACAAAACCAAAAAAAAAAAAAAAAAAAAAAAGGAAAAGAAAAAAAAAATAAAAAGAAAAAGGAGGGGGAAAAGAAAAGCAAGAACAATGGAATAGAAAAGGAGGTTTGATGTAACAATGGACTGCAAAACAAAGTTTGTATAAATCAGGAAGCAAACACAGGTATGAGGCTGTAATGGGACATGGCAAAACAGGGGATGGGCAAAACAGATACAGTACTAGACAGAAGTAATTTTTCATGGGGATCAAACTGGTTTGAATTTAAAGAAAAACTGAAAGTAAAAAGAAATAATGAAGTGCACATCTTGTGTTAATGAACTGACATTCACAAACTTAAGGACTTCACACGGACAGTTGAAGCTTTCTGGTATTTTCAACATCTCTATATTGGATCTTCAGAAATCAACGTTTGAACAAAAAACAAAATAACACAGTACTTTCATATAATTTTAGGTTGTCATTATTAACAATAGAATGCTACAAGGTGTTAATAACTACCTTGTTCCAGTAACAATCAGGGCCCCGATTTTGCAAGGCACAGGGCTCTCAGCTGATTCTAGGAGATTACTGTTTAGAGCCCTCTAATAGAATTATTTATCATCATGGAAATCTGCATTGTACAGGCTGCTCACATACTCTGGGCTGTGGCTATTCAGAACCCATTCCAGAACTGGATTTTTCTAAGAAAATATTACATACCAAGACATGAACCTCTGTTTGCCAAAGTGTGACATGATCAGTCTTTCAAGCCAGATTCCTAGCCTACTCAAAACTATTCATGTAGTAATAGGGAAAGAAACAAAATTGGGAAGCCCCTATATTTATAGTTGAAGTTAGAAGTTATTAATATGAATAAGATTGTTTCTAAACACATTCTGTAGCTTTCATAGGTGGAATAAAGAGAACAACAATTATTACATAAGCAAACTTGCAAACATGAAAGACTATTCTTCTGGGATTTTATTTTATTTTTTTAATGTATTTGTAAAGCACTTTGCAGTTTAAGGTGCTTCATAACAGAGAAAACAGTACAATATGGGATGTAAAAATAAAAATAAGTTTTGCTAGATTAACTTATTGAAACATGCCCGCATGCAGGATATATACACATATATGTATATTGAACTCCTGTGTGTATGTGACCCTCCAAAAACGCCAAGCTGGTCACCTACCAGATATCCAGTTGCACTGGCACAGGGGAGAGAAGACTGAGTATTGTTGCAAACATAACCACTGCTTTGCACAGTGGCAAGACAAAGGCAAGATGGACCAATACCTTTTTCTTGGCCTGTAGCAGCTCCTGGTAGGCACTGGATCGTATAAAACGAGGATAAGAATCACTTTTCATCAGTTTGTAAATGTGCTCCTGAAAAGGAAAGAAGGAGCTGTTACTGCCATAGAAGAGGACACGTAAAATGGGAGGCAGCCACACGTGGAATGTACACCATGCACTACTATGAATAAGAAGCATTACAGGATAGCAGGTTTCAGCTCTGAAGCTAAGGCTGAATTGCTTTCTATTCTTAAAGCCAAAATCCCACCCATTTCTTATGCATAATTACACAACACACCTTTCTTTAATTTATTGACCAAATTTTCCAGTACAAAATTATTTTCTAAGAATTGATAACTGAGTCCTAGCTTCAGGTCCAACTTCAAATGTCCCTTACATTAGTTCAGCTAAGTGATGAAATTAAGAGCTGTGGGTCCTTCCTCATCAGATTTTCTGAATTAGTTTCTGGAGATACTCTTGTGATTTCAGAATCTAAGAAGAGGCACTAGGTTTACAATTCAGCATCACAATTAATGCTTAGGTTAGTGAGGATTTCCACTGGCCTCTCTTGACAACATCCTTTGACAGGTGTTTTGTCTGCTCTCCAGTTCACAATACAAAAAAGAAAATACATATGTAAATTGAAAAACAGTTCCAGGCTAATCTAATTGTCAGGATATTAATTTTTCAGAGGCATATGAATATTTGGAAACCTTTATTCAGAAAATAAATGACAAGAGCAACTTAATTTTGGAATGTTCTAGTTTCTGAAAAAGATGAAAAACAAAAAATCTGTGATGTACAACACTCGATAATTCTAGTTCTGATTATATGGTAGAGAAAAGATTTGTAGAAAAAGGAGCCAGAACAGAAAATAGTATGAAAAATATTTTTTTAAAATCCTGAATCATTAGCTATTCCATCATTAGCTATTTTCATGGACTTTTTGTTTTACTCAGATTCTATTTTTTTCTGTAGTTAACTTGTAGAACAGCAATTGGGAAACAGAAAACAAACTGGAAAGAATATACTGTTTCTCAGCTTGGTAGTACATAAAATTAGTGAACACAAAAAAACCCAAAACAAACAAAAAATCCCAAACAAAACTCCCCACCTTGTCTGAAAATTAAGGCAAGGTAAAATTAGAACTGATGTTTAATTTTTTGCTGTATTAGAAACCGTAAAAATTATTCCAAATGTCTTTGTATTTCTTACAGTAAGCAGAGAAATTCTGATGTATATTCAGAACTTAGACTGGTTTATTTGGGGAAGGTTTTTTTTCACTCAGTGTCTGTGAGACAGACAATGCAGTCAACAGAGAGCAGAAAGTGGAGATGAGAATTAAAATTTTATTTCTGTACAAGAAATGTGACTGTAAAAGCAAGAATAAATTGGGCTGTATTAGTATTGTGAATTGTACATGTTAGCCAGGGACATTAATGCACATATTTAGCACAGTCGGGCTAATTTTACTTATGTGTCCCGTTTTACTTATGTATCTACAATTGACATGGAGTTTCATCTTTCAATATTTCCAGTACAGAAATGGTTTTCATACATTTTTAACCACAAATAAATGACCCACCAACTGCCAGAATGGCACACCAGTGGTCTCCTTCCCAGCTGGCAGGCCAAAAAAAGCCTGTTGCAGAAGCAAAGCCCTACTCCTGACAAAGCCCTCCACCTCAGATGGGACACTTTAAAGCTCCTAAAGCTTCAAGCAGCAGCAGGTGCAGCCTGTCCCTTTTCCAGAGAAATTGAGGCTTCCAGATAAGGTTTTGTGCTGAACCGGATGAAGAAAGCAGAGGTCCTCCCCAGGTGCTTGCATATATACTGAATACTCTGTGTCTTTCACGAATGAAGGACAAAATTACAAGAGAGATCTGGAAGTAAAAGGGTATTGAAATTTTATACTTATTACAAAAAAAAAAAAAAAAAAAAGGATCCTGGCAAGGAACTTAAATGTCAATTACTCACTCAACTGCAAAGACACATTTTTAAAAACCTTTAATCTTGCTCTATTGTTTGCTTTTGCTTTTTATGTCTTTGCTGTACACTGCATTCTTAAATCTCCAGAGGTCAGCAGATGCAAGCAAAAATTGTGTGTTTGGTTTAATGCAGAGTACTTCAAAACAGTGGTTACAACATAGGGTCTACTGAAAATTTTGTTGTTTCTTCATAGGTTGCTATTTTCATAATGGAAAAATTAATAAGAGGTAAAATTATTTCCCTTCATATTTAAGGCATAGGCACTTTCTCAAAAAGTAGAAAGCCTCAATTCAATTCCCTTTTCTCCTCCATGGGCCCTGTAGCAGCATCTCTTGACTCCCAAGATGATGACCTAATAATCAAACTGCAGGAAATTCTGCAGGGATATGATCTCAATCTCTCCTTTTGACAGCATTTCACTTTGCATTAATAATTAAATTTTCATCACTAGGCTGCTGATGAAAATGGAGGATGATACCAGTTCTGCTGCTTTTACTGTGAATCCAACCATTTTATATTGCTTTTCCCAGAAGTCTTCAGAGATTAAATATTAAGTTATAAGTCACATGAAGTGTTGCATTTAATACAGAAATACTTCATTTTTTCCTCACTATATGCTTTCCTCTATTCAAAGTCTACTTGAAAACTTTATATCAAGCACAGAAGTTTCATGAAGAACTTCATATGCCTCATAAAAGAAAGAATGTTACACACTGGCATTGCCAAAATGGCATTTTAGGAAACAGGGTGTTCATTATCATTTAATTCCCAAGTACATCTCATTTTTGCATATAGATTTCACTAGCCAATATTCCATTTCAGATGTCCATAAACACGATTGTAAACTGACCTGAGCATCTTCAAATGTGTATCTTCCAGGTTCCTTCACATTCTGAGTGGTTTTGTCATAACTTTTTGAATCTAGGTTGATGGCGCTGGGTGCACCTGGAGCAAGAAATTCTTGCCAAATTTCTTGGACACGAGCAGGAACTTCACGGATTGGCCTCTTCTTCAGGTCTTCTACTGCTAACCAGAACCTATGGCACAACACAGCATCTTGACTTCCAGCTCAGGATAACCACTAATGAAGTGCCCACATTATTCCTTGCTCTTAAAAAAGAAATTACTGATAACTGAAGTTTTCATCTAGACATGCTAAAATAAGAAAAAGCTGAGTGATTTTATGTTGGCATCAGCATTCTGGTGTACTGTCTCAAGGCAATCAATCCACCCAGGGAAGAAATTTTTAGAAGGCTCTTCATGGGACGGATAGGAAATCCTTCATTACTTATGTATGGGAAATGTGCTTGCAGGAAGATTCCAGATTTAGCTAGAATTAAACTGACACTTCATTTTGGCTGAACCACAAGGGCTTATATTACTTATAAAATAACTGCTTTTTGACCTTCCTTCAAAAACTAATCATTTATATTCTTGCTATCTATATGAATCTCTGAGTCCTACTAAATCCTAAATTGTGTAACTAATTTTGCTACTCAGAAATCATGCATACATTGAAAAAGCATTTGTTTTGCTAATTATAATTTAATTTCTCTTTTCAGCACTCCATTTACATGCATATTTTTGCTAAAAATGCTGAATGGAATTACACATTCTCTCTTCTGCTGCTGAGCAAACCAATATTGGGCAGCCATATGTAGCACAGCCAGTTCACTGTATTCTCATTCAGTCTGGAACAAGATCACTAAAAAGATCTTGAGCACTTTATGATTGTAGCTAACTAGCTGTAAGCTTTATTTCATTATTTCTTCTATTGGTGTTCAGTCTCTCTCATGGCACAAAATAATCCTAAATTAATTTAGGATCCTATTCTTAGACATGGTTCACACCACTTAGTTCTCCCCCCAAAATCCAAGAGCTCAGCTGAAGTTTGACTTTGGTAAACATGCAATATATACCATTGCAATTTTTCATTATTGTTCTGACACAGCTGATCCTATGAAACAGACAAACTGAGCCTTGAAGTGATTTAACTTGAAATCAGCTGGATTTTCCAAGGCTCACAAATAAATTTGGTATACTTTGTGGTTTGCACCCTTCTTACACTGTGAGATCAACTTAAGCTCTCTTAGCTGAGTTCAACAAGGATGGGATAGGAGAGAACAGTGAAACTGTACTCAGACCCCCCAAGAAAGCAAAATGACACCACCCCCAATCCAAATTCTAATTTAATTATTGCAAAAAACTTAAGAGAGGATAGTAAAGCATAGAAAACCTTATAGTACTCTTGCTATAAGTTATCCTTCACTTCCTCTCAGGAAGCAATTATTCTTTTATAGTCCTGTTTTGAAATTTCCAAGTAGCAGAAATGGAAGGAGCCTGTGTTCATTTTCCACAAGCCAGCATGGTTAGCTTCATGCTACCAAGAAGACTATCTTAGATATTTCTACAATCTTCAATTTCAATTGTACATAAGCACAATATTTTCATCTAAGATTCTCCAAGAGACAGAGAAGCAATATTGTCCCAGTTTTGCAAATATATTAATACTATAATAATGTACCGTGGTTTCTCCAAGGTCACAAAGGGGATCTGTGCCAACAGAACAGCAGTTTCAAAACTTCTGATAGCATCACTTTTATATATGAACTACAGTGTGAATTGAACATAATTCTGCACAGAACCTGGGGATGTATCCTGAGAATCTGATATCTGAGAATCTTGAAGAAATGCCTGATAACTCAAGTTTTATAATTGCAAAGCTCACAAACTCTAATTCAGTTCATTCTCTCAAATTTGGACAGCCTACTTTGGTTTCCTTAAGCCACTTTAGATATTTGCATTTAAAAGCACATATCCTGCAGTGCTAACTCCTTCAACTGCATCTTCTGGGATTGACTGATAGCTCATGTGTCTCCAAGTCAGGTAAGGAATATAAAAATGAAAGGGAAGGATGCTCTTTGTAAACACACATTTTCTGTCTCCCTGCAGACATCCTGTGGATCTAGCTCAGAGATGTCACTTCCTTTGTTGTTCCATTGTATCACTGCCAATAATTCTGGAAGTCACTGCAAACAGGCCTTAGGATGCTATTTTCTTTTGCAAGTAAACAGTTTTCATATAGCAGTCAATTATGGGGAAATAGATGGGAGATAAATTTCAATAAATTTAACTTCTATGCTTGCAGCATAGAATAGGGAGGTTGTATAGACCCATTCTTACAGGCTGAACACCAGTCCTTTGATAGACTAATTTAATTTTACCCTTCTAACAATAGCATTCAAAGACTCAACTAAAAATGTGAAACTCTAAATATAGAAACCTCTCTAAAAGTGGGAAGAATTATGATTTCTGTTATGTCTAGGGTGCTTATTTCACAGCCAACACACATTTTAAGATTTTAATCTAATCTACTTATCTTTTAAGAAAAGATGCCTGCCCTCCTCCCACAGAGAGTTGAATTCAAATATTCAAAGTTAAGAAATGACAAAAATAAGGCTGCTCTCTCCTGCATTTTCAAAAATAACTTTTTCAAATATCCCATGGCAACCAATAGCACAGATGAAGTTGAAATGGAGTCAGCAAGACCTCAGCACAGGGCCTCAAATCAAAAGAGCTCCCTGTACCATTTTACAGCTCTCTGCTTCATCAGCTGCGACCAGAGCAAGGGAAGACTCCTGTGGCAAAAAGCACAGTCTGCAATATTAACTATGTGCAAGGGCAGGCAAGAGGAGAAAGGGAATTGCATTTTTTGGGCAATTATATACACAGACTTGGTGCTACTTTGTGTAACGAACTAGAACTCAAGTCTGGCTGCCCTTGGATGAAACTGCATTTCCCGTTGGTGGAGGTTTGCTTTTGCCATGGAGACCCTTTCTAGCAGATGCTCAGCACTGTTTGAACAGAGACTTGAGAAGCTGAGTGTAAACCTCGCTGCTGTCTTCTGCCCCAGCATTTGGGCTGCCACTGCTGGGTCACACAGCAGACACACAGCAGAGCAAGGGTGTGTAGTGTACAGTAGCAGCACATCCAGCCACATGGACTGCTAAAACACTTGTTGCAAGATATTTGGGGATTATGTCCTCCAGCTGGATTACTTTCAAAGCCACGATGGCCTCATGGATAAACAGAACAGCTGCAACACAGCTTCTGCCCCATTAACTGACCTAAATGCAGGTGCAGCCAGATTCCAGACCAAGCTTATCAGTTAAATTTATCCCACAGGAATGGTGAGTGAGAGAAAGGCTGCAGTGGTTCTCTGTGAAACATCTGAGGTATATTCAGTGTGGAAACACTGGAGTGGGAATTATGTGAACTTTGCACTCAGTGCATGTGACAAAACAAGTAAGAGGATAGACCTTTCAGCATTTTCAGAAAAAGCAAAAAAAAAAAAAAAAAAAAAAAAAACAAAAAAACACACAAAAAAAACCCCTAAACAAACTCTATGAATAAAATCACCTAATATTTTTCCAGGGGCAGGAAACACTGCTCTCTGATTTCTATAGTCCACCTTCTTGGCCACTACAACTTCAAGCATCAAGGCATAGTAGAACTGAAGGATTTCAAGAATATCACAGAGAAACTCATTAAATCTTGCAATAGTTCTTTCTCATCTACTCTGCAGAAATGGCAACATTGCTGGCACTTGGCATTTAAGCTTGAGTCTGAATGAGGAATAACTCACAGGCAATTTCAGCTTTGAGGATTAAATTTCGGTCAAGTTATTAGCACCCACAACAGGGCCTCATATTCACCAGTGTAAAGGATAAACACCTCATAAAATGTCAGCTTGCAGGGGGATGGTTAGACAAAAATTATTGAGGAAAGACATCCAAGTCTATCAAATTTCTCAGTCTCTTATTTTTTCTGGATAACAAGAATGCAAAGTCCCTTTTCCCTACTAGTCACACATTACAGACCTAAGAAAGGAGCATCAAGGGAAGGGACAAGGGGTCCAGTGCTTTTCCTTCTGTGTATCATGGAACCTAACCTGTCACCACTCTCCCTTCACTAACTTAGGAGGTTTTTCAGTCTGAGAGCTGCTTTGGAGATCACACTCACTGCATAAGGATTTGGACAGGATTTCAGGTTGACAGGTCTGAAATGATTTAATCTTTACAGGTGCAATTCCTACAAAATAACCAGTTGGGAGCAAACCTTTAGTCAGCATACAAATATTAATTTTCCAAAGAATTCTACTGCACTACAGACGAAGGAGAAACAAGACGAGGAATGCAATTTCCTACAGGAATTAAAGACATTAGGTCTCCAGGTGCCATGCTGCAGTAAGTTTGATTTCACAAACTCACTCTCTTTGAAAAGTACTTTTTTTAGTACTTGGAAAACCTTGTGACTAAGCTCAGTAGTACTGGATCATGCTCAACTTTTAGTCTGGTGAATTTTAAACAATGGTCACCATTTTTGTAATAGGCATCAGGAATTTCATAAATCTATTATCCAAATCATATGCTACTTTAGCTATTTGTTGTATGTGTTGAGCAGCACACAAAGCAATTCTTCCAAAAAATGTGCATGGTAACAAGAAATCACAAGTCACACCCTGCATTAGGTGAGTGCAGAATCCAACCTGCAAACTGCAGTCACACTGTAATGAAGTTACTGCACTGACAGAACTGCTTATGCAGTTTTATTCCTTTGCTATGCTTTACAACACTCCTTCAGAGAGTGAAATACTATTAATCCCCATTTACAGGCAAAGAAAAAAGCACAGAGATACAAAGTAAGAAGGGGAAACCTGGTTATATTCCTGATCACTAGACAATTCTTAGTATGAAATCATAGCTCAAGGTCCTTCATCCTGCTGTGTTCTTTAAGACAGTATTCGTATCCTAAGGCAGGGATACAGACTCTTTAAGACAGGATCTGTATCCACCAAGAATTATATTCTCAGATACCTTAGACATTCTCAGTCAAAGCTAATGTAACAGTAACACTGGGACTTCTTGCTATGTAATATCATTACACTTGAATAGAAATGGTGTATCTGGTAGAATTATCATTTCATGGTTGTAGTGTTTGTTTCACAAAATGAGGTATAAGACATCTAATCTACTAATGCTGAAGTTCCTGTCATGCCTGTAGTCCCTGCTGTATCCTGTGTTCTCGGCTTGAAAGCTGCCATCCAACTATAGGCTTGGCACTGTTGTAAATTTTATCATTATTAGATCTGTAAAAGTACAAGAACCGGCAACTGATTTGAGTTGAATTTGTTGCAGTAGGAATATGTGGGTGGACACAATTATTTTTCTTAAGGTGGCTGTCAAAATAATAGTTAAAAAAATACCACTAAAACCCCCAAATTACCATGATGGAGTTAACAGGTGAGCAAGGAAAGTGGTTGCCTTCAAAGGTTTATTTAGTGGTAATGCTTGAAATCATCAAGCTTTTAACTTCTGTTATTTACATCTAAAACATTTTGACAGCCATACACAACAAGCTTTACAAGTTCATGTTTTCTAACCCAAATTTACTATGTGAACCTAATGGATTGATTTCCCTACAACTTGGGCATTTACAAACATAATTCTGAGATTCTGAGACAGTTTCCCTTCAGTTAATTATAACAGAAAACACCTTTTCAGAGAAAATTTATCCCCTGCCTGGCCTTTAAGATAATATTCACCCTTACTCAGATATTATATTTTATAATGCCAATTTAAGAATTTAGAGGAAGACAAAAAAGAGTAGATGGCATGCCAAGGAATCATCTTTGAAGAAATTTCTTGAGGGAATTTTTCTAGATCAGTTACTTGCAGTTTGCCTGTATTTAGTGTTGTAAATAGGATTAGAGTTAGGGATTATGCGGGTAACAGTCTAGTTGGCAAAGAGACAAATTAATCACAGAAAAGCACCACAAACTGCAGCACACACTGGGCTCAATAGGTTCATGTTTGAACAGCTGCTCTGCATAACAAATTACCAGGATGCTCTTTAAATAATGATTTTAAAAGAAAAAAATACCTTTCTTTTTCTTGGTATTCTGATTTTTAAAAATTCATTTTACCAATTAGAGTTTTTAATAAGAAAAATCTGTATTTGTGACAAATAAAGTCATCAACACACACATACACATACAGGTCAGGCTATATTTGTGATGCAAAGTTTATGTTTGAATATGAACATGGTCAGCAACTTAGAGGACTCCAACTCCAATTATTCTGCTGACAAATTTAAATTAACAACAAGGAGATCTGTGCAATTACCCAGTATTTATAAATCAACACTATAAATATTAAATACCTCTTGTAAGATACTACAAAAGCATAATTTTAGTATGAATGGCTATGCTGCACCACTTCAGAGTAAGAAAAAAAGTAGGTTAGGAAAGTGATACAGATGACACCTGACAAGAATTAAGATAAAAACATATTGCCTGTATTTTTGTACTATCCTCAGCTTAATTTTTCTGTCTATAGGAAGGCTGTTAATAATCTCTCAGAAATAACTCTTACTGAAATATGACTTTCATGAAACAAAAACATGCTATTAACCAATTGATGGACTGCCATTTTTAAAATCAAGTAATTTTTTCCTCTCACTTAAAAGTAATTCTGTAAGCACGCTTTTAAAAACATACTGTCTATGCTTCATACACTAAGAACACTTTCCATCTGATAATTAGTGAGCAATTTGAGAGCTAGATGTCACCCTACTTCAGCTGTGTCAGATGCACAAGTACGATCATATTGGTGGAGATATTCAAAATGATCCCCAGAAACCAATCAACCTGATGCAAGAAGGTGAATTTTATTTTTAGGTCCTTTATTTATTTTTAAACTTTTTAATTTTCATTTTACTTTTCTCATAATATTTGACTAAACAAAATAAATTGAGCAGGCTTTGAATGAGTCCATTTTATACCTGTTTAAAAGACAAGCTTAGAGAAAAGTTTTTACATGAGTAGTTTGACCAAAAGTTGAGTATGAATGGAAAAATATGCTTCATGTGAGTTTCTGTTAACTATACGAATATTTCCTTCAGCCTGTACATGAAAGCAAGTAACAAACTGGATTAATTAATTCTGAAAGGTGAGGAAAATTTTTGAAGCAGTCAGAAAATGAAAAGTATCAGGAAAACTACAAAGCAAAAATCCGATATAATTTACAAGCTATTAAAAAATAAAGTAATTCTCATTTACCTTAAGTTTTCTGAACTGAATTCTGACTCCAAGAATTTCAGAAATTGCTCTCTTCCCACAGGGTCTTTCAAAGCTTCATCCATGCCAAATCCCCATCGTTTCACCCTCTGCTGTCCTGGCTCTTTGCTACAGAATTAAAAACAACAGAACCTGAAGTGACCAATAGTTCAGTATTCTAACAAAGTGTTCATAATTTAGACTAAGTCCTAAAGTTCCCTGGTTTTCTCACTTTTTAGAGTGCTCACATCTGTGCGATGTTCAGCAGTGAGCAAACAGACTGTTGGTGCTTACATAGGATAAAGGTTATACACAGAAAAAGAAAGATTTCCAACTAGGAATGTTGTCAGATTTTAAAAGCTGTCTTTTTGGTTTTTACCATACTAGAAGCCTGGAAACTGGTTACTGTAACATTTCACGCAGATTTATTAATATATAGCACCTCCCATCTTACAAAACTGTAAAACTGGAAAAACCAAAAGGGTACTGCACTGCCCTTCTGCCTCAGTATTCTCCTGCAGTACCTCTGTCTGAAATCTTCACATTTCCAGAAAAGCGTGTTATACTCCCTTACTTCCAAAGAAGAAATAAAATTGTGTACCTTGCCTCCAGTTCCCAGAAAGTGGTGTCATCTGATATCCAAGGGTTTGAGGGATCAGGGGGCACAAGAAAAGGATCATATTCCAAATACTGCTCTGTATAAGCTAATAGACTAGGAAAACAAAAGCATCAAACATTGTCATGTCAGGAGGAGAAGACAACTGATGAGGTTACCCCAGCTAACAAGTTACCTTGCATCAACTGTGTGTACACACACTCAGAAGGCAGCCACAAGCTCAGGCTGAAACAGATTTGCTCAGGCTGTTTGAAAGTGGACCACTGAAGAAGGAGGAGGGGCTCAGGTCTACCAAGAGTGGAAATAAAATAAGCTTCCCTAATACTTCCACATAGCTCCATTTAAGGTTCCTTTCGGCACTAATAAATTAAATCATGCAACCTCTTCCATGCACATTTGTTTTCATAAAGGAGAATGTTTTATATCCCTGTGGTTTTAATCAACACTTTCCTTAAAATTTGTTCTAAAACACTGCATGTTACACAGATTATATTTATTGGTCCTGCAGCTGCTAGCACTCCTTTTACTTTCTCTCAAATATAATTAATTTTTATTATTACTTCCTAATCAAAGGACATTATCCCAAGGTTTATTTTTTCAAAAATAAATCAATCTTTTTTCACAATTTTTTTTTTTAATATTCAGGAATTGGTCTGACAGTCACACACACTAAAACTTTGCTTGTATTCTGGTAATTTACATCTCCCATTGCTCTTATTCATGCTTGCTGTTTCCTTTGGCCTCATAATTCTTGACAAGTGAGGACAACTATTCTTTCTTTTCAATTTCAATTATATTTAGGGTGCTTTTTTTTTACTGCTCAGCAAACAAAAAAGTCTTGACCTGCTCTCTGTATAAATAAATATTTATATGTATTTGCATATGTATGCACACATACACATAAATGAGTAGACCTATATGCAGAAATGTTTATGAGAAGATGAACAGCAATTTGTATTTGGCCTTACTTCCTTTACTAAGCCCCATGCAGCTCAATTTTCTGCAATGTTGGGCTTTTTGTTTTATTTGCTTTCTAGCCCCTTCCTGACAAATTTTGGTTTTATTTGGAGATAGATTCCTACTAATGTTATATCTCTGACCCAAACTGAGCCCAAACTCACTTTGTTCAAGCACTGACTGAGTTCCACACCAGCCATTTCCCTTGCTTCATCAGTGATTGCCCTTTTGAAATATCAAAACAATAACCCCAGACCTATTCCCATTTAGCTTCCCTGCCAATGACAGGTGAAACTTATAATCACTTGGTCAGAGGCTCTTTCATTGACTCAGGTTTATCAGAAATGTATCATGGAATATCTGGAATATTTTTATCACTAAAAGAACTTCATACTTCTCCACTTAAAGTAAACTCTCATCAGTTATTTCTATGACATCTGAGCTCTCATGTGTCTCTTTGAAGAGCTATTTGCTGTGAATAGCTTTTTGAAGCTATTTCATACTGACATTTTTCCAGTAGTTATCAGTCTAATTGAAAAAAATAGAAAATGTGACAATATACGTACCTCTCTGCAACTTTTGACATTTTTAATCTATGTCTGTCTAATTGCATTTGCCAGTGCTTAATCTGCAAGAAAGGAAGGCAAAGAGTTTTATGAGTAATTTATTGCTTGACCCTATTCCTATAACTTTTTTTATTAGGGATGTAATTGAACATTAATTTATCCTAGGGCACAAAAGAGAAATATATCTGAATTAAAATAACATTTCACCAGTGTAGCTCTAAAATAAATGGAAGTTTCCAATAAAGAGAAAAGATCACAAAGAGACAAAAAAATGTGCCCAATATAACATTTTCCCTAAAGGTTCACCAACAGAAATCCAATTAGCTTTTTTGTATATTTTTGAGGAGAACTAATACTTCTTCAGACATTTACCTTCTCCAGACTCTAACATCTCAGGAAAAATTAACAAAGTTTTAACAGTAGATAAAAGTGTGACCCTATACATGCATATATGGAGTGGTAAGTATCCCCCTGCAGCCTCAAATCAGTGTTGAAAGAAGAGCAAGCTGTCTGCAGCTGAAGGGGTTAATGGGCTTAGCTATACAATGAACCCACTCACTGGCCTACTTCCCACTGCATTTAGGTGTTTAATACATGACACAAAAAATTCAGGTTTTGTCTCATTAGTTCTGAGGAAGTTACATGCCTAAATCCATATACCTTGAGACAAGGAAAAGGTTTATTAAATGTTTGCAACAGCTGTTTGAATAACTTCCCATTACAATAATTTTTGGGGTTATACCTAAAAAAGTTATTTCCTAAAAAAATTCTTTTAAAAGTACATGTTTGTAGTTATGTTCCAAACCTCTTGGTGTAGTTCATCTTCTGTGGGTGGCTTAGTCTCTGGCACTGGCGTGTGCGTAGGACTGTGACTTCGAATGTCATTTTGTAAGCCATAGACAGACTATGCAAAAAAACATGGAACAATGATGGTTGCTTTCAGACAACGCTTTCTACACACACCCATAGTACATTGTGCTCAAGAAGTTAGCCAAGATCATCTTTACCTAAAGAAACTGCAATAACCCATGCACTCAGATAAAAACGTGCTTCTGCACTAGAGTGTAAAATGAAGACTCCCACACACCCACAATTCCATAAAACCACAAAACCAAGGATCTACTTTTATTAGGTCTCTATATTAGCATCATACTAAATGTGGGGAATGACACTGAGAGATGCTATTACAGTAAGTGGAGATGACTGGTAGGTGGAGTATCCTGAGAGCTACACTAATTCACAGATTATTTGGATGACTTCCAAAATTGCAATTACTCTCTCGTAAATTACATTAATCTGGACCTTTCACTACCATAAAGAAGCCAAGTTAAAACTTTCTCTAAATCCACTTTCCTTTTTAAAACATATCTTCCTGTGGGTCAACATACAAATGCACCTCAAAGGAAGTACTTTAAAGTGGGAGTCAGTCTGCATGGTTGTGGTGCAAAGGATTTAAAAGTGTTGAGCCAATCTACCTGTACATCCCTAGAGAAGTTACACTGTGATTACAACCTAATTTAGATAGAGCTAATTTCTTCCATCATTTCCAATCATCCATTTTGGGCATAATTGTAATATAGAGACACCCTTTTCATGAAGACCAGGAAAAGAACTGCTGTTAGAGTTTATGCTGAATTTTTAATTTTTTTTTTTCCTTATTACTGACAGAAACATTTTAATGTTATTTACTGAATAACATGAATAAAGCATGCAAAAATTTATTTTATCTTCAAAATCTCTTTGTATTTCTCCAAAATCTTATGTGATAGCATTCACTTAGCATTAGCAAATTTGTTAATACTAATTCAACTAAAAGCTTATGAAATATTAACATACGTTTCATGCATTTGTTTCTTGCAGCTGTAAGAAAAAAGTGCTTTAAGAAATCCTGGAAATTCATTCTATAAATTTCCTCCACCTCCTGCTTTTGATATAATAAACATACATACCTTTCTTGTTTTATGCGGATTTCTCATTCTCGAAGATTTTTTTATATCCACTTCAGTAGTGTTTACACAGCCAGGCTATTAAAAGAAAAAGGAAAGCAAAAGGCTAAATCTGTGATGGAGCTTCTCTGAGCTACTCCTCTTCAGTGTGCAAGACTGAAAAATAAATTCCACACCATGAAATTGAAATAAAATAAATTGCCAAGATAATGGAAACCAGTCAGTTTCTGCTTTGGTTTTGCCAAGGAAGCCATTCATTACATTCTAGATATCCCTCTAAGGAGCATGGTTGACCTAATGAGATAAACAGAATTGTGAAATATTCACCTCAGCTGTTAACCTCAGGTTGTCTTCAGAAGTATCTGCTTTTGGGTCAATTTTTTTTAAAGAGGATCATGTTTTAAAACAAAATGGAAAAAAAAAAAGGTTTTGTTTCTTCAGAAAAGAAAGGAAAAAACCAAATCAAAACAACAAAACAGGCTTCTGCAGCCTAACCAGGAGACTGACAGTCTAAATAAAATTACTCTCAACATGTCAGTTTTGGGTTTCAGTGGTTCATTCTCACAACTCTGTGGCCTCCCAAAGCACACAAGCACTGTAGTTTCTCCTAATTCATCTTCCTTTGACACTTCCCTCTAAGTACAAAATCTATGTGTAAATCTGTTCTTCACCCATTGCTGGAAACAAATAAAAATAAGTGTTTTGCTCTCAGGTGAGTTTTATCTATTGATTTTAGAGGGATTACATTTGACAGTGAGTGGAAACTACAAAATCTGCTCTCTAGTGGGAACAGACTTTTACTGAAAGTAGATTGGGTTTTGTTTTTTTTTTTAATGGAAGTGACTAGATATTGAATTTACTTGCCCAACAGCCAAGCTGGACTTATTTTTGCTCCAATGATACAACCTCTGTCTTCTTATCATAATGGGCAATGCTTGATGTGACTGTAAATTTAATAAGACAAAATTTTAAAAGTTTCTTGTATAGGCTAAGAAAAAATAGCTTTCATTACACAGAGCAGTGTTACTTTGCCGCTGGAGAATTTCCTAAACAACAGACTGCTTTTTTTTTTTAATCCAGTATTTTTTTAAAATTAATAAATAAATAAGTTTCTATTTTAAAGTAGCAAATTAGTGTGCATTTGGTCATATAACATTTGAAGTAGAAACAGTTCCTCATTGCTAATGATAAAAATAGACAATATTCTTAAGACTGCACCTGACACACTAGAATTGGAACAGTACCTTTTGTGCTTCTGAACAAAAATGGGAAGTTTTGAACTTAGAAATAATTTGCAAATCTCAAAGAAAAAGACAGGTTGAAAAATACAAAGTTCTGCATGATGGTCAATTTAAAAGCAGAAAGCAATTTCCCAGGGCAGTATACTGAGATATAAAGTGCATCTACTTTGGGATTACAGCAGCAGCTGGCAGTGAAAATGCAGAGGCTTTAGCAATATTTACAGTCTTTGAATGTAACAATTTGAATAGCAGGCACACTTACATATGGCACAAACTTTTATTTGTTCAGTTTTCAGTTATGGTTTGTTATGCTTTTAAGCATGCTTTGAAGTTATGCTTTTAAGCATGTTCTAAAAATGGAGAGGGGGTGGAAAAAGGCATAGACCCCATCCGAAGCCTCTTATTTTTAAAGATTTCTAGCTATACCAGAAGTAAATTGGTATGGACAGATCTTGCAACTTTCCTAGGTAACTTACATGCCAGAATTGTGCAGATTGATGCAAGGGGGACAAGAACTTCTGGGAGTCTTTTAGAAACAAAACAAGGGCAACACTTTTGCTGGTTGCAGAGGCCCAACCCAGTACAGACCTACAGCACTTAGTGGATTCTTACTGACACCTGGCTGTTTGAAACACTGCAGTGAAGATGCTCGGGCAGGGGCACACAGCAGAGGCTGTGGGGGCAGAAGCTGGACCAAGCTGGGACTGCAGAGAAGCTAACAGGAGAGCAGCCCCAAGAAGGCAGAGGCAAGGAAGCATCAGGAAGCTTCAGTGCAGAAGGGGAGATGGCTAAAGGATGTATCAACTATTCTGACAACCTGGAATAACAACAGGAGCTTAAGGCATGTATCAATACCTCTATACAATAGCATTCTCATAATTTGATTTAAATTATGACTGGAAGTACCTAATGTAGTTTGGGACACAATTTATGTTTTCTTCTCAGCTGAAGTATATTTATTAAATTATACTTGATAAGAGATGGGTTTTATTGTTCTTCTGATGCTACCAAATTTCATCTGTAAATATTTAGGAATAAATATCAAACATATTTTCAATTACAATAAACACAAAAAGTTGCATTATGTGAACATTTTGCTAAAATAACTCAGCCTTTGTGGGAAAACCTTTGCTGGACAACATTTAATTGTATTTGTATGCCCTCATTTATGTAATAAGTATGTGTTTGAATACAATTAAATCCAGCTGTGTTTTCTTTTTGTGTTGTTTTCTTAACTGTACTACCATAGTTCAAATAGTGAGATGCCTGTCAGAGTGCTCTGCTGCAAGAATCCCATTTAGTGTGTGGTATATAATTTGCATACTAATACTGTAAATAATTTTCAAACGGATTTCCTGGAAGACTTGAGAAGTCTTCTACATGAGTAAATAGAGTGCTTATTTCTTTCAGGAGTAATGTTTCGTGGGAAAATAATTTCCCCCTCAACCCAGAGAGGAAAGCCTTGTGGCCTTCTTGAAATTACCATACAGCAAGATCATAACCAGGGCAGAATCTGGTCCTCATCAATTTTTAAATATCTGATCGAAAAACTGTCTTACATTCACTTAGTTTTTTTCATCCATCTAGTAGCATGTACTTATCTCAAAGTACAAATGCCCTTGTATTAATCAAAGGACAGTTGTGATAAATTCACTGTTGATATAAATGGTTACAGATAAATAATATTTTAAAAAAACCCACATATAGAGGAATTTCAATCCCTACTTCAATTATTGGATAGCAAGGATAGCATGAATCCCAAGCAGCAGCACTTTCTACTGATGCTTTCTAGGAGGATGCACACCAGGCTTCTGCTAAGAAACACAAAAGAAGGAAGAAGCCTTGTCTGTAAGCAGAGGAGGAACCAGAACCTACATGCCTTGATCTGGCTGTGACCAGCATTTGAAGCAAATATCTGAGAGGATGTTGAGTTAAATAAAAAATCCACTTGATATTAATGTTCTATCCCTGATAACTGGGGCAACAGTGACTATATTATTTAGGCCCTTCTAATAGTGCTACATTGTATTAATTTTAGGAAATCTGTAACAACTCTTGGGAAGAATTAATTGTTTACAGAATATGGCATGTTTGAGCCATGGTATATTTCCATCCAAGCAGTGCAGAGTATGGAATATTTATAGTTTGCTTGCTGTACAAAGTTGCACACTCAAAGTACCCTTTTTATTGCCTGGCCATGTAGCCCAAATCAACATCTGTTAATGCCTTTTTTGTATAAAAATCTCTTTGCTATGATATAATTCTAGAAAGTGCAGAATGCTCAATAGAGAGTAAATTAATATTTATAATTAGGTCAGCTGAAGTTTTGATGTCTTTTTTATCTTTCACAAAGAAGATAGCAATTTATCTGTGAATCTACTTAAGCCAAAATAACCAGAAGTTTTCATGTATCTGAGACAAATATACCCCTGTATGTGGGAGGGAATAAGCTCGTGCATTCTGATAGGCTGGGAACTGTCTGGAATGCTGCTCTGTAGGAAAGGATCTGAAGGAGAAGCTGAACATGAATCAGCAGTATCTCTTTGCAGCAATGCAGACAAACCACATACCCAGCTGCATGAGCAACAGCTTAGCCAGCAGGCAAAGTGTTTATTTCTTTCTACTCAGCATCAAAAGGAAACTTCTGCAACACCAAGAGTAGTTCTTTTGAGCCCCACAAGCAACACAAGAAATATATTTCAAATGGGAAAACCCAGTGGAGGAACAGACATTTTTATGCTTGCAAAAGGGGATAGCTAACTGCTGCCTTTTGTGCCTCCAGGGGGGGCTTGCAGAGATAGACCTTTCCCAAAGGTGCACTCTGCAAGGACAGGAGACAGCAATCTGAAACTGCAGTAAAGGAATTTCCAGTCAGCTGTAAAGAAATATACTTTACAATAAAAGTAAGAGAGGCTGTGGAATGTCTATCCTTGGTGATTTTCAAAGCTTGTTTAACCCAAGTGCCTGGACAATCTTATTGTCAGCACTGCTTTGACCAGGAAGTTGAGCTAGAAGACCTCCAGAGGTCCCTCTCAGCCTACACTTCTGTGGTGCAGCTTACTCTTCACAAGCTGAAGGGGGTGAAATTCAAATAATCCACTTTACACAACACTCTAATCAAGTATTCACATTGGTGTGAAATTCATCTCTCTGCCTCACCACCCCACAACAGCAGAGTGGAAACAAGACTGGTATTTGCTTCCTTACTGCTGCCCCTGCCCTGCAGCAGCCTGTGCTGCACTCTCAACCCATGCAAACAAACCTCAGGTTGATTTAAGGAAATGTAATTTCACAGTCTCTTTAGCTAAAAATACATAGGTACTATTTAAAATAATTACCTCATTTCAATATGCACACCCATAAATTCAGAGTTCATTAAAGCAGTAAATATTTAGATAGATTGATTCACATAACTTAGGCACTTACATTGCATTTCAGTGTCAATACACTGGGAAACAGATATTTTTATTTTTTTTGCAGGCATGGGCTAACTTGTTAAGTGTAATTGGAAAATACTAAACTTTAAAATCTCCAGGCTTTCAGAATTTAAAAGACTTTAAATTTAAATTATGGACCTGGCTACAAACATGACAGACTGTCTCTCTCACTGGAAAAGATAAAAGTCAGACACACAAGCATAAAGAAAAAGCAGGGATTTAAATCTTTGTTTTACATTATGTGAAATAGAAGATTATCACAAAAGAGTAAGCTTAAAATTTGAAATTTTCTGGGTATCAAATGTTAGAGTTGGATTCCGCAACAGTCTATTCTGCTATTTCTGTCATTGCTGCTATTCCTTTCATTTTTCTAGGTGTCTTCTAACTCTCAGCAGGAACTATTCATATCACTTTCTAAAGTAGAGAAAAGAAGCTAATCAGGCAGTGAGTGATAAGCAGATCAGCAGAGTTCATTTTTATTTGTAGGTTTTCTATTCCAGTTTACTTGTGCAGCTATCTGAACAGTGCATAGTTAAAAATCAAGGGGAGAAGTTTATAAAAAAGAAGTGGAAGATTACAAAATAACGGAATGAGGGGAAAAAATATCAGTGGCACTCAGCTGGAAAAAATTGAGAGTTACTAGCTGGAAAAATAACCAGTTCGGTAATGTGGAAAAGACTGGTTTTTCTCATACATCATCTAGCATCAAAGGGGACATTAAAATCCTATATTGAGTAAGTTGTCAGTAAAGGCTAAAACTGAGGCTCTCATAAAGAAAAATACAGGCTACATTCTCCTGCACTGCACCAATTTTTCATTTCACTGAGATGGAAGTTACTCGAGTGTGCAGAACCCACTAAGGCTTACAAGAAAAAGCTGAGGTTTAGGTAAGGATTATCATTGTATTCTGGGATTTTACCTCATTTTACACACTTCAGAGCCAAGAAATAAAGAGGCTTTTCCAGTGGAAGAGCTGTACTATTAAAAATTTTGCTGGAACTTTCAGAGGAACTTTCCAAACATACTGAGTACCAGCGGTCAAGTCTTTCTACAGGGCTGGAAAAATGGCTGTTATCTCAAGGCCCAGCCAAAGGACAGCAAAATTTAAAATTTAGAATAAAATGCACTTTTTTTTAATATATGTAGCTCACTTTTCAATTAGAAATCAATGAGCCTCAGCTAAGAGATGAAGAAAATAAACCAAGGAGCCAAATCTGCCAGAACCTGCAAAACTATAGGACTACGCGCTGATAGTGCTGCTAGGGGAGATCTCTCCAGCCCCTGTTATAGCACCCAAGGCAGGAAAGGCAAACCAATGATCACAGGGACTAGGATACAGGAACCACTTCCTTTTGATTAGAAAAAGATACTGTTACTTAAAACTGCAGAACCTAATCATGGGGTAATTTACAATCAGCTAGTGTACCTAATCTGAAACACTCTTATGAACTTTATGATCCTTCCTAAAAGAGTATGTTTTAATTACTATTTCCATTTGGTTCAGCAGCTCTGTGAAAATAACTCTGAGAAATCAAGTGTGTGAGCTAGAACTTGACTAGTTAGAACTTGACAACACCTCTAGTAACAAGATCCCAGTAAGTCGGCAGATGTCTGAAGAAAGAGGGAAAATATTATTCTGAGTTTAAGTATTATGACACAAGTGGTGAATTTGTTTTTCATCATGCAGCATAATCCCATAACTACAAACTCTAAACTAAATTGGGTTGGTCTAGCTACTTTATGATTGTATTATATAATGTTATAATACTTAGAGTTTCATATACACATACAGTAGTGTAAAAATTATGAAATTATCTTATTATATGCTACTTGTAGTAGTACCATAGTCCAAGCTTCTGCACAGTGAATTTTAGCACAACAATCTCTCTGAAAACATGCCCTTTTGATTCAGTTGTGTGACTGAGAAACAAGCAGTGTGACTGGACTTCCAACACGTGCTGTTAAACCACAGTGCTTTTGGGGAATTCCCACTCGCATCATAGTTCTAATGAGAAGCACAGAGACCAGCATTTGGAATGGAGTCCAACAGGCGCAGTAACCGCAAATGTAAATTGTAATAAGTATGTGAGTTTGATGACTACTTTGGAAAGAGCTCCTATCAAGATTTCACCTCACTACAATTCCAGACCAAACTTCTAAAATTAGCTCACAATGTTACTAGCTTTTCCTACAGACTCATGCCTGTTAGAAATTACGTCCTCCCTGAAGTACAGCTATATCTTTCAATTACCACCTGTGAAAAAATTTTTAGGAAGCAGACCCAAGATTACTCTCAAGTATACATCCTGTACATGCATGATTCATAATTTATTTCTAGATGCCTCATAAATTTGCCAGATAATCAGGGCAAAGTTATCAAAACCTGCTTTTTCTACTGACTCATTAGATATTTTCAATATCTACAGTCTTTTCATTATGTATGCATTATGCTTCTAAATACTACCTTTTCTGGAACACAGAATAGGGTAAATAATTGCAATGTATGGATTCGGTGTGACAGTGAAGTAAGTGAATACAACTTGGAACTGGACTTGCATAGAATAACCTCAAATTTGTTCATACTTCTTAATACAAATTTTTTAAAACATGGAATACATCTGTCAATATGCTGCAAATATACCTGAAAATAGTGACCTACAGTCAAGTAGGATAATGGAAACAAATTAGTTGTACACACCTCAACTGCTAAAACCAGCTATCAGCTGATAATAATGTAAAATCTAGTGGCTTTTAATTAAGTAAATAAAAACTTTTCATTTTTTCTTATTCATTTAGTGGACTGATACTTCAGACCACAGAATGTTCAATGTATAATTTTATTGAGATCCTTCCTTCAAAGGAAGAGATTGTCTTAGTTCATAAGAATTAATAAAACCTTCATTAGGATTAAGTGTTCTCTTCCATTGAAGGTTTTAGTTAGTAGAGAATTATGCAGATAACATAGAATGAATTTAAATGCTCAATACTTGTCCTCAATAGCTAATTTTATTTTGACTCATTAAAGAACAGAGAAAATTAATAAAAAGTTACAGATGTATTTTTTAATCTAAAATGAATGAGCAATAAACCTTATTGTATCATACTAGAAATATATTGATGGAGAAATTGAATTTTGCATTTATGCATATGTTAAACATACTGTAGAGAGCCCCACATGGAGGACAGAAAACTTGCCATTGGACCAATTAGTAAAATCAATACATCCTTATTCAAGGATTGATTTGGAGATCACTGGCTGCTACCAAAATAGTAGCAGTTCCACTGTGTTCTGCAATGGACCTAATCAAAACACAGAAAAGTGTGCAATTAATGGATAAAAGTTCAACCATGAGCTGTTTCCCTTATTTGGACAAGACAAATGATGTTCAAACACCATCAGATAAAGGAGAGACATTTGATCAATTAGTTTGATCAAACTAATTATGTTTGCAGCAAGGTAAAACCCAGATGATTTCAAACTAAGAGATGTGAAGTCTTACTTCGTATAGACGTTAGGATCACTTAAAATTTCAAAGATTTTTCAGAACTTTCCAAAATAAAGAAACCTGCACTGTACCAATTTCTACTTTATACTTATTTGTCTTCTCAAACTAGAGTTCAAATCTTTTCCCTGAGTAGTATCAGACACACAAGGAATCTCACTGCCTGTGCAAACGGAAGACCTGTTTGAAAAAGGAGAAAGAGAAACACAGAGAAATTTTGAAGGAATATTATACTAATAAATGAAACCATAAAATGTATCCATAGGAGATAGAATATTTTCAGCCATGACAGTGATCCTTATGTTCTCACATACTTGGTTGTTTAAGGTCAGATGTTGTTGAAAGCTGAACTTTCACCTTAAGAGAACAAGATTTGATCATTTTTTTAAAAAAAAACATTAGTAATCTGTGTGTCACAGAACTACAATTATGAAAAATGCATAAGAAAAAGAAGGTAAAAAATTTAATTCTTGAGACTAGTTATATGAAATTAAACAATAAGCTGTACCCAAGAAAATACTCCTGAATTGAAGTTCTATGCTTAACTATTTTTGCAAGTTGATTTAATTTCTAATTAGTTTTAATTTATGATATATCATTTCAGATTTATAGTCACTGGTTTTCAGAACCAGAAATTGTTGCACAGAAATTAGATCCATTGTATTTATTCAAATAGTGTTTCAGTAGTATTAATTTTACTTAAGGCTGTATTAAAATGATTTTTGTGTTTGTGAAGATTCCAGCATTTGTTATGCTATTGCACAAGGAAACTTGTTAAATTTTTCTGTTTTCTTGCCCCTTTGCTAAATACTTAGATTTGTTATTGCTTTCTCAATATTTTTTTTTACCACAAAAGGCAGGAAACTGCTGTTTTACAGATTCCATACAGAAGAAATTTAGGTTACTCACTTGAAAATAAGTGGCAACAGAAAAGTCTAACACATCTCTGAAAAAGTTGATGGCAAATATAGGTGACATTTAGAAATTGATTATATGCCTTTTGACTTATAAAAAGATCTTTTTTCAAAATGCTTTGGATTAAAGCAGAAAATTTCATTCCTACAGATACAAGGATCTGTGTATAAACACTGCACTTATAAAAAAAATTCTTTTACTTACTTCTTCAGGTTACTTTCCTAGTTTCACACAGAACTGGGTCTTAATCAAAAGCATATTGCCATATCATTTTTCTTGGTGTCCTTCCACCACCTCATCAATTAACTGTTTCACAGCTTGTTACCTCTCAATTTTAACTTCCAAAAATTAATTTTGTTGCACTCTTGCAAGAAACTTTGCTTCTTTTTCCCCATCTGCCCCATCTTTATTCAAGTATTTGACTAAATAAAAAAGCTAAATAACGTGAATACAAAATCTTCTACAAAGATCTTAGCAGGCCAGCTAGAAGGCTTAGAAAGATGTACTTCAAGCACATGCAAGTATGGATCATAAACATTATAACCAATTTTTGAAATTAAGGCATGGTACAAGGCTTTGTTTCATTATCAGAATGGCAATTATCTGAGAATGACAATTCCTGGTTTGGCTGCATTCCCTGTCTGCTGTAGAGGCAACTCCCTTGCAAGGATATATGGTCAACCAGGTGCAAAAGAAGACATGAAAATTGTATGTATATATATCACTAGAGAAGTTGGATGGCATGATTCACATTTGCTTTCTGGAGACATTTATAAATTTTCTGAAAATATTATGAAAAAGCAGAGATAAGTGTTCTCTGGCTAAACAAGTGACTGGCCCAGAAAAGTCTAGCACTGAGTATGAAATGCAGGCATGCACCATCTTATCCAAGGTAAATTCAGTGTTTTGACAACTCTCTGAGGCTGATCTTGAAGGACAGGATGAAATAATTGTTAAAATACAGAAGAAACCACTGCCTGGCCCTCAGCTCCTGGTAATGTTATCTGCCAGGTCAGGTGTCAAGGGTCATGTTCAGACCACTTAAAATAAAATTAAAAAAAAAAAACAGAGAAAATTAAACTAATGGACATAGTGTTCTATCATGCTTTTTGTTTTATCAGTGGGTCTATGGTTTGATTTGTGATTTAGTGCTTTTCCTGGTGCTGGTTTTTCCTTTTGTCTCCACCCTTTTCCCAGAAATGTCGTCAGCTAGTTTCTAGTTTCTATTTCTCCAAATTTTACCCATTTCCTAAAAACTGTTTTTCTTCCTTGGAAGTTTATTGGTTCGCTCCTGTTATTCCCCGCCTGGGTTTTTACTCCCAACTCTCCTGATTTGTTGGAAGTTGGGTCTGCCCCTGCCTTTCCCCTGAGATATAAGTCTTTGTCGGCCCCTTAGTCGGGGCCCAGGAAGAAAGAGGGGAAGAAACACCATCAAATAAAGTTTCCCTGGGACCCCTGTGCGCTGCCTGTGTTTTATACTGCGCCGAAACAACTGACAACTGGGATTCAAGGAGCTCCAGGGGGAAAACTGCCGCCCCTCACTCTCAACATCAGCTAGCCAGGGAAAGAGAAGCGGCAGACATAGAGCCTCATAAAGAGAGAGAGAGAAGCAAAAGGTGTGGGATATGTGACAAAGTATAAAATATTTGAAGAACACTGTTTTCCTAGTTTGGTGTTAGGAAGCAATGGCAAGGAACACCCAAATCCAGACATATTCACCCCAGATACTTCTCTGTCCTGTATTAAATCGCATAAATACTGTTGTTTTTCATAATATCATAGAATCATCTAGGTTGGAATGGACCTTGAAGGTCATTAAGTCTTACCCTTATCAATATTGTATATCCATTTCCCCCCAGAGAACCAAAATAATCACCATAATCCAGCAAAGCAGTAACAGCAATGGGAATAGAAATCCTGTGGATTGGTTTTAACCAAGTTACAAATGGCAGAATGAAAGAATGGGCTCACACTTTGACCCATGCTCATGCTTTATCAAATCACACTATGACTAAACCACAGCCAGTGTTTAAACTTTGGAGAGGGACACATGCCAATGCAGTTTTCTAGCGTATCTGTTGTGTATTTCCCATCTTCATTTTAAAAACGACTGCACAGAAACCTGCTAGATGTGACTGTAATACAACCAGCACAGACTGAGGACAAAGGTCAGAGAGGCATTGGAGAAAATGAAATGCTTTTTCAAGTTTTTGCAGTTACAAAGTATACAGGCGACTTTCAAAGAAAAGGATACTTCCCCCATTATCTTTGGAATTAATGTGAATCTCAACAAGTACCCAAAAGGAATTTTTTATTATTGCCATATTGTTTCATGAATGTATAACTCAGGAAGAAAAGTGAATAATTTGTGGCAGCAAGACATCAACTGTCTCACTTGTTACTTAAAGAGTTAATTTTGGAGCAAGCCACAGCTACTTTGCCCTGACTGTATTTACTGTGGGTTTGAGAATGTTTTAGAGGATTTACTGCTTTAGTACCCATTTGTCCCTTCTTAACAAGTGTAAGATTATGGAGTTTAAAAAGAGATAATAATTCAGGAAAGATGAAACAAATTCTCTTTCAAAGACTTTAATGAGGAGCATGACATTTCTTCTTGAACAAAAGCAGCTTCTCAATTTCTCCTAGAAGTAACTCATTTCCACAATTTGGCTTGATTTGTTATTGTTTCTGACTAACACCTTAATCCTCCTAACCAATTTTTGCTTATTTCCACAGTCTGTTATCAACAGAAGTTTCAAAATTATGAAAATAATACACTTCCTAGGCAGGTGAAAAGAAGAGAAAGATTTTCAAGATATGTTTACTGTGCCATCAAAAAGAGAAATGCATCACTATATGTGAATAATACTAATCTCAGACCTATGCCAGATACTGGCTCTACCTTGGAAATAACAGCACGGACTCTCTCCTTGGCCTGATGCTCAGAACTGAAGGGATTTTATACAGCTGTTCCTGTCACAAATTTCCATGGTTTTTCTATGGCTGGTATCTGAAGTAGTAAAATTAAATATTGTTTGGGACTGTCTCTGCAGGCTGCAGTTATCTATAGCTGAAGCTCAGCCATACTCTTTTAAACTGCAAGGTAAGATTTTTCTACATAAAGCAGAAATTAGGATTTACAGAAATTACAGGATTGCACTCCACGTACCCTGAAATACACATCACCACATCACAAGCTCCACTCTCCTCCCCCCTGCTCAAAAAAAAAAAAAAAAAAAAAAAAAACACAAACCAAAAGACCCCCACAGGGAAACAGCAATTAAGTAAACATTGGAATGGAAACTAAACAGTGAATTAACAAAGCTGTTCTCTCAACTGTCTCTCAGAAGAAAATTGAGCAGTAGATGATTATTTGAATAAACCTTTCCAAATTCAATTTCTCTGGCTCATCTGCAAGCATCACCTGAGTCTGAAGACCCTGGAAAAAATTATGGGCCAGCCAATCAAAAGTAACAGTCATAATGACTTTCAAGAATTTGTCTGTCAGATTGTGGCACAAATTTTCTAGAACTTCTGTAATCATCTACAGGGTTGCCTTCGACTTGGGACCTATGAAACAGTGGTGTTTTTTGAGGCAAATCCCCTTCAGATGTCCAGCCTCAGTTAATTTCCCTTATTTCAATGCTATGAGTCACAGTGACATTTCTGAGACCTAATCATCCTCTTTTTCAGCACTGCCATTCTCTTGTCTCCACTGCCATACAGCTGTTCTTGTGTCTCCCATTCCTGTAGTGCACTGCTGCACTGTCCCTTAGGAATGATGGCTTGCTTCCCTCTTCTGCTCCTTTCATCAACTTAAAGTTGAAATATAATGCAAATTTAGTATTCATAGTGTATATTTTCCATGGGAATCTTCTGTATCTGTACTGTAGCTGGGTAGGTAACAAATCTAGCAATAAAGCAACTAAGGACCAGGATGCCTGCAAGAAAACCCTGAAAAAATATTTATTTGCTCACCTTCAACCAACCAACAAAAAATAATGAAACATTTAATGACCAAAATTCATTTTCAGTGAAAAAAAAGTTACATTGGGGTGGATTTTGAACTATGTTTACATTGCCCCTAGCCCCTAAACTTTTATCAAAAGGAAACACTGTAAATAAAAATAAGCATTATACACGGATTCTCATTCAAACATCACCTTAAAAAACTGTTTAAAAAATTTAGCTCTCCAGAGCTGCAGCAGCATTTCTGTAAATTTTTTGGAGGCCTTTCAGAGGCTTGAAAATCCATTACAAATTGTAACTAGCTCTAGCATCACACTCCTCTTTTCAGTCTTTTTGTGTTTTATCCTTTGTTATTTTCAAAAGAAGCTTCTGGATTTTACTGTGACAGTAAATTCATAACAGTGTTTTCAAAAAAAATTATTCCACTGACTCTTGAGAGGAGCAGTTTAGCCAAAGTATGAACCTATCCATTCGTCTATTTATATCTTCTAAAGCCAGGAGCATACACTGCTGACTGTAAGCCAGTCTTTTGCCTCTGATATTTCCTAGGTATGTTTACAGCCAGATTAAAAACATCTGCTGGACCAGGCAGATTTATCCACAGTTCAGCCAAAGCTCTTAATCAGATTCAATTTCCTCTTGTCCTGGTCCCTTTTACTCTCTTGAAGCTCCAACAATTCATCTCTTCCAAACCTGAAAATAACATCTCATTCTCAGATTCAAAACCTTTAGATCCATTTCTGCAGCAAATATAAAAGCTCTCTGCACCTTCACATGTCTCAGGTCCACAGATACTTTGTGTTTATTCCCTATGTAGCTCCAACCTACATCAGATGGAAAACTGCTTTCTGTTCTCCTTCCTTGTTTTATGTCAGCGATTAGACAATAACATCCCAGTCTCTTTGAATCTATTTCCTGTGGTTGGAATCAAGTTATTTTCACTAACATTCTAATCCTATTTCACTGACATTCTAAATCCTACCTAAAAATCCATTTCTTCTACAACCACTTCAGTTCCACAGTCACAAATGTAAGCTGAGCATGATCAAGTTTATAATTTTTTATTTAAACTTTCTCATTTCATTCTACTCTTCCACACATGTCATCACCTAATTTTACTTCCCCCACTAAAAGTAGCTTTCCCCAGTGTCAGAGCAAAAGATATAGTTCATATATTATCCCATTGGTAATGATACCAAACTGCATAAAGAGAAAAGGAAAGCTTAACTCTAGCTTTCAGAGCAACTCAATATTGCTCTGTAGTAAAGCCAAAAAAAAAATGTACAGTTTAATTGGAATTATTGTAACAATTGACATTATTTTTTCACAATTTTAGCACTCAAATATAGTTGGGTATGTAAGAAAATTTCTTTTTTAAACTTTGGTTTCAGATGGACTTTGACAAATAACTCAGACAAATCTTATTTAGACAGTGACTCGCACGGCTCAAAGCCAATATCTAATCTTTATGTACTTCAAAAATAGCTTGGAAACATAACTAGAGTGAAGTTAAAAGACTGAGCAAGCAAAAAAGCAGACTAAAAAAGAAAAATAGTCAGACTTATTTAAGAGTATTTTTAGTTATGCTGATAATTTTGGTTATGTGACTCATACCCCAGGAAACCTTTGAGATGATAATAGTCAAAGACAGGTACCTTCTGATCCAAGAAAGTAGGCACAACACATCTATTCACTGAAAATCATGAACTGGATGCACACACATCTGAAGTCTGCAATATCGGATTCATGTAAACTTCAGATCCTTAAAAGAGTGAAGCAAGCCCCAACCCCTCACCCTACTGCTGTTTTACTAGCTGTGCCCAGGCTACCCAAAGCTCCACAGAAGGTGACATTTATCAGCAGCCCTGCTCACAGAGCCAGGTCCCACCAGCACTCACCACCGGACGGTGCACATCCCAGAATGCTCGCTCCTGACTGTCAAGGATCTTCCTCTCTATCTTGTCTCTCTTCTTGTCAACCCTGTCAAAGTCACAGGACATTTAAAAGAAACAGTGTTGAGGACAGTAATTTTAAACACAAAATGTGTCCAACCACTTCTCCCCCCTCCTTTCAAAAAATCATGCAAAATGAAAACTGCTCATCTCCAAAGGAACTTACTTTGCTTGTGCTTCAGCTTGCATAAAAATAAACTCCCATTTCCGAGCAAAAGCTCGCTGTAGCCTGGCCAAACTCTCCTGCAAATACATCAGAATTTTATTGGGTTATCTTGCAAGTTATTTATGCTTTAATAGGTTCAGGCTTTATCTTTCCCTCCTCTCCTCACCTCCCCCTCACCAAAAACACAATACAAGTCATGATATCTGTGTCAGTTTAAAAGGACCTTACTTGTCTGATACAAACTTTGTTCTTGACACCCAATGAGATGGAATACTTTTGAATGCCTTGACTATTTTAGTTTTGAAACTCTGATAAAAAGGGTAGATGCATCCTTCAGCAGAACGTGGGATTTCTGAAACATTTTTATATACTGTGTGTTATCTTAGCAATTTTGAAATAGTACAAAGAAACATCCTTGTTTTGAAAGTATGTGACAATGAAAGACAACAGCAGTTATCTCTATTCTGGATGATCCACATGACAATTCTTCATCAGTCATCTATGCATCAGTGGTTTCCACTGAACAATGTTGGCTGCCATTTTTGGTAGTATTGCCAAACCTCCACAGCTCATTTTTAAAAATGCAGATTATAGTTCTTCAATACTGTACAGGAAATGTATCTATCCTACAGCCTACTAATAATAAGAGGAAGAAAATTTATAAAATCATTGCAAAATTCTTTCTTCCATTGATGATGAAACATTTTCACTGTCTCCAACAGAGCTTTCTAAATCTCTTCCCAGCTTAATCAGCAGCAGTATGCAGTCTTCTTAACAAGTGTTGTTTTCACTATATTTCTATGCATTGCAAATATATCTCTGTGCCATATTCACTGAAAATGAAGACTACAGAAAGGGAAGAGCAGACTTTCTAGAGATCTTGTGCATACCAGAAAAGGCTCTTATGGATTGTACATTGAAGGGGAGTCTCCTAAGGCATGTGAGTTTAAAATTATGCATGTCCCACAGTGCAGTACACTGAAAAACAAGCTTGTGCCAAAAGAAGCAATACAGTGTGTCAGCATGGTGTTGTGGCTGGAGTATCTGGCGTGTTGAGAGGCCTGGCTGACTATCCTGCTATCAGGTCACAGCAGCACAGCTGGACAGCTTTCAGCACAGAGACAGGGCTGTTTGTGAATTTTATGTTGACAGGCTCATGAAAAATTCAGGAACTTTTTGGGGGTAGAGTTGGAATTCAAGACATCCTTCTCCTTCCAACTTCCTCTTTTTCAAGCTCTTCCTGGCCCCAATTATCTTACCTTGCCCGAGGCACAGCACAACTGTCAGGGAGTAGGAATGCCTCTAGTCTGACCATCTCTGCCTCTCATCTAGCTGATGGGAAAAGGCTCAAGTGTCAGCATCACTTATAAAGAATGAAATTTACATTTCTACATCTATCAAGAGCTTTTGGAAATGTCAGGAATCCTTCATTCAAACCTTAAATGGTGTAGAGAACAACTGCTTCCAAAAACTCATGGTGCAACTGGGATTTGTGAAGTTATTTGTGATCCTGGCATGGGGATCTGAGCAAAGAAAGATTAGAGACGGACTGTAATCTCAACACTTGTCCAGTTAGCCTTCACTATCATCTCTCAAAAGCCATTTAAGACTACTGAGCAGCGTTAGACCCACAAGCTGGAAGAATTGGATAACTAATAGGTTCTCACACATAATGCCCATAGTTCTCATGCTTCACATTATTTCACAGGCTCATCAGGCCCAGTAGAGAAATTTACTTTTTGCCAGGTACTTACAGCTTCATAGTCTGCTAGTTCTAGCCTTGCTTTGTTTTGCATTGTCCGCTTGCAGAGGTAAACAGCTGGAACAGAACAAAATAAACAGAATTTGCTACTATCTCACAAAGATGGCAGATCAGAAATAAAAGCTTCAGGTCTGGTTTAAAGCTAGCTTTTTTTGGTTTGAGTTCTCCCTTTGTTCTACAAAGCTTTAAATATGGGATCAAGGCTACCAGGATTGTAACTGAAATGATGAATCAGATACATAGGTTCATTAAATAATAATAAAATCTGCTTTATGCAACAGACATCATGTGCAAAATTCATGAGGTACTTGAGGTCAGGGTTTTCTAATGGCCAGGGAACTAGCACATTAAAGAAAAATGGCAAAGACATTTTTCAAATTGTCTGTGTATAAATCATAATGCATAAGAGTTTTAGCAGGAGCTGCTGCTGCATTAGTCAAAAAGGATTGTAAGAACATGAATACATGGTTTTATTTATTTTGACTCTACATTTAGAAAACATAAACTTTCAACCTAAGAAGATTTCAGCTAAAAAATAATTCTAGATAAAATTCATGTCTCATACAGATTAGTTTGGTATAACCAACACTTAAACTAGAAAATCATGTGAGACCAAAAAATGAAGAAAAAAAAAAATTTTTCTCGTACGTCATCTGTTACATACGAGAAAAAATATTATTTCATTTATTTTCTAAATCAAAAAATCCTTCAGAAGACCTGTCCTTCCTCCATTTCATTCAGACAGAGCAGACTCTTTGGTAATAAAATGCTGAAGTACATTTTCAATAGACTTTATTTAGCAGCAAATACTTTCCAAACAACCCTGAATATTTTACAGATTCCCCCACCAGTGAGACAATGAGTGCAGCACAATTCCTAATTGTGCAATACTTACCCACTTCATTACTTCAGAGCACTGCTCATGTGATATGGATGAATCTTTTGATCAGAGCAGGTAATAAAACCTTAACTCATCTGTCATCTTTACAGCCAGCAAAAAGAGCCCATAGTTACTGGTTGTGCTTAGGAACGTTCCTGCTCCCTGACTGCCAGCTGGTCTACTACAGGAGCAAAGCCTCTCTGGGAAATAACTTCACACAGGAACGTAATTCTTCCTAACTAGAAAGAAGGAGGGGCTCATTTTACATATATTTGAATATTAAGTTAGTCAAATATAATTTAAGATTCCATGGAAATATTTATTCCTGGCAAGACACCTGCAAATGCATGCAAACCCACTCCAGTGAATGTTCTTTTAGTTGAATTGATTACAAGTACTTCTACCAGCAATTAAAGGTGTTACTTGAGTAAAATGAGTTATATTTTAATGCAATTTTTGTCTTTTCTTCCCCTCCTCTTTTCATGTATTATTATTTGGTCTATTTTCTTTCACAACAGTTCACTTTCCACTCTCATAGGGAGCCGTGGTCTCTTTCCCTATTCCCTGGCCCCTCCCACATACCCTTTGGTTCCAAGGCAGTTTCTGTATCTACAAAATCTACAAAGACAGATATATATCCATGCCACACACAGCAGACAGTTTCTGTAGCTTTCATGCACTGTAATATTATTATACACTTACACTAATGCATGGGCATGCATGCTGAAACATCACAAAAAAGAGGAGGGGATGAATTTTGGACCTCTTTTACCTAGGTTGCATTCACAATCAGTACACTGGTAAGAGATTCTTGAGGAGAGAGAAGGTCTTTGTCATGTAGTTTCTTTTACAGTGAAGCATTTTCCTCTTTTCCTTCAAAACTGATTATTTCATCGAACAAGAAAAAAAAATTCCTAAGCCCCTTGTAAATCTTAGCAATAAAATACACACTTTATATGAGTGTGTAGACAGTTCTGAGAATTCCAGGGGTCAAAATGTGTCTACCAATTTAATACCTGAACAGAAACAAAAAAAGCTCCCCGTTTCTGCACTTAATCAAAACTTTTAAACCACATTCTTACAGTCCCAGTGCAGGCACTTTTAATTACTTTAGCTCTTTCTTGAGTCCTATTGTGGGCAAATTTTGGGATTATATTTCCTGCTACCTCCTACAAAAATTCTCTTTTCAGAGGTAGCTGACTGCTCATCTTACTGTCAGGATAAGTTTCTTCAAAGAAGTATCTTTAGCTAACAGAGATTTCAACACCAGAGAAACAACGAGCAGCTCACCAGGAGATGAATTATCTTGACACATTATTAATTTTAAACTGTGTCTTCACTGTGTAACTCTACTGCAGTTATTTTCCCTGCAGGGTTCTTTTAATGACCTTCTTTGCTCCCAATCCATAGTAGAGTCCATATAAAAATGTTTGGTGTTCATAATGAGCATAACTTGGCCAAGACTCAAACAGTCATATTCATCCCTTTTTTTTAAACTGAAATATCCAAATCTCTTCCCCTTCAGAGGAGTCTAATGGTTAAAACACCTGTAGCTTTGATTCCTTATGCCCGAAATGTTTCTATGTGCCACTGGGATTAAGGTAGAATATGCCCAAGGAAAAATTACTATTGTAGGAAATACAGCATATCCCCTAGGGTAGGAGAAAAAGTGCTGGAGGACATTCCTACTCTAACTCAATTAATTGCCATTGCTGTGTGCTAACAATTCCATCCTTATAAAAGTGCATGTTTGAGCCTGTATTTAACAGCTAATTGTACTGCCACGAAAAGCTGGCAGCAGCTCAGGAATTTGTCTTCACTTGTTTAGGCTCTCTATCACATTATTTGGCTTATCTGTAAAAAATTCAGTAGCACGTTGGAAAGCAAGAATATGAAAACCACCCTCATTTTCAGCCAGATCATTTGAAGATATAGAGTAGTGAGGTTTTGTTCTGACATTTAGGACAATGAGATTTGAAATATGGATGCTCCCACCTTTCACAGGCACCACTCCTTTTCTGCACCAAATCACACATGAAGTAACTGTACTCGTTCAGTAGCTGGACTTTGAGGATGTCAATCCATTTCCTTCTCAAAGCAGAGTCAGGATCTCCCAGAATTTCAGTGAATTACAGTATCTGCTTTTCCAATCCCATATGTTGACTGTGTTTTTACAGCTTCACAAGAAGTGCAGCCTGCATGAAGGATCTCCAACTATTTCTATATATAGCTCTCGATTTATCTGTCCTGCAAAGGACCTGGTCAGGCCCCTCAGTACTCCAAGGAGCTGTAATTCCACTGAGGAGCCCATCTAGGGGCTCCACTGAGGCCTGTACCCTTGAATTGTGCTCAAGCCTAGCTACTCCCCCTGGCACAGGCTTGAGTTGTGCTGTAGATAGATCTCTAACCAGCCCTGTAGCCTATCCATGCTGCTGCCTTGTTCCTGCCTGCGCTGTTGCCAACCCCAGTTCTTGCCTACCTTTCCTTGCTTGCCACTCCCTGACAAGGGTGCTGCAAAATGCTCACCATGGGGATGAATGATATGCAAGGAACAGGGTCTGATTAATAACCTCAATTTGCTAAATATGGACTGCCTTATACACTTATTTTTAGAGCCAGTGTATTCTGATGGATTTTGCAATCAACATAATTGCCTCTACTAAAGTGAATTATATATTAGATGCTATAGCTTGTGCTTTAGAAGTGACTGATTACCATGAGAGAACAGATTCGCCAATAATTTTAAAGGCCATATTAATTTGTAACATTTCATAATGAAAGATGGCCAGTGATGTTTATAAATTGGTATTTGAACAACAAACAAGTGGTGAAACACATTTCTGTAGCTGTGCAGTAGATACAGTCTACTAGCTCTTGAAGATTCTGTTCAGGCATTCACAAAATATGGGCAATCTGAGAGTTTCAAGAGAGATTACAATGCCAGAGTTGCATAGAGAGGATGCCTGTACTTTCCCTCTTGCAAGTTTTTAAACTATCACACCCAAAAAAACCATTTTCATGGTTCACTACATGTTTCCTATTCTTGACCATTCCCTTGCATTTGAAAGATCCTAAGAAACCTCTATAGATTTTTCCTTTAGATAAGATCATAGAGATTATGACACATTTCATTCTAGACTCAAGGAACTGGACTGAGTACACATTATATTGTACACACTTAAAAAAAAAAAAAAAAAAAAAAAAAACCCACAAAGAACCAAACCCAGAACTTTCACCAAAAACCCACACTGGGGAGTTTTATATGGTTGCTAAACAGGGGCTAAATCTTCCCTTTTGCCACAGTAGAGCAAAGGCCACAGCTAAATTCAATGGAAGTTCAACTGGGCCTCTGAAGACCACAGAGTATGGCACCTACACCCTCACCACCACGTACACAAAATCCTTCCATAACTGTGCCAGTGCCAGTGGGGTCACAGCTGGATTCATCCCCAACAGTGAGTGTGCTTTCAGTGAACTCGCTATCTCCACTAGGGCCAGGTTAAATTTATCTAGTCCCTGAGCCAAAATCCTGTTTTCAGAGCCAGTGTGTATAAGCCTAGTCTGTGTCTAAAGAGCAAAGAAAATAGCAAGTACTGCAAAGTCTAAGGGTTTCCAAGTGCCCTGCAGACAAACAGCTCTCCCTCTACATCCAAGTGCCTGCTTCAAATGGAGAATTACAGGACAACCAGCATAAAACATGACTGCAGGATGTAAAGCATGAAATTAACTCTTTTATTTAAACATTGGGATTTCTAAGGCTATTTCATACCATCTTTAGGTCACCTCTGCTCTTAGTCAATAGAAAAAAATTGCCCTTATCAACAGCTATTGAGTTTCACTCAGTCTTAAAAATGGGTCACCACAGAGCCCTGTATATCTACAAAAGGACCACACTCTTAAGTAAATGCTAAAAACTTAAGTTAGAAGGAAGACCATGATCAGGTTTATGTACATTAAACTGCCAAATCATCAAAACCTTAACTTTTGAAACACTTCTCCCCATTTCTAGTCATTACTCTTTAATCCTATTCATTCCTATAACAATTCAGGAAAGCAAGTCAATTATAGATTTACACAAGCAGAGGACATTCTTACATAAACAAAGGGCAAGGAAGAACCCAAATTTCAAACTACCAAAGAGATCAAGAATTAGAAAAAAGCAAATTCATCTTCAACATACAGAAGTCCCCAGATGATGATGGCCTTGGAAAATCCTGCAGGGTGACAAAAAACGGGTATTGGAGAAAGGTCACCCAAGATCAGACAAAGAATACCCAATTGTCAAATATAATTTAAAACTACATCCATTGAATCATTTCATGCTTCTTGATATTGTCATAATGCTTTCAACTTGCCATTATGGTTATATTTTCAGAGAGTCAGAGAGCCTACAGCTCCAGCGACAGTGGGGCAGGAAAAGGTATGCAAAGTAGAGCATGTCAAAGTGCCAGCCAGCACTGCTGCCTCCACACCCTTGTAACCTGGACCACCACAGCGATGGGGACCCCAGCCTCAGCACTAAGATTCATTTAGGGTTAGCATTCAAACAGCCACAGAGCCCCCAGGGACCCTAGTGCTGCAGAAGACATGCCACAGTGATCACAGCAGAGCACCAACACTGTGTGCCCCCTCCACACCTTTCTAATCTGGGTCACTCATGGTGATTCGGTGAGGGGAAGTCACATGAGGAGGGGCTGAGGTCCTTCAGCTTGTCAGCCTAGACAAGAGAAGACTTAGGGGAGATCTCATTGCAGTCTACAGCTTAATTTTCAGGGGAAGAGGAGGGGCAGGCACTGATCTCCTCTCTGTAGTGACCAGTGACAAAGCCAGAAGCTGCGTCCAGGGAGGTTCAAGTTGGATATATGGAAAAGGTTCTTCACTCATAGGGTGGTTGGGCACTGGACCAGACTCCCCAGGGAAGTGGACACAACACCAACCTGACAGAGGGCAATCAGCATTTTAACAATACTCTCAGGCACATGGTGTGATTCTTGGGGTGTCCTGTGCAGGGGCAGGAGTTGGACTCCAATGATCCCTGTGATTCCCTTCCAACTCATGATATTCTATGAAAACCTATTAATTTACTCAACATAGAAACTTGAAAAGTCCTCAGAAATGTGAAAAGTCCTCAGAATTCCAAGTTATGTTTAGAAATATCAGAATTCTGTTAAGAAACTTTATTTTTATTTATAGGGAACCTAGATGCAGATTATCAATGCTTTTAAAACAGCACTGCAGAAACAGGTACTTGCATCAGTTACCCTTTCTTATGTGTGCATACACATGCATTGGCCAAACACATTATCCATGTTCATATTATAAGTTATACTTTTATGGAAAGAATAATTCAGGTGAGCACAAAACTCTGAAGTGTGAGATGACTGGAAGGCATTATCAGGAAATGCCTTCTGGTTACAGAGGCCTCATTGTAGTGATTTCTCAATGTCAGAATGAGCAAGGATCAGAACAAAATTCAGGCCATTCAGGCTTGTTGAAGTGAGACTTTCATTTATTCATTTATATGACAGAGATAGCTCGTAATGAGTGGATAATGTATCTATGCAAGAAATATAATGGTATATGAATTCAGAATTGGGAAAAAATACTGTAGGTCACCTCTTCCACCTATCTTCTAATATATATGTCTTTCCTAAAGCTCATTTGATTTGGTTCTAGCCAGATCAAATTTTATGCATAGCAAGCACTAACACCAGTCACATTTTTCTTGAGAGGCTGTTATTCTTGGTAGACTGTAGTAACGCAGACCTATCACCAAGATCTTAGTCAATATATTCTGTATAAGTAGCTTCCTAAAGGCAAGTCATTCACTTAAGAAGTCACAACTCAGTCTTAGAAACAGTTTAGTAAATTGCTTGAGTTCTGGTAGGAAAAGTCTGTTTCTTACTACACCTAGAAATACAGAAAATTTTCAGAAAATTTGGGTCATTAACAGAGGGATCTGTATTAAGGACTTTAAAGAATTGATTGCAGGAGTCATTGCTGACATAGTCTGACATTAGCTATAGAAAAAATGGGAACTGAGAATCAAGATTTGAGATTATAGAATGGCAGAGCTGTCCAGAAACCATTCACACATTCTTCGTAAATTCTCATGGCATGAATTGTAACAAATTTTTTTAATATATATGTCAATTTGTATCAAAAGTGCTTCTCTGCTCCCAGTTTTGCCCCAAGCTATTGACTCATAATTTTGGGTTGATTTCCAGAGATGCTGAGAACATGCAGTGTTCCAGCAGAGTTCAGGTAAGAAATAGGGATCAGTATTTCTCAAATACAATTACTAATAAGCTGTTGCCAAGGAAATCCTTCCTGTGTATTTGGGCAATGAAAATATATAATGCATTCTCCACACAGTTCTTCCAAATAGTCACTCTATGGTAAAGGGTACAGAAAGACAAATGAGTGAGAAAATTCCTGGGCTACTCAAATTTTCAGAGGAATTTGAAGCTAAGCATGGAAAATAACTAGGCAAGAGACTCTAAAGAGAAAATTATAGGAAATTTTTCAACATGTGAAAAGCATGGCACGTGACTGCAGTTACTTTTTGTGCAGTATGTACTTCTTAGCATTACTGTGAGTTTGGGAGAGAAGAGGGAAATGAGCCAGGTGAAATGGCTCATGTTCAGAACAGAGCAGCAGAGACAAAACATGGAGAGGCCTCTGTCAGTTTACTTCTAAGCAATAAGAAAGTATCATTAGGAAGGAAGTGTTGTTCAGACTGACTTGTTAGCTGATTACCAAGTACATTTAATAAGGAAAGGCTTGTACTTTCTTAAAAATGCTGGAAAACAACAATGAAACAGCTTTGACAAAACAAAAGTAAATGGCTACTCTATTTTACTGTAACACAGGATAGATAACGAAGTGATGACTATCTAAAGAGCTGCAGCATTTATCCAGACAAGTATCTCACACTTTAAAAGGGAGTAATTAATTAAGACTTACCCCAAGCTTCATGATTGCTTTAATTTCCTTTGTAATACTTTGTAATTACTTTACCTGGAAGTCTACTGAAAATATGTTACATTTTCAAAACTTGTCCTTCACAGCAAGAGAATTTAAGAATTTGCTTTGAATATAGAGAAAAACAGTCTCATTTAGCATCATTTAAAGATCATATGGTCAAGTGCTCTTAAACTCATGTTGCATTATCAGTTATTTATAGAGTTACTGATAAGTAACTCTATAAGTTTTCTCTATAACTTACTAACATTCTGCAGTCCTCTTTCATTTTAACTCATTTGAGAGAAATGCACACAAAAAAACCCCCTACAATGCTCAAACATCCTGTTGCAACTATATAGATGCAGTTGACTTTTTGTCTTCTAGTATGTCTAAACTTCCTTAAGACTATAAGTGACTGTTGCACTTACTAAATTTTATTCTTTCTCTCCTTTGAGCAGATCTCTTTTTTTAATATGCATTTAATGCAGGTTTCTTTTTTTAAATATGCATTTAACTGCAAGAAGAAGTGTGATATGTCAAAGATACTTTTGAGTGCCCTCTGACAGCAGGGCACTATCAGCAAAAGTTTACTAGAGAAAATGAGTAAAAGTTACTAATTCTTCTTATTTTACATCTGAAATTCATATAAGCCTCTTATATTTTCACAAATATGTTAAATTAAGCCTAAATTTTTTTTAAAAGGGCAAATAATTGTAATTTTGTCGTGAATGGAATTTTTCCCTAACATTTCATATTTTCTACTTATCCAAAAAAGAGGACAGTAATGGACTAAATGCCTCAAATTTGCAATAGCTGTGAGTCACTAAACCTCCAAGAGAACCTGACAGGTTCCATTAGAACTGAGACCAAATGCACACAGAATAACAACTTCATATGTGGCGTTATATTTCCCCTTTCTGGGATGCAACTGGCTTAACTAGCCTCCCTATTTAACTACTTCTTAATGACATGACCTGTTAATAATATGCCAGGAAAAAAAAACAACTGTCAGTTACAAAATGATATCTGTAAGAAAAGAGAAGATAATTCCAAGCAGGTCACATGCTCAGCCACTAGCTGTGTTCACTTCAAGAGCCAGTTTTTCTGAATTGAGATCCAATTCTGTTTGTCACAAAACCTAATCATAACTCAGGAACATGACAACTTACAGAAAAAAAGCAAAGTTATTTGAACTACACTAACCTTAATAATAGTAGTTGTTATTATTACTACTTATTTTCACTAACAAAATCACTCTAAAACCAATGGTATTCTACAAAGAACAACATGTCCTGCCTGGGTGGACTCCAAGACATATGGCACTAAAATGGGACTTCAACAGATGGAACTTAATGACCTGCCTTTGTAAAAATTATTTGAAATTTGAGAAATCTCTCTTGACAACACTTAAAGCATGATTTTCAAGAAAAAGTAGGGTGATTTTCCGCACTTTATGAAAATTGGTAGTTTCTCAGTAACCTCAGAATGATCATTGTCAATATTTTGGAAATTACAATCAAAAGGCTATTTTCCATTCTGACATAAATTAACTTAATCCAAGTCCTTTTTGCCACCACGATGTAGCAGTTCACTACACCTTTATTATGAGAATGTGTCTGTGGTTTTTTGACATATTGGAAGATTCTGTTTGTATGTCTTTTTCAAATATACTTTCTACAGAAAAATATTTTGTAAGGCAAATAATTGATATTACAAGATCATATAGATCAAATTATATTTTAAAAAAGATATTAACATGTTATACAAATATGTAAGGATTATTTGTTTCTTAGTTCTGGTAATAAACTAACACTGGTATCTCAATCTCATTTAATTTCTTGTTTATTATAAATTATTTTCCTGGCAGTGTGCTGCATTCTGGACAGTAGCCCAGTTATGGATGAGTAAAGATGAATGGTTAGGATTAATTTTTAAACTCAAATAAAATTCTAGAGTATTTCCAGTGGCTTGTTAAAATAGGTTAATGGCAAAGAAAGTGATTTGCCTTGTTCGTAACTTTGATCAAGGAAGATTACAGAGAGAGTTTGCTTTTTGCCAGTCTTGAGAGATTTCTAATGCCTGCCACAGTCAATAATTTTAGAGGACACAGTTTTAAGCTTGTTCAAGATAAGTCCATGAAATTGGTAGCACTACACAGCACCATAATGCACGATAAGTACAAAATGCATTTGCATACCTGCAGTAACATAAATTCTATGTACTATATTTTCCAGGAAGTAACAATTACTGTGAAAATCTGCAGAACATGTAAACCTACTTTAGATTAATTTTGGTTCCTTAAATATTTTGATTTTCCTGTATTCCTCTGATCACCATGGTTTACAAGGGAAATGTTAATTTCTGGGACTTGGATGATGCTAACCTAATAAGAACAGTATTGAAAAGGTGCCTTAAAAGTTTATTTTCCTGCAAATGCCCTAGCATTATCCAGTTCTGGTGACACACAGTCACCTTTGGTTGCTCCAATACAATGCTCTGGCTGTGCTGCACAGGGAAGCTGTGGGTCTGTTTCATACAGGACTGCACTTCTGGCTCATGACATGGAAGAAGCAATAAGATAGCAGGATTGGGGGGGTTTGCTTCCCCTTCCTTCTCCCCTCTGCAATCAAAGAGTTTACCTCAGCAACTAAACATATAAATCTCAAAAGCTCTCAAATGAGTAAATTTACTGATCAACAAAAGCATCTCCCTGCATGATGAAGACACTGATGCCAAGTTTAACTCTGTATTACTGGCAGGCAAACCTGGACACATTATAAAAGATTTTTATTTACTGACTAAGGTTTATAACATTGACCAATCCATAGATCAGCTGTGACAGGAAAGTAAGCATCACCTACTTTAGACTAAAGGATATTAATATATAGTTTCTCAGCCTGATCTTAAATTCAGACATGTTAAGCATATAATTATTTATTAAAACCATCCTGGTAACGTGGTATATATAACAGCTGAATAACTCAATGTCTCTTAAAACATAGTTAATTACTTGTTGATTTTTAACATATTAGAGGACTTTAATGAAGCAATAAATGGTAAATCAATAATTTTTCCTTCAGTGACTAATTTCCTCATATGGAGTGGCTAAGCGCACACGCATGGTAAGAATCCCTCTTCCTTGGGAGTTTTCAGTAACTATTTACTGGACATCCTCAAATATCAATAAAAAATTGAACATTTTTCTACTCCTATATGATGAGGAAACTGTCACATTTTCAAACTGTACCTTGGAAACATGCAGCTCTGCTGAGAGTTTCAGCTTAAAATTACTTTATTTAGCAATGTATTTGAAATTAAACTCAGTCTGCTCTAAAAAGGAAGCAAGAATTTATTGGAACCATCCATCCCCGAAGTCTTTGGCTCCCAAGGGCAGAGAATCCTAATTACAAGTGAACACTCACCTAAATTTCTGAAAAGCTATAAAAAGAGATATTCATGGTCTGAAATTTTGAGAACATAACCTATCATGTACACATTCAGTTACCTAAATAAGTGACCTGGTCTTCAGATGAGCTCAGTACTTACAGTTTGGAGTAGAATGAATAGGAGGCTGCTCATAGATACACTTTCTTTAAAAATTAGGTCACCATTTGATGTACAGAGGAACCTAACTTTGTTATAATTTTTAATAATACTTTTTTCCTAATACATTGCTACCTATTATCCTCATATTTTGCTGTCTAAGCACACATCAGTAATTACAATATATACTTTACTAATAAACTCCCAAGACATAGGCAGATAAAAAATAAACTGTATTTTCTAATACCGCTCATATTAGAACTATATTAGTTTTCATCATCAGTAATTTTCCAGACGGTGTATATTGGAAATAAGCGTTCTAAACTAGGCAAATCTTTGGGTCTCAATCTGATAATAACCATTGCACAACCATCAATAAAGTCTCCTCTGCTTCACTGAGATTCTCTCACTGTAAATAATTACACTTGCTGGAGCAAACAGAGGCTATGAACAGCAAGGTAGGTTTTGATGAGTCTTGCATTTTGGGGCTTGGTTTTTTTTTTCTTTTTTCCTCAGATCCACTCCAAAATACGACTTCGATAAGCTTCTGAAAAACTTTGAAAAAGGTAGCAACACATTCATTTCAATATCAGTAGCTCTTGCACAGGAATTACATGACACATAATTATGTTTTAAACAGTGGGATGGTGAAACAAGACAGATTGCAATGACACATTCATTAATAAAATGCATAATTTCCAAAAGAAACAGGAAATATTTCTACACTGACCATAGTCTGTGTTTTCCGGCTCCCAACAATTTGATGGCCAAAAATAGGGTGTCTATAGACAAAAAAAAAGAAGTAGGAAACTCAAGTTAGACAATGCAAGCATTATACAGCCCTTGGATTGTTACTGGTTTTGAGAATCAATTTCTATTTTTGGTAGATCTATTATACTGTTAACTTGACATTTTTGAAATCAAAACAGAAAATTACATTTGTACACCTGTTTATCACACTAGTGTCAGAATGACATTGAAAAAGAAAAAACCTGGGTTTTTTGTTCTCAAAATTAAGGGAACAAAACCCACAAGCTAAGTCATGGGGTTATCTTTTACATTTTCCCTAAAAATACATCTCTCACATGTCCTGGAGAACCAGGTTTAGAGGTATAAAGACTTTGAAGTTCATTCCGTTCTTGATTTTTGATAGTTTTCATTCACAGATTAATATTCAATTATCTTTCCTAGGTTTTGCTTGTTTAAAAATGCCACTAAAAACAGCCTGTTTTCACAAAGATATCAATATCTACTTTTTAATGAGTGTTTACTGGTTGTGATTTAAAATGCAGGGTTTTTTTAAGGGAAAGACAAAAACGTACCAAAAACTACTTCAACACTATACTTATTAAAACTGTGCTACATGTATTATTAAAAGAATTCACTTCAAACAAATAGAGAATATAAGACTGATTAGACATTTTTCATACAAATTACTTCATTTTTAAAATAGCAACTTTTGGTTAAAATGAATATTATTATAGCATTTTTATAGAGCACATAATCCCCACACAGGCCATTCACTTAAGAGTCAGACTCAATGATCCCTGTGGGTCTCATTGCAACTCAGAATATTCTGTGATTGAGTGACTGATCTATACATAAGCACACCCACTGCTACAGGGAATTACATAATATTTGAGAAGTTGAATGCAGCTCATTAAATGTGTGAAGTGGTTTGAGTGGTATTTCAAAATACAGGTGGTTCTTCAGGAAAACGTTCTGCTTTACTCTCTATTTCTTATTGTTTTTTCTCAAAAATCTCCCAGCTGCAAAATGGAAACCTCCTTACGGCCCACTTCTCTTCAAAATTATTTCAGTGTTAATCTGGAAACTAACAGGGCTGAAGGATGACACATTCACACCAATTGTCAAATTAAATATATATTGTGAAAAATCTCTTGGTTTTGTAACATTGACACATTAAATTTAATAGAAGCAATTTAGAACTTGCTATTTATCAAGCAACCGCAAGGAGCTAAAGGATAAAAAAGGAACTATCACAAGCTAACTTCAAAGGCTAAGAAGGCTGTGTTTCTTGCAAGCCACTTGGTATATTTCAAGGGACCAACAATAAGTAATTCTCCAATCAACCATTCCTTCACAGCGCCACTGAAATCAAAGTGACAAGTAGAAGCACATATAAGCGCAAATAGAAAGAAGATGAACTCCTAAAGAATTAATTGCAGTACTCAGCACATTTTGGAGAAGCAACTATGAAATTTAATAGAGTGATTCATATAAAGCAAAAAGTCACCATCATTGAAATATACAGTTTACAAACTCAGGCAGTGAGAAGAGTCCTTCCTTTGAGCACAAAATATACATCCAGAGAGGCCCAAGAAGAAAAGCACAGCTACATCATTTCTCTGGTAAAAGGAAGGTTAACCTCTGTTTATAGGTTCAAGCTGAGCTTCTGAAAAAAGTGTGCAGTGAGATACTAAATACATAGAAATCATATCTGCTCAAGCAAGTCTTCAGCAGAAACTCTTCCAGTTGTGGGCGTACTTACTGCAAAGTCCACATTAAAGCCCCTCAGGCATACTTAGGATTTTTCATGACAAATTGCATATACTCCCATCCCAGCTGAGATTAAAAACAAATTCCATCTTCTGATTTAGGGAAAAATCACAAACTTTGCTTTCAGCATTCATTTCACAACAGGCTATGAACAAATACTATATATTCACAGCTAGGTTAGTGATGTTAGAGGAGGACTCTGTTGTTTCATACATAAATGAAAAGCCATGTGTAGCCAGAGCACTTTTTTCAGTATTTAGTTTAAATAACACATTTAAATTCTACTAAAAATTGCACTTTGGGGGTGAAGGCAGTGTGGGCACTAAACACAATATGGGAAAGGGGACATGATCTTCAGTGTTGTGAAATGTTGTCACTTTAGCTCGCTAGGAGGCAGAGATGACCAAGGCTTTTCTGAAGGATAAAAAGGTGCAACCAAAATGTGGAGAAGAGATCAAGGAAAAAGCAGAAAATAATGCACTGGCTATTAAGGATGAGTGTAAGCCTCCCTGTGCTAGGGAGATAAAAGCAGAAAACTTAAAACAAAACATGAGTTTTAATTAGCAAAGCACACGATAAACCATATTAAAAGGTTTCAAAGCTGTGTGATAGGCTAAGCCAAAAAGAAACGCCAGTAAAAGGCAGACATTACAAGACAAGAAAAGGGTTCAAATAACAGCTAGTACAGATAAGTGCAGAAGATCATTAAATGCCTTCCTTGTTTGAGTCTCCAGAAGGAGGGAGGCAGTGGGCAGACAAAGGTCTTTCAGAGAGGCAGGAGGTCTCCTTGCCGAGTCTCTGAGCTGGGCAGGCACCAGCTGTCTCTGAAGTGCGAAGCACGACCCTGCCTGCCTGCTGCTCGGATGAGTTTAATGGCACAGCTCATGGGCTCGGGCACTGCAGCCTGGCCAGAGCTGGCCCCCAGCCAGCTGGCTCCCCGAGGGAACAAAGTTCAATTCTGCCTGCAATCAGCTCTGCGAACATGCCCAAAATTAATTTGGACACGGAGATAAGGCTACAGGGCAAAGCACAGGGCAAAAAAAATTCAGGGAGGGAAATGTTTTTATGAGGTCAGACAGTTCAGGTTAGAAAGCTGATGAAATTCAGTGCAGAAAGCTTAAGGATTTCTTGTGTTTTCACACGGGTAAACTGTGTTTATTTCCAAAAAAGCAAAAAAAAAAAGCCTCGCCAAGATAAAAAATGACTTCTGATTCCTCAGAACTGTGATTTATATACACGTGTAAATATTTTGATTAAATACTTCCTCTGGTATTTATCTTTCTCCTCTATCTACAATACTTTGTAACAATGACTATCTGACTGGTGAGAGTTATCAAAAGTACTGAATTATCTGCATGATGTTTAAAGGGGTGCAATTACCTGAAGGGTAATTTATACACGGAAAAAATATTCATTAAAATAACCTTTGAAACATGGACAGTTATTTTTAAAAAAAATTACATGAAGCAGAGGAGCTTCAGAAGATTACAGCAAAGGGAAGAAGTGTATTTCCAGAAAAGGTAAAATCTCAAATTTTCTCTTTTATAATGTTTCTACATCTACTCTTTATACTGAACAGTTGCAATACACTATATGTTTCCAATCTTTGAAAGCTAAAGGTTAATAATATTTGGATTTTTCAAAAATTAGGTCACTGACAGTGTAAAACCCCTACTAGTGGAGAAATAAACATTAGATGCTATGTATTTTGACAAAGGAAAAGTCCTATGTTACTTTGTTACCAGCAAGTAAAGGCTTATGGTATCACCCTAAGATATGTGCTCACATGCAGCTACCGGTGCTGATAAAGCTGTATTCGAAGAGTAGATATCTATTATACATTCTCAAAGCACGAAACAGCATTGATGCATGCAGAGATAAGGAAAACTCTCCTAAAAACAGGCAAAAAATAGGATAAGGTACAGATAAAGATTTAAACAGAAAGTAAGTCCAAAACATCAAGAAAAAAAATCTTTGATTATTCTGGACACTGAAAATAAAGCCTGATATAAAAATCCGTTTCTGCTTCCTGACTTTTGCAATACTGTGACTGTATGGACAAAAAGCACCAATAATAAACATGTATGTAGTTAAAATGACTGATGTTTTTCAAAGGAATATTCCACATTTTCTTGTCTAATTGCTTGGTTTTAACAGTCATAAAATTCTGGTCTTAATCTGAAGTTTACCTTGTTCCTTATTACAGACATCAAACAGTTTAATCACATAACACGTGACTATAATGCATGTGCTGAGTTTACATTTCCATTTCTGTTTCAAAAGTCTCCACACAATTTCACGCTCCAGATATTTAACAATCTCTGAGAAGAATTTGCTAGTGAGGTTATCCATGAAGACTACAGGAAAAAGATTTGCCTTGTTCAACACAGAAGGATTAGGAAATAAAAAGAGTCTGATAAGAAGTTCCCTGGTCTAATGGAATGAGGTCAGGAATGAGAATAGGAGGCATGTGCAAAGGAAAAAGCTGCCTGTTCTCATCTGATCTATTAAAAATATCCCACAGCAATGCAGGGAGGCTCTGCTCACATAAATTACCTTCTAAATTGCTGGACTATGCAAACAAAGTTTGGTTCAACTATTTGTTACAAATCACATATCCAAATACACTGTAGAATAATTATAGCATCCCTTGCAATGTTGAATATTCCTATAGAATGAATATTACACAATCTGTGTGCCTGGTTTCATGATCCAGAAGCTCATAAGTGAAGATTTCACCCAGGAGAGCTATGGATGTGGTATAGCATGTACATTTATTAACACGTACATTACATAACACCACCATTTTCAAAGAGAAGATAATGAAATACTGATGTGGTTTGGTTGTCTTCCATGAGTGTAGAAAACTTGAAGGAATTATCATCCTTGAGAATTTTACTTCTCCTCAGAAGGAAATATGAAGCAGTTCATCATGAAGAAGTATTAAAGAGGGAACATTTGTCATTTTGCCATGACATCCCACTTACAGCTGAAGGAAGGTGGGTGGTAGAGCGGCTATGGGAAAGTCAAGTACTGTTTATCAGCCCAGGCAGAAATGATGCTGCCAGTTTTTATCAGTATGCTTTTGAGGCACTTAGTTTGATTGTAGGTGTAACTTGAATCAGCAGCCAGAACAAGTCAGGAGCTAGAGAAATAAGGCTTACGTAGCACTGCAAATGTGATTGCAGATACATTTAAGCCTCCAGAACAAAACAGTTACAAAGACCTCCATGCCCTTTAGCCAGAAAACTAGTTTTGCACACAGAAACACATACTGGTCTCTTCAGTTATACACTAATATCATCAGGTAAACCTAACCACACAAATCCATAATCCTGCTGTAATAAAGTCATATGAAACAAAATCCTGTAATATAGCACATATTCCACAATAAACCAACTATCAGCAGTGGCTGCTATGCAGTAAGGAATCCAGTGATAAAGTAAATAGATCTGCTTTGGCTTTACCTCAAAATTAATCAATAACAATATCTGAGCTAATGAAACAACCACTTGTAAAACTCAGTGTTATCCATCAGCTTTTATAAAACATGATTAATTTCTATGCATTAAACTGTATAACCAAGGAGGAAAATCACTAAGCATCTTTCAGCTACCCCTTGTTGATAGTAATAAGAAAAGAGTTGTTGTCTCTGAAGCTGCTCTGTTCTACTCCACAAAATTTTTTAAAATCCAATTACTTGGATGGAGGACGAGTATTCAAATCACTTATAAACCTTTGCATATTACTGCTATTCTTCTCTCAGGCACCAGGGAGTCTTTATAAACAGCAGAAATGAAGCCTCTGCTGAGAAGTGGCTATGCACAATCTCAAATGCTTTGCATGATGGCTGGCAGATTTCACTAGCATTCTGTTTCATATTCATTGCACTTCACAAAAATTATTTCTTGTTAAAGCAAAAGGGTAAGAATGCTAGCCTAGCACTGTCAAGCCCATACAGGAAGCAAGTAGTGCTCCATGGTTAGCTCAGTATAATTAAAAAAGAGGTTGAGGAATTTGGAAACAAGATTTTGGCTCTGTGACTCCTCTTTTCTAATCAAAAAGACGATGAGCATGGAAAGCAGTGTGGGGCAAAGTGTGCCTGAGTTAGGAGTTAAAAAAATCAAAAGTGTCACTGAAGGGGGAGTCAGAAAGTCATATAGATTTAAAATCTTTTTCCCTCAGAAACCTTAACAGAACCTGTATACAGCAAGCCTGACCTGAAAAGATAATGAATTAGTTATCACACCTGCAACTGCCAAAAAAAATCTGCCAAATTCTGCATAATATGACTTGTTTCTTTTTCATTTCTAAAACCTGGCTTCAAATAAAATCCTTCCCTCAAGGCACAGCAGGTGATCCAGAAGAGCTCTGGAGAGTGGCTGAAGAGCTGTGATGTTCAGCCACAGACTCAGAATTCAGAGTGTACAGAGGCTGGTCCAGAACGAGCCAAGAAGAAGCTAGCTCAGTAAGGCTGACCCAGAGAGATGTGTAAAGCAATGTAACTCCACCTGAGACATGAGGTGTCCATAACACTTCACACTCTAAACTATTTTGCAACAAAGATATTTCAAGATCCTTACAGTAATGGCTATACAATTTTATCCCGAATTTTAGGAATGGGAAAACAAACCAGAGTGGTTAAATGCATCTGTCAAGAAAGCATTCCCAGTGGCAGAAGAGGACAAGATATCAAAGTCCATATCTTTGTCTTTCCAAGGTCCATGAATTTGCTGCTATCTTCACTCTTGCTTTCACATGAAACTGTTCCTGTTTTCATACTTTTCCTCAGATATTTTTGTCTTTCATCTTAAAAGGTACAAAACATCAGCAAAACCTAACCCTCATCTCAGAAAATTAATTAATGTTAAATCATGAATTAATCTCATTTAAAAATGGGAGTGCGACTTCCACTAGTCTTGGGTATCCTAGGAGTTTGTTTACAGCCAAAAGATACTGGGAAATGTTATTTTTCACAATTAACATCAGGAGACACTATGCATTCAGGGCTTGTAGAGGAAATTAGCATTTTTTTTGGGGGGGGGGGGTGGTATTACAGAGGCTTACCGGCTGAGAGGGCAAGTCAGGCATTCCTCTTCAAGACGGACATATTATCATTTGTGTGGGCATAAATGAAATGTCTCCATGACTAATACCTGGTCCAGGGAAGATATGTTTCCCAAGATGCAGCTTGCTTTTCTTATTTGGGCCCCTCATATTTATTTGCTCTCAGGTAGAGGAAGATGGTGAGCTCCTTTTTTGGTCACAGGTTTAAATTACCAGGAAAAGGCAATGCAGCTGTTTCTGCTTTTTCATATTGAGTCTAATAAAAAAATTCCTCTCTTAATAAGGCAATTAATATTTATATTCATCTCCTTTGAATTAAATTGATAGCACAGAAACGAACCTAATTAACACCTGAGTAGGTCACTGAATGATCCATAATTTTTTTTAATCTCATATTATTTAAAAAAGCAGATGTAACTATACTCTTACCTCCTGATGGTAATAACTGGAACAGAGTAATAACTGGAAAAGAATAGTTTTTGCCCATAAATGGGCATTTGTCCAAATGAAGCTTAATCTGCACTGCTTTTAGCTATTTCTATACAACAGAAGGTGGTTTAAAACAAGCTAGAGATAATTTTACTCAGGAGGGAATGTGTCACCCTTTTGAGAACAAAACATCAAGCACATGGAGAACATTACTATAGCTAGTCTGTTTTTTGTAGGTTAGGTCTTTGTATTGCAAAGATTTCTCTGCAGATGTGGCTTCTGAACTTTTCAGTGCTGGCAGGTTCATGGTTTTCTCTTTTTATCAAAATATCCAGAAATTTGTGAATCCTGTCCAGTACTAAGAGGGTACTATGTGCAGAGAACATGAACATCTATTCTAGTGTAAAATTCACACATTTGCAGTCAAACTTTCCTCCCCATTTAATATGTTCTCTTCATCTTCTAATTTAGCAGTTCAGAAACAGATTTTATACCAGGTTATTTTGGTGGGGAACGTGGAGATGTAAGCACACAAATTTTGTTGTTATAACTCCAGTTAGCAGTACGTCACCACTATGAATTTTTTCTCATCCTATATATTAACAGCTGAAGTTGCATTGTCACAACAGCAAAGTCACATTGTTGGCAGAGGAATAGCAACACCAAAAAAGGTACCAGAGAACAGCAAACAAGCCAATCACTGCAGATACAGACTGAGCAACACTTGATTAAAGCGCCTTATTTCACATGCACTTGCCAAATAGGTACCAAATTCTTAACTTATGCAAATACACTGAGAAGATTATATAATCTAGCCCTTGCTGAAGCTTTGTGTCCAAATGTAGGCTGTGGACCTCTCTGAGGAAAGCTCACAGCAGGGTAGCTGCAGTACTCTCAGTGGTCCACGGTGCAGCTAATTCTAGTCTGTACTTTGCTTCAGTCAGACTGTCATGCCAGTAGAGGTGCTTATTTCTTAGAGATGGAGGCAGCTGTGCAGAATTCAATGACTAGCACTCCTGAAAGTACTATTCTCCGCCAAATTAAGTCCTTGTATATTTTGTCCTTCTGGACACTGCTTATTCAGACACCAAGCCAAGAACTGGAGCCTCAACCACTTCAGGATTCCTTTCCACTTACCTAATAAACACATCAGCAAGCCCCTTCAACCATGTGCCATCACTCTTCTTTATACTGAGCACTGAGGGGATTGAAGCTTCATGAGCTTAAAAAACCCCTTTTCTTTCAAATAGTCTCTCCAGGATCAAAGGTAACTGTGGATCTAGGGGAGGAGGCTTGGAATGCTTGCTCTTAGTTTTACCCATGTACACATCTAACTTTCTGTTCTGCTGAAGAACAACTTTTTTGCAGTCTGACTCACAAAATATGAAAACTGGATAATATTGTTTGCATGTATGCAATAACTCTCTTCATTGCCAGACTGTGCTGTGCATATTTAATTCTATTCATGCTAAGATTTTGATTTACACAAATATAACAAGTCTTTCTCTTCCCTTACATGGGTTTATGAGACTTGAGCCAAAATATTGGTGAAAGTATTGTAGAGAGATTAATATAATATGATGTTTGAAACTATGACTGGTCTCCAATCACCAGTTTTCTTCTGCATTTGAAAGATCACAATTTCAGTACTATTTTGTTCTTGATGGCTTCTTATTTAAACAATCTTTAAGACAAAGTTTAGACCTGTATATCTTGAAGACAATAGATGTTCTACCAGATGTTTTTTTACTGAGTATTTAATACAGTTAGAAGTAACAGAGAAGAATTAACAAACTCAATTTCATAGTGATAGTCATCATATCATTTCAAAGCAAAAAATATCTAAACAAGAGCTAGGAGCAGCTGTTGGTGATACTGACCAGGAACACCACCTAATAGAAAGAGCAATACAGAACACAGCCACCACTGTCAAAAGTGGCACATGACAAACAAAGTGAATTCTTTCAATTGAATCCATAATCTGGTACTTTGCAGACATATTTGTTTCAAGTCATTAGCAGTATTGTTCTGCAAAATTCTAGCCCTCTAGCCATTATTAGAAAAACAACACTTCTGCTCTCAGGGTCTTATTTTGAAATCTAATGAAATACAACTATGTGGGTTTCTGAATAATATATATGCAAGTGTAGGTAAAGACATATGTACATATTTATGCTTCCAGCTTGTTCTGAACCATCTGCCTGTTTGTTGTATGCAATGGGACTGACAGATCAATATAAAAATGTCTCTGTACTTGCTAGAAGAATACACACTACTCCGATACTACTGATTTACCAGTAAGGAAACTCTCACAAAATAAGAAAAATAAATATTACCTCCGTTATTTATCAGATTTCTGGTATAGACTTGATATTTAAAATATCTCCCCCTTTCTAAATTCAGACTATACTAGGAATGAGAGGCAATAACATAATATAGTTTACTATATTTCAAAAATAGTACATTAATTTATTTCATGAGAGATAGTTCCACATTCAACATTATCACACTTTTATTCCAAATATCAAAAGTCATTATCATCTCAACACTTTGCTGAAAAATTATAAATAAAATCCTTCTACAATTTGTTATTTTTAGGGGAATTTATACTCTTTACCAGGTTATATAAGAAACAAAGTATGATTATATTTGCTATGAACTTATTTGTAAGGTCTTTGAGCCTCCATTTGTGCAAGTCAAGAACATATTGAAAATACTTACCTGGAATCGATAAAAGGTGCCATCATCCTTCAGTGTTAGAACATGGTCGGAGATTGGAAAGAAATAGCCATGTGCTGCCATCAGAGTTCCCAAATGCAGAGCTTCAACTGTTTCAAGGAAAAAAGGAATGATAACCTTAAAAAGTTAAATAACATATTTTCAGCAGTTTAGTTTTGTTGTTAAGACTCACCTGTTATCCTGCAGATAACCACTTTGTTGTCAAAGTCCTACCATCATGAAAGAGCTGTCTTTTTCTGTGTAATATAATGATGCAACCAAAAAAACACTGCACTTAAAAAATAGCTTTTATATATCCCACTTGTAGCTGCAGTTCCACTACTTATATTGACATTAAAAGGTAGCCTTAATGTTCACTCACTTGTTCTGAAGCTGAAAACAGCTATCACCTTTACCTTGATGGTGCACCCTGCTTTTCTTCTTCAGAATAGTTTCTGATTACATGTTAAAATAGTTTATTCCAATTACATGATATCTTTCTCAGTAGCTTTATCAGAGCTACTGTAAAGGATAGAGACTTCCTCAAAACTTTATTACTGGAAAAATAGCAAAGGATGACAGGTTCCTAGAACAGTTGAGGTAGGAAGGTACTTGTGAAGGTCATCTTGTCCAACTCCCTCAATCAAGCAGAGAAACCTTAAGCTACTAGCTGAGGACCTTGTCCAAGTGTTTTTTGAAAACCTCAAAGGAGTGAGACACCACAACCCCTCTGGATAATGCCCAGATTAATATTCATCCTCTAAGAAGTGTTCATTTGTTCCTATTGCCTATCATTTGGCTTTCAGTAATGGCTATCACAGATTTGGCTTGTCCTAACTCTTCAAAACACCACTGCAGCACCCAACCAGAAGTCAAGCATCATCACACAGAAAGAAATTTGAGTCCTGACACCTGTGCTCTTGCTGACAAACACAGAAAGAGATATTCACTTATGTTTCACCCATTATTATTTTCAATGTGAGAAGGCTTATTTATTTACCCATATTTTGTTAGCATCCCAAAAAATTCCCTCCTTCACCCTTTGGTCACCTGAAGACATTGACTCACATAGGAGATACAGGAGAAGCAGAGGGACAAAAGCCAGAAAACATGTGAAAGGAACAAGAAAAGGGATCAGGACAGAACTTAACTGAGAGCACATAACCCTACAGGGTTTATTTGATACCAAATATTTCTTGTCATCCCTGTGTTTACCAAACTGATTCTTGTCCCTCCAGCCAGAACCTGAAATACAACACACCCTCTCTGACAATGAGCTCTCCACCCTCATGTAAAACTCCACAATGATGTTTAGACTTTTCTCAGTTGCAAGCCTACAAGAAATCTCTCTAACAGAAGGAAGGGAGTTGCTTTGTTCCTTGTGCCTGCGGTGTCTGTAAATTCCCGTCCAAACTTTGTCCTAATTATAAAAAGTTTATCTATTGTTGTTATTCATTCATTTCAAGCTGCTAAATATTATCCCTTGAATCAGAGATTTTGAATCAATGCTTTCTGTATTGTGTCAGTCACTGAGATTTCTTTTTATTGTTGAGTTCATATTTGAGCCTTTTAATTTTATTAAGCTTTTCTTTGTTCCTTGTATCTTATCACTATAACTTATCACCAACTCAAAAAATTCTTTTTTTTGCATGTATTATGTACCTTGGTGGAATGAGAGAAAAACAAAGAAGAAATGTGCTGACTTTTCTAGAGAAAGGCTTTCTCAGATAAGGGTGACAGGGAGCTCTGACAAAGACGAGTGCATTCTCTTTTGATTTAACCTACACTAAATTGCCTCCAGATTTTTTTCATTTGATTCCTGGATTCTGAATTGTAATCTTTTTCAAGATCACAAGGAGTTCATATTATTTCCTTTTACCCAGCAATGTTTAGAGCATATCTGGACTAGTTATGACTAACGTGTCCATTGCACTACAAGAAAGACATCAGCAAACTTTGAGTGAGTCAAGCGGTAGGTCCACCAAGATCACTAGGGCTGGAGAATGCACCCTATAAGGAGAGGCTGGAGGAGCTGGGCTTTGTCAGATTGGAAAAAAATAAGGTTTTGGAGGTGTCTAGAAGTACCTTTCCAATACCTGAAAGGAAATTGCAAAATGAGGGAGCCACAATCTTTATGGATTTGCAGGGAAATAAATAAATGAAGAAATAAATAAAAGAGAAAATGGTAATAAACCAAATCAGGTATAGTTCCGACTTTCAGCCAAGCAGCAGGAGTGGCTGCCCAGACACACTGTGTAATCTGTAGCCTTGGAGGGTTTCAAGACCTGAACAGAGATAAAGTCCAGGGCAACATGTTTGACTTTACACTGATTTGAGCAAGGAGTTGGACTAGATTTCTCCTGAGGTCCCTCTCAGCTTGAATTGAATTACAGCTCTGTGGCACTAGATGGGTCAAGCAGAAGTGGAATATAGAAGATTAAAAAGGGATGAAGACAATTGGAGAAGAAACTTTTGAAAGCTCCTGCCAGAACAGCCTATACTCCACGCAAGGCTGAATACAGTAGCAGTAAGAGTTTGTATTTCTCTCACTGACTGATTCACAAAAGCAAGTAGAGAGTCACAATAGCATCCTGTGAAAAAATAGAAAGAGTTACCTACCCTCCTTCAGAAGTCAATTACAGTTATTTAAGGTCTGAATTAGCAGCCTATATCTCTTCTCCAGTTATGTGTGGGGAGTGAGGTGATTATGCTCTTACCTCAAGCAATTTCATTCAGCTGGAATTCACACTAACTCAATGTTAAGGTATATCTTTTCCATTCAGCTACTAAGCCTTAATATGGACATATAAGCTTCTCTTTTTATCTCCTTAACTAATAGACAATTAATTTTAATTTTTAATGGTTGTCAATCCATCTGCTTGTTTCAGAATTACAAGAATATAAATGCATAAATATTCCCTTTTAGTATTCACCTAAGATCCACTGTAGCTCACACTTTGAGTGTTACAAAATTATACCCAGTGAGTAATATCCACAAGTTTGTATTCCTGTCTCACACCAGGCTGGTAGAGGGCTAATACCGATGCTCTCTGTGCAGCAGCAGTGGAACTACAACACAGAAAGAAAACTCAGCTCTCAGGAGGTTTCTAATCTCCAAGCAAGAGGCTGTCCAGTATATTACAGAGGCAACACTTTGATATCCATCTCAATTTGCTGAAATCAGACCGAGAAATAACTACTGTAAGAAGCCAATGAAGTACAACAGTAGTATTTAGGAAACAAATCCATGAGCTTGAAAAGGAAAATCAAGCCAGCAACAGACTAATCTGACATGCCTAAATTCCTAGAATTCAAATACAGACAGCTTCTATATCTTCATTCCTGCATATGAAGTTAGAGGATTTTCACTTAAGAAGCACATTTCATCTGGAAAAATGGCAAATGTAGGTTGGGAACATCAAAAACATCTATGAAGTTCATTAGATAAGATGAAAAAAGAAGTCTGAAAGAAATGTTTTTAGACATACTGGTTGCCAGGTAGATAATGTTTATTTGTATTCAGAATACTGTCGGTTTCTCTGGGTCTGGATTGAAGACACTTGAGACAGTAGTTCATGTTCAGACTCAAGTGTTTATTACTTCTTATGAGTAAAACAGGTAGTTTAAGTTCAGCAGCTTTTTATTAGAAGGCACAAAATGGCTAACAATCTCTTGTTACAAGGTCTTTTAAGACTAAACTATCCAATTAAGAACTGACATCTAGAGTATTTTCCCCTTTAACCCAATAACTGATCCCAAAGAGCCCGCAATGCGGATTTTTCTGGCCAACTAGAAAATGCCACCCAAAGGCATAAAGAAGAAGGAAGAAGAAGCATGAAAAAGAAACCCAGGACAACCCCCTGTGCCCTCCATCTTGTTTCCATCCACAACATACTAAAAAACCCAAAACCTAAATTTCTCACCAAGTGATACACCTACACTACTCTCTATAATCCATTTCCCACTTTTGTGGATTCTAATCTATCTTGAAGTCTAGAAAACGTTCTCCATGAATGAAGGTCAAAGTTAGTGCTCTCCTGGGGGTCAGGGCACCCCAGAGCAGACAGAGAAATATTCCCCATACCCTTGGTTTCCACAGAATACAAACCCAAAAAATTGGAGGAACAGAAGAAAAGAAAAAAAAAACCCTGGATTTTTAGATGGCAAGTGTACACAGATGCACACAGAAATGTGATATCTACACAACTATTATTTCGCAGTCCTCAGTCACTATGTATAAAAAACACAGAGCAAAAACAAAATCCGCAGTCACACCCAGATAGCCTCGCTGAGAAGGCATAATTCAAATGGCAGTCAGCTGCTACACAGGGAATACAAACTGCAGCCAAAGATGCCTTGTAAAAAATCTGAGGAAGACAAAGCTTCTGAAGGTATAAGCGGTAAAATGGAGTAGACTTTGGCTTCCTCAACTCGACACCTTCTTTTGAAGATATCAATTATCTGATTTAAGGTTCCAGATATTTCCTAGTAATTAAACTGTGGAAAAGTGGAGCGGCACATTCAAAAAACAAATTTACCCAAATCACTGTTTTAATTTTTATAGGTATAAATAGGAAAGTGTTGGGAGAAACAACAGCTAATGGAAGAAGAATTCCTCAGGTGAAAGACAGAAATGCATCTTTATGAGCCTGTTGCAATTCAGCAGGATACAAAATATTTTATATAAAATCAAAATACTACTTTTGGTGTAGGTTTGATTCTTAATGTGTAAAATATTGCTGGGCTAAAAGCTCAGAAAAAACTAAAAATTCCATGGTTCACTTTGCTGTTGAACTTTATTTAGTTGAGTGGGTGAAGTGAGCAACACGTGTACATAGATTGATTAGAAATCATTTCTGTGAGACAAAATATTTCCCACCATCTGCTGTGCCATTACAAGACAGTGATCTTGACAGATTAAATGTCAGTCACTTTTAATACACTTTGTTATACCAGAGTCAGATATTTTCAATGCTTTGGGACAATGTAATCTGACAAAACCAAAGGAATTAAAAACATACCCTAGTGGCTGAGTTTTGACTTTATTTTCTTTTTAAACATAGTGCAGTTTTCTTCTTACTGTATTGCATGGATTGCTGACAGTTTGTTCATCTTAAATTGCAGGGTATGATATTGGCAGAACAAGTTGTTTCTTATGATATGTCCACAGGAGGGAATTAAAGGAAGAACAAAGGAAGAACAGAAATTCTTTGTTTTTCTTTGGAATAAAGATGTGTCTGTCCTTTGAAAGCCCTTAAAGGATATGTTTTCATTGATTAGTGTGAATTCATTTTTTTTCTTACACATCTCAGGTCTATCTGTGATGTGGTATCTATATTTATTTTTACTCTGAAGTTCATAAAACACTTTATGCTATCACACCGGTATAGTCTTGCAACATCTGAAGCACCTTGCAGTAATCTCTGAGGGGGTGAGGAAAGAAAAATAGAGTATTTTCCAATTGTGCTCCACTTTCAAAAGTCCTTTTCTGGAGTCTGTTTTATGTTCTGTGTGGAAAGATTTCCTACAAGGAACACGACTTTGTGCATTTTGCATCCTTAAAATTGCTTTATGATGTAAAAAGCAGTGAAAACCCCAAACTTCCCAGTTCTCATATATTTTTAGGATCAAAAACTATTAAACAAATGAAAACCTCCCTTTCCATGAAACAATAAAGTGTTTGGTATTCTGGGTTATTTGACAAATCTAAAATCCATCACAGTACTGAAGTGCACAGCTAAGCCACACAGCAGCCTGGAAAAAGAATTAATGAGTCAGAACTTCACAAGCACACATTCATTGTAAGTGTCTAATGCCAAGACTTTATCACTTACTCTCACCTCACTCCTGCTGTCATTTCATTGCCAGTGTGAACACAAGCTGCAAAGGATTAGGGTAATAAAATACAACCTGCTTCTCAAGCTGACATAAAGCGTAGGAGAGACTCACTGTCTCGGCCTGACTTTGGTGTTTAAAGAGGAGAAGATAAACCAGATAGAAACATTCTTGAACACCCACAACACTGTAAACCACTCTCTTTTATCCCATCTGAAGGACTGAATTTTTAAGGGGAGCAGCAATTGGTGTGAGTCATTTCAAGGAGGATAAACCCAGTGGTGAAGGAAGAGGCACTATTTACCCAAACACAATTAAAACGAGATTCATACTTAATTTCAAGATAACAATCACAAACCACATTATCTATGAACAAAGCATCTTAACTAAATAGGTAGGATTTTTCTTGTGCTAGACTGTGTCTGCTGATGCCATCAATAGGGCAGAGGCTTTGGCAGGAGCTCAGCGGGTAAGGAGGAAAACCTATCAAAGATGGGCTATGAGTCGTCATCTGCCCAAGGAATGGTAATTTCCACCCTCACAGTCTGAGATGATGTGCATCATTGTTCTCAAGTCTAGGAACAATGATGCACACCTGAAACATCAACTACTTTCTTCGCAAAAATATGCAGCAAAACAGGCACTGTGACAATGATGAAAGACAGCTGGGTCTTCCTGCATCCTCCCCTTTCTGCCCCTGTCTCTGATGGGCAGTGTGGTTTGCCCTAAGATAAGAACAGCAGGTGGGTATTTCAGGGGGAATTTCTGGATGCTCACATGATTAGTGTATTCCAGCGATGGGGAAATGAGATGCTTGTGAGTGACTTTCATCTACATCAGCCTGCGAGAGGGTGCAAAATGCTTTTGGAGACTGGTCAAACTGGGCAAACTGGTCTTCCAAGGCTGGACACAGTTTCTGGGTAGAAACTCCCCCCAGCAGATATTCTGAAAGAGTACATCCAGCCCAAAGGTGAAGAACACTTTAGGATGGGTGACTAAAATGCACTAAATCCAGTCAAAAGCAGAGATAAAATCCTGGAGTAGCAACATTTATGCTTTGTTGCTTTGTAGTTGTGAATTCTGCAAAGCCAAAGACTGCAAACCTGTACATTTCTAGCTGCACCTCCTTATATTATACGCCTTTAAAAATCAAATGTTGACCAAATCTGAGACTAAGTAGACTCAGCTGCATCCAGGCTTGTCCGAGAAGTTTAAAAAGTAGGAGCATCTTACTGGCTCAACAAGAAGGACCACAGCCTGATTATACTAATCCACTGTAGTGGATGACACAGCTGGTATTTAAATATTGCATTGGCAAGATTTAGATACTGCATTAGCAATAAATCTGGTCATAATCATCTACATAATCACAATGTCCTACTTTTCATGCCTGATTAAGAACATTTTCTTGATTACTCTGCTATAGGGACACTTGCCTTATGTGCTCATAGAATGTGGGTGAATGGGGGGACTGACCTAAATCTGAAAACTTTTATCCAGATAAGATCAACAGAAGATATCTCACCATCAAAGACTGAAGTAAAGGGGAAGTTGGCCCACAGTTTCTGAAAAGAACAAAACAAAAATAAAGCAAAACACCTTTATTCGCTCACAGGAAAGGAAAAAAAAAAAAGAAATTATCACATTGGAGGGGGGAAAAAGTAGTCCTTGAAAAAGAAGCTGCATCTCCCAGCTAGAAACATACAAACCCTCAATTTTATAACTTTTTAAGTATTACCTGTTAATTTTCTTATGTGATTGTTTCCCACTGCATTTCAGCTCACTACATATTAACTGCTATGTCCTATTAAAGTCTGCTTTTATTCTCTTAATAAATTTGTATCTTGAAAAGCAGATGCCTGAGATGTCAAAATGCAATGACTTGAGGTGATAACCAAAGCTTTCTTGTTATCAAAAAATAAAAAGAAAAAAAAATTTGAAGTCGCAACATTAGGTGTCAAGAAACAGACAAACGAGGAGTGAGGTGCTGGCATTGAGCAGTGCTATAACTTCACCTCTGGAATATTTGTTTGTGGTGTTTGTTTAACAAACTGGAAACGCGCTGCTACAGAGGCTGGAAGAAATCCATCCAAGCTGTAACCAACAGGTAGACTTAATTACCAGACAAAACCGAACATGGCACAAATTGGTAACTAGATTTTGTCACAGTTCATCCAGTATGCAGTCACGAAAAGCAGCCTGAAAATGTTTAGAATTGCCTTCATAGTTTCCCTGTCATCTCCAGCCTCAATTTTTTAAAGTACCTATCAATATCACACCAGCAATCGGGCCTTCCATTGGTGGAATCTAGTGCTGTACAAATGAAAGTCAGCATTTATTAAACTTCTCCTCTATTTTCACTATTACTACTCTTTGATCTTTTCTATTTTCAGTTTTGTAGAAATTACAGACTTTTTGCTCTTCTATCACTGATATCTGTTGTCTCTTCAAATCAAAATGATAGAAGGGTGAATTCCAAACTCCTTTGAAGTATGGGTTTCCTGTTTTTCCTTCTGGGTCTTCCTCTAAAACTGCAACTTTTTGGTTTAAGCTTTGATTCCCATGCTTCTCTAAGGCAAAATAGAGGAAATCAAAATCTGTGTGTCTTGTTTTCCCTAATGACTCTCTGAACTTATCTCTGTAAGATATTTCTGAACACTTCACTCATTCCCTCCTCCAGTGTGAAACTCTGAGCTAATATTTAAAGTCATATAAAGTGCACCCTTCTGAGCAAACCTGCTAAAGACAAAAACCAAAATTTTACAAAAATTCCAATTACTGCAAATACACTACTTTCGAGAATTCCTTCAGATGAAATCTTGCTCCACAGTTTCAAGCATCTGTAAAAGACCCAAAATACTGGGCATAGACTACTTCTGCTCAGTATTACAATTATTATGCTATTATTTCAGGGGTTTTTGTATACTCTTTGCCAGTCACTGCTAGCACACCAGATCTTACTACTTTTCTCGCCCCCAGTGGCTGAATCTACAGATACGTGACGAAATTATTTGGCTGCAAATGTTCAGTGGGGAAGCATGTGATTCATTCTCCACATGACACCCAAGAATTTGTGCATGTTAGTATCAGCCAGGAAAGGTACTTTACATCACAGTTCCCTTTGACACGGTGCTTTCCCGGCCACAGCACAGCACCATTGCTTCTTCCCTTCTTTGACACGCTCAAAGGAAGGCACAACTGCCCACTCAGTCAGCTCTGCTTGGACACCACAAGCACTGGAGCATTTAGAAAAGCACATTCCAGGCACATGACCAATAGGCACTGCCACAGACAGCTTTATATCTGGGATGGGGTTTGAAAGGAGGACACCTGTCTTTAAGGTTTGGCAGATGTGGGGCGTGTGAATAACTAGTGTGGTTGATGCACCACTTGGATTCGTGTCTAACAAATACAAAACATAAGTGCAGGCATTTTCAGTGCACAAAATATTTGTTCAGAAAGATAACATTTGTACAGAAGATAATATTGTTGAATCAGAGGGACATCAGCTAGCAGGGAGGTTGTGAAGTTGGGTGAGGGAAGAAATAGGTAGCACTGACTCTCACAGTGATTACTATTGGTCAAGATGAATCATGACACTTTTTTTAGTCTCTACGTCTGTTGTGATATGAATTGCTATTGCACCAACCACTAACTTTGTGTCATTGTCATGCATTGCTATCATAATCACAAAACACCCACTTATGACCAAGCAGTTCAGAAAATACAAAGAACACACAGCAGCCACAGCTAGAAAAATAACTGCCTCTTTTACTGCACTCAATTCTAAAAAGAAAACAATTCTCTTTATAACATTTTTCATACATCCAGCAAACTGAGAGCATAAAATACTGAAAATAATGTACTTTTTTTTTTTTTTTCTGTGGGAAGTGTTGTGATTTTTAAAGTCCACGAGGATTTAACAGCTTTACAAGTAAATTGGTGTCATTGAGACACACATCAAGAAAAAATGCCATCAAAGCTCAGGAAGGGTAACAACAAAGAATGTGGAGGTGGCTTTTCTGAAGAACAACATGCCACTTCCTATGTGATCAGATTCAGTTATCTGGGATGCACATACACAAGAATCCCCAAGGTAGTTATTACAAACAGGATCACTTTTTGAGAGTTTTCTTAGTGAAATTTCTAATGTTGCAAAATCTATTTTATACCATCCTTGTTCCTATTATCATAACTCCCACTCCTAGTGCTCACTTCTCCCCTTTGCAATGGATTTACACAGATAATTATAGAGAACTATCAGTTCAGCCAAACTCTGCTATTAAAAATAAAGAAATACTGACAGATATTAACCAGCAAAAACAGCTCAGTGAAAACTCTTTCATAAGTGCCTTTTTTCCCACAAAAAGAGAAGCCTCAATGAATGACCTATTTCTTCTCTAGTAACAGAATCTAAATGTAGAAGGAAGAGATGGGACTGATGAGAACACCAGTAGCAAAAACTATCAAAGTCTTTAAAATAAATTGATAAAATGAACAGAAGTATCTGGTTCAAAATAATGGTCAATCTGTGTTTTATGGCAAGTTAAATATTAAATGGCTGAACTGTTAGCCATAGTGTGCCACTTATAATTTAATTATCCTCAGTACCGAAGGAAAAAAGTTGAAAGATATGTCCTTAGGTTTTAGAAAGACATCCAGGGGAAATATGAGGGGAAAAAAGAATGTACAAAACAGACACTCATATAGACAACACATTAGGGACTATAATAAAGGATAGAAGGAATGAAAATAAAGATAAATGCAACAAAAAGGGAAGATTCAGGATGATATTTGTTGCTGGATACATCTCACAACTCTGTGAGTGTTTCTATGTGGACATAGAGAACATTCAAGGTTATGAAAATCTGGTTGACATATTATCTTGGATTCCCAGGGAGCTCTTGTCATGATTCTGTCAAATGTTTTCTAAAGGTATTAAGCAGATCATGAGAAAAGCAATAGGTAGAAAGGAGGGAATAAAGGTTAGGCACAGCAGGTCAGTTATTGCACTAAATTGTGCAATATTACACTGAAATAATAATATTACACTGAAGTGGGGTAACCACAGTAACTGTTTAATAGGTCCTGGACTGTTCAGGATAATCCTAAATTATCTACAGAAGGGTGTGAATGATGAAATTACATCAGATATAAAATTTACTGAAAGTATAACATTACTGAAGTCAGCAAAAAGTGAGTTGTGAGGAGATAATGTAAAACTACATGATCCTGATTCATTATACAACAAAACAACATTGAAAAGGAATTTTGATAAATACTAAACATTTTAGATATGAACCTTCCCAATTGTACATGCCCAGTAAGTGGCTGCTAGGTAACTGCTGCTGCTCAGGGTGAACTAGAGGTGTTTTTCTGAGCCTACACTGCAAGAAAGATTTTGAGGTGCTGGAGCATGTCCAGAGAAAAGCACCAGAGCTGGTGAAGGGTCTGGAGCACAAGTCCTATGAAGAGTGGCTGAGGGAGCTGGGGGTGTTGAGCCTGGAGATAAAGAGTATTAGAGTGACCTTATCACTCTGTGCAACTGCCTGAAAGGTGGCTGCAGTCAGGGGTGGGCCAGCTTCTTCCTCCAAGTAACAACCAACTAACAAGCAAATAATCTCAAATTACACAAGGCGGGATTTTGACTGGAAACACTTTTTCACAGAAAGGGTTGTCAATTGGAGCAGGTTGCCCAGGTAAGTATTGATTCACCATCTCCAGAGGTATTTAAAAGATGCATAGATGTGGAACTTAGGGACATGGTTTAGTGATGGATTTGGCAATGCTGGATTAATGGTTGCACACAATGATCTTAGAGGTCTTTTCAAACTATAATGAGTTGGTTCCTATGATTTGGTTCCACGGTTACCATGCTATAGTAGCCGCTTCTTATATTTTTTGTGTTTTTTTTTTTTTTATTCATGCTAGAGATTATATTTGATGACATAAATAATTCCAAAATTTCAAGAGGCAGATATTTAACATTTCTGATAAGCTTAAAGGCTATTAAAAGGTTAAGTTTTCCAGTTTATAAAGTAGATATTATGAAGTATTATAATAAGAAGCATTATAAAGTAGATAGTAATTAGGAAGCAAATTTTCAAAAGGGAGTGTAAACTACTTGTAACAATTTCTGCATGGCTAACTGAGGTGAATAGAGTCTTTTTATGATTTTTTTTAATTAATTTAAGCCTCAGACTTAGTGAGAAAAGTAGTTTTCTAGCACCTATAAAAATAAAATTCTATTGACACTAGATATTTTATACTTTGTGGTTCCAAGGGTTCTGGAGACAAATGCAGTCTTGCAGCTACAAAACCAGAGTCAACATGGCTCTCGTCATCCACTCCACAACACAAACAATTAAAATCCTGATAATTTGTGGAATTTGAGTAGATGACTGCATGAAACAGTGAAATTTGAAAAAGGGAGAAACATTAGAGGAAGAACATTTGAATGTAGAAGAACACATGGATTAGATCCAACCACCAAACATAAAGAAATGAGAACCAGAAGATTCCATGCAGCAAAATTGGTGTGAACCATGGAGATTAACAAAGGGAGAGGAGAGGAGAGGAGAGGAGAGGAGAGGAGATATTGAAAAAAATGACCGAGTGCCTAGGGAATATTAATCTGTCCAAGATGAAATGGCAAGCAATGTCCTTGCGCAGTAAATGTTGGACTGTCACTGTGCCCCTGTGTGTAGAGCAGTATTTCTCTTATTGTGCTGCAAAAAAAAAAAAAAACCTTAAAATACTCCTTAGGTCAATTATTAACAAAATCAAGAGAAAGCCTCACACTAACCTTCTAGTCATCAAATACTACATATGACATGTAAATATCAAAACATTTTTGTTTACTTGACTATAAATAGCTGCAGCAGCTGTCAGCAAGATGAAATAGGATTTCAACTCCTTTTATTCAATTAAATTGGCCAGATTTAAAATCTCACTTCCACCTACTTGCATTTTCCATTACTATGTAACACAGTTCTTTGGCAAACAAGGAAGCAGAAATCTAATGAAGTCTCTAGACAGTTATTTAGCTGCTTTTAATTAATTATGCCAGTGTGAATTGGGAATTAGTAAATGTTCTTCCTCTTAAACCTCCAAAACTTGGTATCACAGAGGTTCAGAAGGAGGCTGTCAAACAGTAAGAAAACCACAAAAATTCCTAGTAACTTTAGTACAAATAAAATAATTTATTAAGAAGGTTGTTATAATTCAACTTATGCAATTAAATTATTTATTTATTTCTAAAAGTTATCAGAGTTCTCTCTAAAACAGCATACTTTGCCCTAACTTCATGGCTAAAGATTTTAATTGTGTAATTTAGATTATGTCCTAATTTGTTCTGTGACAGGATGAAAATAATTCCTTCAAATGGTGCAACAGAGCATCTGAAGTTTTTTCCAAAGAAATTACTTAAAATTAAAGTGCACTGATGTGTGCTTCTCTCATCTTGATCAGGTAATATTTTTACAATTAACTTTTTATCTCAGTAGGCTTGTTCAGACTTATTTTTGTAATCAGTATTCTCAGTACTTTTTTTCATCCTTTTCTCTCCATAAAGACTCTCAAAGACCTCAGTGGAATAAAGCCCATGCTGCCTACTGAATTGTATGCTGATTGTTGGTTTGTTTCAATTTTTAAAACCTAATTGAGTATCAGACACTGGAGGTTTTAATATTAAAGGCAGTATTATTTCCTGTTAAAATAAATATCTTTGAAGTCAGACCATGGAAGTCAGCACCAGGGCTAGTATCAAGAAAAACTAAAATTTAAAAAATTCAGTTGATGCCTTGCTTTTAATCAGAGATAAGGAAGCATCAATAGAGATCTGTTTTATACAGAAAATGTGTATATCACACAAGTTATAGATGAATCATAGAATTATAGCACTGTTAGGGTTGGAAGAAACCTTAAATTTCATCTAGTGTCAACCCTGCTGAAATGGTCAGGGACACTTTTCAGTAGGTCAGGTTGCCCAAAGCCAAAAGAGATGCTTTCTGAATCAGTATTCTATTGACAATATCAGACAGGCTGGTCACAGAACCAACTTTACAGGACACGTGTACTTTGTCATACCAATACCTAGTACTATCATTTTATTTTTACAATCATTTTATTGTACAGAAAATTATGCTAGACAGCAGCAAATTCCATACTTGTCATCTTTACCCATTACTTCAAGATGCACATTTATGTATAAATTAAACAGACAAAATTCATTTATACTTCCCAGGTAATTCAAATGTTTATAAAATGTCTTAATTACTAAGGGGAAAAAGCATGAACTATTTTTATGAAATCTTGCAAAATAATGCCTCCTTAAGAAAATAACAAAGGAGGAATTTATTTAGTCATGCTTAGCATGATAAAACAGTTGTAATATTTTGACCTATCAGGCTATGTGAAGGAAACACTTTGTCACCAATACCATGGTAACATACCTTGAATCAATACCAGTCACAGAATTTGAATCTTCTCAATAAGAGTAAAAAACTGTGGTTTTTTAATCAGATCTCACAGTACCAAAAAGATCAGAAGAAATGACTGCTCCACCAAAGAAAATTGAAAATGAGTGCTGATGTAACCTATCACCTACCTACAACTGAGATAATCAAATGGCCAAACTAGGAACATATTAATAACTTTCAAAAGTGACTACATGGAAATGAGACTGTTCAAACAGTACAGGCACATTTGCAGAAAAAACATCTCACAGCAGGTGGCTGTGCAGGCCTGTGTGCTCTTGGAAACACTCCTAACACATGCAGTCTACACAGGATAATATATACTAATCTGGAAGAAGCTTCAGTGGAAAAAAACATTAAATCCATTAAATCTGATATATCCTATCACAATTGAATTGAAGACATTACACTTCTGTTCACCATTTACAAAATCTCTCTAAAGGCTTTGGGCAAATAAAACACTCTCCTCACGCGAACATTTACCATTGCACTCCTGGAACCTCAGGAGTGGCTAGAAGCCCACTGATTGTCACACACAGGTAAGTACCCCCTATCCTGCTTGTAATTATAGGAAACCTGACCCATACATTTTTTGCATGAGTCTTACAATGGTAATATTATTGGTACTAAAGGAGTGTCTGTAAATTCTGACATTATTACACTGAAATGTTACAGGATCTGACAAGGTTAGATCAAATTCACCCAGTAGAAGAAAGTTGGGAAGTTTGTTACACTAGAATTTATGAAGGTTTGTGAGGTTTGCTATGGAACAAAATGTGCCTGAATTTCTATCAGGCATATGAAAAATGAGAGTGTTTGATGTCCCTGGGTTCCCAGTATGAGGGGTATGGTAGGCAGGCAGTATAAATTACTTTTATTGGGGTTTTGGGTTGTTTATTTTTTTTTTTAAGTCAAGATAATAAAAGTAGAGCATTCTACTCTTGCTTCACTTCCACAGGTTTTGATTAACGCAAAGACTGCAAAAATAAACATGACCTTTCCATTCTCTTCTTCATTCATTCTCATAAGAGACTCTTTTCTCTGTTAGCAATCTCTGGAAGCACCTCCCCTTTGTTTGCAGCTCTCTGCTGCTGTTTCCCAAATGGCAATTGTTTAGAACATCTTGTCTGGCTCCTGTTCTAGCTTTCTGCATATCAGTGGGGAAAGGATAAAACTGAGAACTGAACAATTTTTCAAGTAAACTTTCATAAACTCAAATAAAAGCCCCAGATTTTTTCTTCTAACTCTTTCAAACAAGTGCTGTGTATTTTCAAGGTCATTATTAGCACACCAGCTGCTAGAGAGAGACTTTACTAAAGAGGGAAAATGAAGAAACATAAACAGATGTTGTGCTACTGAGCCCTCCCTTTTTATTGCACTGGCTCAGCAACCACAGTTCACATGGATGCTGATGGGCATCTAGTTACAAATTAGCTACACCAGTTATGTGAAAAGACTACATACAAATGGTGAGAACTGAAACTGAAAAATCACAGAAGGGTGTAAAAATCAAGGTAGTCTTTTTTTATAACTATAGAACTTAGATTTAGTCATATATATTTTTTACTTCAGTGAATGATGTCCAAGAGCAATAGCAAACTACTTCAACAGGCTGCCTAAATGAGCTGGAACAAAGCAATGTGAATGCAGAGGTTAAGCACTCTGGAGCAGCTGCAGTGGCTCTGCTGGAGCAACCATTCAATAAAGAAGTCCCTCCAGCCAAATTCAGCTGGTTGGCAGCTATGAGAAAATTAAATAAGCAACACTCAGGAATAAAGGTACTTTAAAGGAACACAAGGATTATGTCTAAATATATTATCTACGCTTAAAGGCATTTTCTGGGATATCTAGATGAAAATTATTCATGGGATGCCTGGAAATTAGTCTCTGTGAATAACACCATTTCTTTGTGAAAAGACTGGAAAACTCATACAGTTCCTTCTCCTTTTGGAGACAACAGCATGATTTACTATTAAAATGTTGAATATTAGGGAATAGAGAAATCAAGTGTTTGCTGAAAGGACATTGAAGAAATCAGCGCAAGAACCAAGTTCAGGACTACACCCTTGGGAATTTGAGCTGATACCTTTAAATCATTTACCCTTTTTGTTCTATTTTTCCCACTATGGATTAAAGGAACTTCACTATCTGATGTGGTCGGTCTGGTGCATTTCACGTCATTAATGACCACTTTAAAAAAGAAAACACAATGTAGAAAAACAGAATAGATTTTCCACATTAAGAGTAATTGGCAACATCAGTGAAGCGTCAGCACTTACCCTGTAACGGTCAATTCGACAACACATGTCCAAGTGCCAAACCACAAGCCCTTACAATTCTGTAAACTCAATTAATTTCTTCGTTTCAGGTTGAGATCATGCTTATATTTATGCCTGAATAAAACTTCCCCATTAAAAATAACTTGGAAAATTTCTGTTCCTTAAAATTTTACAGATGAATTGTAGGCTGAAACAAACATTTTTTTTAACTACATATTGAGTAGCAAACAATGTAACAGCAACTGTACGTTGCATTGTGCACAGCTATTCTGGGCACAAGCTCTGCTCCACTGAAATAACTTCAAATCTGGTACAAATTAGCAGAATCCACCTATCATCTCCAGTTTATTTTCTTGATGGATATCTACTGCAGCAAGCCAGAATCTTTCAAATATTCAACTGAAAATTATTTTCAATTTATTTAAAATTTGAATGATTTTATTGACTGGCAGTTTACAAGTTCCAACTTGGTACTACTTTTTGCTAAATTGCTGTTTCCAGGTGAAAGCTTTAGACTTATTAACACACCAAAGAAAATGTTGCTGTCAGGCCTTCTTCTGCCTTATGTTCTCCCACTATCCATAATGCTGCCTACTTCATTCTCACTTAAATGCTGTTGGAGTTGAATTCCCTAGGCAAATAAAGGAAAAAAATGCATTTCAAAATATTACTTCTTTATATATAAAGTGTGGTAGCACCACTTTCTTCTTACTAGTTCTGTGTTTTATTAAAGAGCAAGTTGACTGTAAGAGTTAGATATTTTCACCCTGGAGAACAGAAGGCTCAGGATGGGACCTCATCGCATTTTTCCAGTTCTTAGAGGACAGAAATTCTCTTCAGAGGGAGCCACACTGAGAGGATAAGGGTGCAATGAATACAAGTTGCATGGAGAGAGGTTTCATCTATTCAATTTTTTTACAGTGAGAACCATCACTGGATGTGGTGGAGGTCCCAACAGTGGCAGTGTTCAGGATGAGAGAAGACAGAGTCCTCAGTAACCTCACCCAGGCTTGCCCCTCCATGAAAGTCTGGACCACCTGATCTTCTGAGGTTCCTTCTAACCTGAGGACTCTTCTGTGAATCTCTCTACTTACCCCTTAAATCACAATTTACCTGCCTTTCTTGCATGACTACTTGCACAGCTTTGCACTGGTAGGTAAGGTGTGCGAGTAGTCCTTACATTTTTCTGGACAGAGTAGAAAATACTCTTAAAATATGCTGTCCAATCTACCTTATGTTGTTCTTCCAGGTACGTGGCTGATATCAGATTTAGACAGAGATGACAATTTTCAGTGCAAACTAAGGCATTATTTATTTCTGCCTCACAAAACTGCATAGCTTCACAAGTGATTTGTAGCAGGACCCTACAGGGTAGTTTTAAAAAACTGATTTAAACCTGATACACAGGTAAAAAGCAATCAGAAGACACTGGAAATCCAAATTACAGTGACAAGAGATTGCAGAAATTAAGGGCTTTTTCACATGAGGTTCTAGATTGACTTGTCCAGAACTGAAATGAAAAACAAGACACTTATGGATTTTGAAAAAAACCAGAACATTTTCAGAAGTTCTGTCATGTGAAAAGCTCTTGCTCACCATCTGTCAAGTTCACTGTCATCTGGCAATTCTGAACATTACCCAAAGGAAGCATTTAGGGCTATTTGTTTTCTGAAGATCAGAATTTAACCAGCTCCAGATAGCTGACTTTGGACTAGGACCAAAATACATAAGACATTTTTGTCATTGTGGGTAGGTTTTTTTCCATCCATGTAATCTGAGAGGATAAAACTCAGCTTCAGTAAAATTACTGTGGTGTTTTGGTTACATGTGTTAGTAGTTTGTGTGTTTGTTTAATTTTAATTGGATAAGAACACAAGGAACCAAGGAGACGTTTTCTGTTTAGCAGAAGCTTTTTCTATTCCAAATTTTGCAACAAGCAGGTAATCTGAATGACAAGCTATTCCAGTATTGCAGTTCTGGTTCGACAAATAAAGGTTAAGCTTCCATGTCAAATAAATGCAGCCTAAAAATCTTTCAAGCTCTCGTAAATACAGATAGGTGAGTGTTTTGTAGCTGACAACTGAGAAATGCAATATCACACTTAGGTCACGCGAAGCCTCCACATTTTCTCCAGGAAGCAAGCATACAACACTGTTCAAAGTTAGCTAAAAACGTAGTCATCTCTCTCACATAGCATGTCAATATGTTGTGAACTGACTACTTCCAAATAACAGATTATGTATTGTTAGTTCTTCGTTGCTCAAGTCGCAATTTTAAAAACAGTGATTTTCCTTTCTGCAACGATCATACTTTGAGTTCTAATTTGACAGAAAAACACATCTTAAAAATAAAGAAAAAAATTACTCCCAAAAATGCAAAAAAATCCACCAACCGAAAGCAAGAAAAAAACCAATTTTTAATAAAATCTATAATTTTTAAAGACGGACGATTATTTTTCCTCTAATCAAAAGAAAATGGGAACCTCCATACAGTATTTTATTTCTACAATTCAGCATTTTCTACTAAAAATCATTCCTTTATGGAAAATTTCTAATCAGGTAACTAGATTCTTGTAAATCTGGGAAATAAATAACAGCTAAATAACAAAACTGTGTTTCCTGCTGGGCATACAAGATACCAAGGCAGAGTTTGGAACCAAACCCTTACTTTCATGTTGCAACCCAGCTGATCAAGCAATCAACTGTTCTTCCTAATTTCCTCATTTCAGGGATTTTATTTGAATTTCATTTTCCATTTAAGATGCTATAGAAATGTCCAAATTTAAGATTAGCTTTTGTTAACAGTGCAAGAATGTATTTTAATAGTTCTATTTATTTTTTGTGTATTGAAAAATTCAGTAAGAAAAGAGCTTGTATTTAACAAACTATTTAGCATAACACTGAGTAAATTCCTCATGCACTCAAACACATTTTCTACCAAAGAACTATAATTATCACTCTCATATTGTTTCCTGATACCTGCTGCAATAAAATGGATAATCAAAATCCTCAGTATGTTAGTATAGGTTTCTAAGATTTTAAGTCTGTTTAGCTATTGAAATTGTATTGGTCCAATGTTGTGTCTTGGCATTCCCACCGCAGCAGAAAACAAAGTCAGGTCCAATAATTTTGAAAAAACAAACTAGAATTTGAAGATGAGAAAACAAGAGAAATTACCTGGATCTTCTATTGATAAGTTCTTCGTTAACCATTGAACAATATCTGAACCTAGGAGCAAAAGAAAAGGCATTTATAGGTTAGTACGTTTTCTCTCACTATTCTTCAGATCCCTGAAGGCAGTTCATATTGTTCTTCCATGAAAGAGATGTACATTTTTTGCTCAGTCTGTCTAGAAAAAAAACCACTGGTCATTCTATTTTAGTTTAGTTTCTTTTTTTAGCTTTGTTTTAGCAGTGGAAGGTAGAACTTCTTTCTTTAGGCTGAGACTTACAAAAAGTAAGAGAAGTGCATTAAGTGTGCAATAGTAATCTTCATTTTAAAAATTATACTACCGCAAAATGCACATAGAAAAACACTTTATTAATTAAAGTTTCCCCACTCCCTGTGCACCCCACCCCCCACCCCTTAAAAATTAGTTTACCAGTAAAGGCAAAGTTACCTACATATGGACTACCAGCATATCAAATTCCACCTCATGGCTAAGCTCTTGACAAAATTCATATTTCCCTCGGTGCTGAAGTGCTTTCCTTACCACTCCAGTCTCCCTTGCTCTCTCTATCCATTCATTTACTGGATATCTTTTCCTTTCTATTTAATTTCTTGCCTTATTTTAAGATCCCATGCTATTGCTTACCTCTTAACACCTTTGATACCAGATTTCTTCCTGCCTTTCACACTGAGTATCCTTCCAACCTCACCTCCTAATTCCCAACCCATCTGCTCCTCTTGGACATGCACTGCTATCAATTGCACTTCTATCACACTTTGTACTTCATGCCACAAGCTGAACTCAGCCTTGTATTTCAGATAGAAAGCTACAGTTGAACTTTACCCACTGCAATTTGCAAAATAAATTATGAAGCATTGCTGCAGACAAAAAAAAAAAAAAAAAAAAAAACCCACCCAACAAAAAATAAAAAAAAAAGCCCCCCACATTCATAATTTGAGCAACTTAAAATAACCAAACTGGCTTAGAGGGAAAATGGGTGAAACACTGAGGGATGTTACATCTATGCTCTTCATATTTCCTGATATCTGCAATTCAGACAAGCAATGTAATAGAGAGGGATGTCACATATTTCCTTCCCACCAAGCATAATAACAAAACTCTTTTATAAACCTGAAATTTAAAACAATAATAAAAATCTATACAACTTACACAAATATAAACCAAATCAAAACAATAAAATCTCTTGAATGCACCATAGTATATAAAATTAGAATGTGAAGTATATTTGCCCTGTCACTCCATAGAGTCAATTTCTTCCTGTATTTTACATACTGCATAATTTTCTTTGCTTTCCTTAAGGCAATGAAAACAGTATTTTAAAAAGGCATTTCAGAAAAGAAAGGGAAATTTGCTTCTCCTTCTAGCTTTTATTCTATTACACTTAGTGAATAGCTTTATCATGCATTTTACAAAGCCTCATTGATTATATCATAGCCTTCCATGTGTGCATGCATTGCAAACTTGATTACATAGCAGTAAAAATATCTAGAGACTTAACAACCATGTCCAGAGCAAGCATTTTTCATTGCTATGTTATATGTCTAAATCTTGAGAGATTTTAAACTGCAGTGGCAGAGTTTCTCATAATATTTACATGGCTGTATTCCTTAAATGAAGGAATTTACCTTTGCATGCTGTTGGAGGTATACAAAATGTTTCAGACAGATATTCCTACCTCAAAAATATTTTATTTTTTTAAATACAATTTTAATCCTTTTTTTGCACATATGAAATTTACAAGGTTGACACTGAAAAAAGAATTTTAGTTTAATATAAGATGAAACTTCATAAACCTCAATGACGCAGTTCCAAGCATAGCTATATTTTTCTATCAGCTGACTAGAGAAGTTAGTCAGCCCTAAATATTTTCCTAAATCTTCAAAAATCAAAGACAAAAATTAGAAAAACGAAATTACATTTTGAAAACTGATTTTTAACTTTGTCTTCTTTCAAACCTCTCTGGTATCATATGAGAAGAAGTTTTCTATGATTTTCATCTCGCCTGCAAAGGCTTTTTCCGTTTTGCCTCTTTTGAAAACATTTACAGCGACATGCTGTATTCCTCAGTCCTCAGCTCCTGGCCTCACATTTGAGTACACACGGTCTGCACATCAGAAATTTCACCTCCATATGTTCCAGTGTCCTTTGGCTTATTATAAATAATAGTGGGAAATCTACTTTCTTGAAAATGGCACCATCTGATTATGAAAGTTCATTAATGCTCTATTCACACTTTACCCCGAAGCCATTGCCCTGGCACATGAAAGCCTGGACAGAGTTTAAGCCAGCTGTTGCTTTCTAACACACTGATGATTTCAGAGGTATGGCTTCCATGACAGATGAGTAAATAGCAGCATCAACACTCTCCTTCTAGAGTAAAGGCTATTGAAGCAAAACAAACTTGCAATTTGTCATATGGCAAGTGAGAAATGCATCAGTTCATATTCCTTTGGGAGATCTTGGGGCCTACTCTAGTCCTAAAATAATAAAGGTATTTACTTGTAGAGTTCGCTGGGTGTTTTTGTAGCTACTAGTTTTAACATCTAATCAACAATACTGTTTCCCTTACTTATTCTTGTGTCCTTTTCTAAGGTTTATTGCTTATGCAAATGTGTTTCTAAAAGCAAAACCATTACTCTAATTTCTTATCTCAGGAAAAAAAAAAAAAAAAAACAAAAAAACAAGGCAGCAAAACAGGTGAAAACAGGACAATAATACTTCCTGTGAACGGAGCTTTGAAAAAATCTGACCAGTAAATTCATGACAGTTTTCATACATGACACTTCACATCTACAGGAGTTATGATTCAAGACTATAAACTTCATTATTTGTAAACAAGAAGTAATACTTATAGAATGAAAAATCTTTAACCTTCAAGCCTGATTCTGTGTTATCACCAGAAATCTAGCAAAAAGACAAGCTAGTCAGATGACATAAATTTCATGGAAGCCACTGCCTTGGTACTGGACTCACCTGAAAAGGAAAAGTTCAACAATCCAAAATAGAAAGTGTTTGCTGTGCCAGATACTCAGTTTCTGTATACTGTTTAATGTGTGATATCAAAGACCCAGCTATAACATTGTCAAAGCAGATTCTCAAGTTCTCCAGGTCTCCCTGTCTCACTTCCAGCAAGCAGCAAAAAAAGGCAAGTTGGCTATTAGATTTGCAAAGTGCAGAAAACTTCAGTCAAACTGCCAACTAAATTTTGAAATCCTAGAAACACCTTCAGCTGTCATGCCAATTTATAAAGAAAAAAAAAAAAAAAAAAAAAAAAAAAAAAAATTGGACAAGGCTAAGCAATAATTTTAATAATATCTTAAAGCTAGCAAAAGGAGAAAACAGTTGAAAAAAGGGAGTTTTTTAGACTTAGAACCTGAAAGCCAAGAGTGAGATTCCTTGAATGCCTGCACCTATCCTGATACAGGCAATGAAATTCACAAGATCTTACTCAAGTTCAAAAAAAAAGACAGACTTTAATCTTCTTTAAAGAAATAGGCAAAACCACATCTATATTCATATACAAATGAAAAAGACTCAGTCATGTTCTTTGCAAAATGTACTTGCTGAAGATTCTACAAGTGATTAATTTTAAATGAAATGGTCCAAAAATAGCTGCTGCTGAGGCTGTCACAGCATTTTAAGAAAATATTTTTGAGGAAAGCATGTTCTCTGCACTCTGCAATAGTAATTTCCAAGTCAAAGTCATAAAGGCCAGGGCAATACTAAGGTTACCTTTCAGAGAAAATCACCTATTCTAAACAAGTCCTTACAGAATACATTTTCAAAAAGTGCTGGTTCTGACCTATACAAAATTTCACAGGAATTATAAATCAAATTTTTGTTATGCATAGGTGCAGTGAGCCATGTAAGCCTTGATCTGACAGGAAAAAAGATATGACAGTAGTACTGCAAAAGAAAAGCAAAATTCAAAATGCTCTTTTTCAAAATTCAAAAACATATCTAGTGGAAGAAGAGACAGCTTCAAGAAAGTCCATTTTATTAATCAGAATCACAAACTAATAGACCACTGAGAAACTTAATTCAATGATTTTTGACTTCATAAAGACATTGCTTCAACCTTGCAAAGCAAATAGTCTTTTGCTGTTGATATCTTGGTTTAGTAACTGAAACCTATTCTTCTTTTTGCTTTTAGACATCGGAGTATCTGCAGATAAAGAGGGAAAGCAATGCATGAAGCTCCCCTGCATTGCTGATAGCAAGAGAGAGGGTTTTGTTGTTGACAATCAAGGCTTTTGTCATCTGAGCTCTCAAGAGCAACAAAACCATGATGGTTATGTTTGCCCAGCACTGTGAAATCTGGGCAGCTGGGCCTGTTTGGTGCTGAGAGGCAGGAGCCGATCATCCGGGTGCTCTCTCAAGGGAGCCTTGAGGTTGGCTGGCTCAGCTTCAGTCCTTCACTACCCCCTAGCCTTGAGAACCTGGAGAATTTTTTGCAGGGCAGCTCACAGTACAGAAAACTTAATAAATATGACTCTAGAAAATATCACTGTCTAAATTTAAGACAAAACTACTACTAAATTAGCAAAAAAACTCAACACTGTATTTCCACTATTTATCTTTATTTTTTATATTGAGAAACGAGGTTATGGGGTCATTTTAACTTCCGTGCTCAATACCATCACTTCGTGATGATACATCAGGAAATTAAGTTTAGTCACTGATATAAACTTGAAAATCATTGATCATGACTGAAAAAAATATAATGTGCAATTTCATTTCTCACCACTGATTCAGACACAGGAAACACAGAAAGTGGATTAGATGAGCAGGGAGATTGTAAAAGCCAGTGGTCTCTTAGGCATTCAGCTGGTTTTTAACAAAAATTGCTGTCTAATGGAGAGGAGGACTCCACAAGAAAGGCCTTTCACTGGTGAATGGGGCAAAAATTATCTGTATTCTCACTGAAGTTTTCACAATCACAAACCATAGCATATATTGCCACAGTTATATCAGCATGGATATTTTAACATTTATTTTTTTCATCTGAGAAGCACAGTTTGTGTATGAAAGAAATCAAGTACTCTCTAGTTACAGGCAAAAGGGCAGAGGGAAGAAAATCAATGGCTATATTATATTTGGCTCAAAGTATGGAAAAATACATTATTATCCAGTACGTATATTGGATTATCCAGATTAATTTTTCCCTATGTCTATTACAGCTGAACAAAGAGAGGTTTTGCATCACTTGATTGCAGTGTCCACAGAAAGATGAAAGAAGAATGAGGGGACTCCTCTCTGAGACTGGGGTTGCAGAAGTGCCTGAAGGATCATATATGCCATAAATTTTTACCACCCTATATTTTTAGTTAATTGGCTTTTTCTTTCTTTTCAGTATTCTTTTGGATTAATGTAAAATAGATTTATAGATTTAACTTGGTAGAATTCTTTCTCATGAGTGGCAACAGAGCTGACACTGATAATTTGAATACCCTGCTGATTGCACTTACATATTTAACTTTCTGATCTTTACTATTTAAGTCGGTTGATTTTTTTAAAAGAAAAAAGACATCATTGATCAGAGTGTAATTTGATTATGGAAATTATTTACATCTCAACTTTCACACATATTTCTGCCGCTTGTTTTTTTAGAATTATTGATGAAAACAAATGCAGAAACTGTCTCTTTTGACCTATTATAATTGAGGGTAGACCACACTTGTCTGAGTTGTACCCAGATGCAGATTTAAAAATGTCATCTGAATAATACTAACTATAGAGAGGATACGACATATTTTAATGAAACTACTCAAGCACAAAAGTAATTGCAGTTTTCTAGTTTTAAAACAACATAAGCTGAAATATACTTCTTTCCAAAGTGAAGGTAGATAAAGGAATTTGCAGAAATAAAACCCTCAAATGAATCATCCTACTGCTTTTGAGTTGGATTCTTTCATTCTCAGCTGTAAGCAGTGCTCAGAAATACTCAAGCCTAGAAAGGCACAAAGGATCCATAATTCTGGCTAGCCTAACCTTGTGAAGAACAACATGTTGCTTGATACTGTTCTGACTTTCTGCTTTAGCCAGGAAAATTCATCTACATTCATATTGTAAAAGAGCTAACAAAGAGTGCAAAAATCTCTTCCATTTCCATACCAATATGAAATAAATCAATTTCAGTAATGTAAACCCTGGAGTCACACTGTCTCATAACCAAGCTTCAGAGCAGAAATCTGGTTTATAAACACTAAAAGGATAATTTAATACAACTGTGTATCTGTGCCACCCATTATTGTAGAAGTGGCAATCCACACAGGTCTATGTGTCCTCCAGCAAAAGGGATTGCTGCTTCATTTCAGCAACATTTATCTCTAAAAAAAAAAAAAGTCATCCTTTACTTAGATCTCTTCCACAACCAAAAATTACCATTTTACAAATGACACAAGCTGTGCATAATTGGCAACATACCAGTAACCACCGATGAAACCCTGTAATACCAAGGCTCTAGAGTTCAGCGTCTTGCTGGAGAACATTGCTCCATGCTGAACATTTGCAAGACAAGAGCGATGCTGTTTAGAAAAACTAAGTTGCATGAAAGCCCTGTCACACATGTACAGCCTGTCTACTGCAAAGGAAATTTTATGCTTTTCTTCAAAATTACGTAAACCTCATGATCTTGATGAATGATAATAGACTATCAGTGTGCACATTTTCTCTGCATTAAAAACTTATTTGTGGGGGAAAGAGCCCATAAAACATAATTTCAAGCACCATAAAAATGCCCTGAAAATATTTCATTTATGAGAAATCCTCACCTCCAAATAAAAAAGAAAACCAAAACTCAAACAAACCAGTGAGAACCAGGGAAAAAAGCACACTTCATTTTTAACTACTGTATGCTTTCTTCAAGCAAAACCTCTAAAATCTGACATAAACAAGGATACCAGAAGACTTATCAGTGAGACCTACTTGATTTCCTGTTGGTTAGAAATCTTAAATAATGATAAAAGAAGATAAGAAGGTAAGTGATTTCCAACTTTTCTCATCTCATCCTTTTTCTCACAATCAGTTCCTCTCTTTACCTTTCAAAAACCTGCAGACACACTTGAGTACTATTAAGAGCGAAACCGCCAAGAATTCAGCTACCCTTCATGTTCTCCATCTACCATTACCTTTGGAAACTCAAGCTAAATCACATCCTCCAATACAGTTCTGTATCCAATGCCGACTGGAGGATAGAAGCCTCCAAACACCAAGCATAATGGTGTCCATGCTTTTCCCACCCACCAGTGTGTACTGTGTAAATCAACAGGCATTGAGGCTGCTCTGCAATATCAATGCCCCATCTTGTAGGTGAATACCTAGCCACCGGCTTAAAAGACATTTTTTCTTTCTATCTTTCTCAATGATGATGTAATTTCTTTTTGAAAGCAATGAGAAACTCCACATGGAAGAGAACAGTCTCTACTGTCTTCTAATTACATTCTCTAAATCATGAGGCACCTTAGTCCAAATTTCTGCTCAGACACAAGGCAGTTTCAGGCCTTTGAACTTGAGTGTCTCCACTTCAGTTTTTAGGCATTCTGGTTGTGGCTCCTTTCAATTTGTTTTGCTGGAGCTGTAGCTCTTTTGTGTTAAATAGCTTGGGAGATGAGAAGAGAAAATAAATTATTTACAGCCCTGCAGGACACCCATGTGGGAAGCTGAGCACCTGGAGTCCCCTCCCTACTGCTGTGCAGTCTGGTTAACGGGAAGTAAAACAGCACTGGCAAGTGTATCCTGGTGGGGAACACTACAGGGCAAGAATGTAAGAGCAGTCACCCTCAAGAGAAGCTGAGAAGGAAATGAATACGTGACTCCTATGCTAAATTTGACCTCCCATTCCTGGAATAACATGTAAAAGGGCAATAGTAACATCACTTTTGTCTAATTGTCTTGAACTCTCAAGATTCATCCAAGATTATTTCAGGAAAATTGACAATGTATTCTTAAGAGAAAAATTTGCTACTTGCCATAAATAGTTCATCTAGCCTTCTTTTTGTATCTACTGGATGTTTTACTGCGTCTTGCTGACAGCGTTGTATATAGAAAAGAGGTAGATTGATAAGCGTATGTTCTTTCTCTCATACACATATCAGTGTTTGCACATTGCACTTTGATAATCTTCACAGCACAGTAAAAGCTGCCTGAGTTTATCTCTGTGACAATAAACTCTTTTGTTTTCTTATTTTTTTACATCAGCAGTTTGAAATAGAGTGGTAGAACCAAAAATCCTCTAAGTTCAACAAAAAGCTTTGTGAAACTCCTGACCATGCTTCAAGCAATTATGTATTTTTTTTTTTTATATTTCCACATTAATATCTCTAAGAAATACAATATTTTCCTTCAGAAATGCTTCTTCCAATTCTTGCCACACTGGCCCCCAAAAGACACCCACACACAGATGGCAGTGGAAGGAAGTGAGGAGCAATGTAATTTCTGCTAGAGACTTTTAACATTCATGGAGGATTTTCACGGGGGAAAATCCTCAAGTCCTTATTCAGGGGTAATGGTAATAAATATATACATTATATTAGACTTGATTTGGGATTTTGACTCCAGTAGGAAAGTCAGTGGGGACATAGCAGTTTTGACATTTACACAGCAACAGTGTCAATGCACTTCCTTACAAAATGTTCTACACAATAATAGCTAATTTATACAGTTGGTTTGAAAACGGGTTTTTCCACTGTTGCTATTTCAAAACACTCTTTCAGTGACTCATGCTTTTACTGTTCTCTTCACTCTAAGACTCTCAAAACTGGTGTCCAAAAAAAAAACCCCTTTGATCATTGCCTATTTCTTGACTAATCCAACCTGTTTAACTAGTTATTTTGACAAAAAATACTCCTTTCAGAGTGATTTAGTGACGCTTAGCACAACAGCACAATATGATGCTCTGCAGAAGCTCCTGAACCACAATTTTCCCAAGAATCTGATCATTACCCAGCCACTCTCACACATACAGAAACCACTCCAACAGGAAACCTCTTCTCAATTAAAAAAAAAAAGTCTACAATACAGCAGTTGCACAAAATACTTATCTTCGGAGATACAATCCAATCTAGGGACACAGGCTATAACAGAAAGTCTGAAAACACAAATTTCACAACAAAATACCAAGAAATTGCAGAATAAAAATACTATGTCTGGCCGAAGTAGTCATCTGGAAGTTTTCATTCTTTACTCCCATTGTTCCTCAGCCCGTAGCACAGATCAGCTATTTTTTGACTAGCACTAATAAAAAAAAAGTATAAAACACAAAAAAGTTTTCTGACGCTGAGTGGAAACCTTCAACCTTAATCCAAATATTCAGGTGTTACACCAAAAATGTCACTGACTGATCAAAACTTTGCTCAAGGCATTTTTTTTTTCTATTTGAAATATGAAATGTTTTCATATTCAATAGACCATAGAAAGTTCAAATGAATTTCTATTCTTGATTAATCTGTCCTGGATGTTTTCGTGGTATTTCCTCCAGATCCATGATTATTTTAATACTCCTATGTCTCAGAATTTACACTTCAAAAGATCTGCTGCAGGGTTACATTTTCAAAAGGGAAAGAAAATTAAGTTATTCAAATTTTAAGTACCTATATTTTTGAGCATAATTCTGACTGAAAATCTAATCCCATTCAGTTTTTACCAAAATATGGGGTTGTTTCAAGACTTTAGTATGTTTAGTTGCTTCGCATAACAAAAAAAATTATATAGTATGGAATGAACTGTGTTAGAAATAAAAATTACTTTGCTCCAACTCAATACTTCCACCAAATTCAGCATAATTTTCATTTGCAGTCTTTCGTTCCTATTCAGAGATTATGAATTAATTTATTCTAAATGTTGATAATTGTGCTGCACAACTATCTGAAGCAGATATTACTGGGTCTGTTCTCAAAGACGTAAAAATCTCATAGTTCTTCTCATGGTAGTTCTTTACATATGCACCCCAAGAAACCCTGTTACAATAAAGGTAAAACTTATTAGCTCTTGAAGAAAATTCCCAATTATTCATTGAAATATAAGTTCTGTTGACAATTTAAATTCTCTAACAAGATTTATCCATCAATGGAGATTTACCAAAAGTTGAGATAGACATGAACTACTATTTTAATATTCAATCAACAGCTCTTGGGTTTAAAATAAACTTAATCATATCATCCATAATAGGTAATATATTTCTATCTCAAATTGAAAATTGAAGCATGGTATATGCTCGATGGTATATACTCATAAATGTGAGTATACAAGCCAGTCATTTTACATATTGTGCTCCCATCCATCACAATGAACTTAACAAACCAAGAAGTAAAACTTGGAGAAAATAAAGCCCTCTATATTTCAGTTTACCACATTCATTCCCTTGCTGCTGTGTTTCCCAAGGGACATTCACATCACCATTTATAAGATATAAATTGCTGCCCTGTAGCTAGTATTGGCTTTTTCTCTATGACATTTTTATAGGAATTCAAAAGCTTTGACAAGTAATGTGCTACCACATTAATCGAATACATTTTTGAAGCAAAGTACTTTGCTTTTCCATCAGTATCAGGCAATGTTCATAGAGTCATCACTAATGTTTCCATTTTAGGAATCTCTTGGAACCTGGACAAAGAAACAATCTCTGCAAAAACCATCCCTACCCTCACATTCATTACATCCAGAGCAACCATTTAATAACACTAATCCACAACCTCACGGGAAGCATTTGTAAGTTTGTGTGGAAAAGCTGGAGAGGGTAATTTTCCACCATCCATTGTCAAGTAGAAGAATGATAAAAAAGACATTATTCTGAACAATCCTGGACCACTAATCCAAGATGTAACCTTTGGTATTTATTCCTACAGTAAAGATAATAGTTCCTCATACTGTGCTGTGGATTTTGGGGGCTAGAGAACAGAGAAGCATTTTGAAAAAACCAACCTGTAAGTATTAGTGCAAAAAATAATACTGCGTGGTCTGGAGTCTATTCTTCAGGTTATTTTAATGTACATTTCAATGTGTTATTTCTTTAGATGAAACAGCTGAGAACCGATGGTGTCTTACTGTGAACATAGGATGGTTCTTTTATAACTTAGACTCATGAGAACAGAAGCTCTTAGTAAAGATGAGAGTGTAGTTCATTATTTTTTTTCCTTCTTCACAAAATGCAGAAAAAAATTAGGTTCATACTGTTGCCTAGGAGTATGCAGTGACGTGAATACTACTTTTAGCACCTGTTGCGTCTGCTGTTTACGTTGTCAGAGTAAGAATAAATAGTATCTAGATGTAAAATCACCCTTGGTGAGGGAACACGTATACACAACCATTCAGCTACCTATCCAAACCTGGCCCTCTTCCCAGCCCCTGTACAAACAATTTATTTGACTTTTGTTTTCTCCATGTAATTTTTGACTTCTACATATTTTATATAAAATTGTTGATGGCCACCATTTCTTCCTTCCCCACTGACTGCAGACTCAGAAACAGATGATGTATATTCTCTTGGGAAAATGAAGGCAGGATCAGTGAAGAAACATAAAGCAAATAGATATCCAGTACTAGGATTACTGTTCACTAGTGCAAAGCAAAAGTACACACAACTCTTGTGTTGAGGGCTTGGATACAATAAACATTTGTCAATCAGCTAAGGAATTGTGATGTCTACATGAAATATGGTCCCAAGGCTGGGAGGGGCAGGGGTAAGAAGACATTTGGGAAAAACACATTCTTGCTCAATCTTACATCCTTAAAAGAGCTAAAATGAATTCATCAACAGAATACAAAAGAAAATTAGCTGCCCTCCCCTGCAACAGGAAAAAAAAAAAAAAAAAAAACAACAAAACCCAAAAATTAAAAAATTTAAAGTATTTCTTCATAGATAAATATATCCTGCTCAATCTGTCACCAGCAATTAATATGGTTCTCCTGGTACCTTATTTTCAGATAAGAAATCAGGGGAGAGCAGCAAAGGCTGCTTGTGCTTGGACTAGCAAAAAGCCTGATTATGGCAATTTGACAGCCTGGGAACAGAACTGTTCTCTTCTCAAAATAAAGGGGAAAGGGAGTAGTAGTAATATTACTGGTGAGAGTTTTTCTTGATGCAAAACAGGATGGCTATAAATCATGTAGAAGCAAATTCTTAAGTATCTTATTCCCTTCAAATTTAAGCTTCACTTTGAATGAAGCAGGTTTATACTTAGAAACTAAGAATATGCTTGGCTGTTTTAGTCCTCCTTTCTACTATTCCAATTCTATCTGACCTAGCATAAAACTGGGCTCCTGTCAATAATCAATATACAAATAAATGCCTTCTTTAGCACTGTTTGCTATCAACAAATAACGTCCAATGGATGGGAACGGGCGAGCCACATTAACAGCCAGTAAAACATGCTGCACTCAAGCGAGAGACGACTACTCTATTTGTCCTGCAGCATACAAATTCACACCAGTCAGAAAATATCAGAAGAATTTCTTCATCTCAAATTCACTACTCTCATCTTTTATTGACTTAACAAAGAGTATGTCTTTGGCCATTGCCATTTCTGGAAACAACATTCCACAGTTTTAAGTAATGGCTGATGGAATATATTTATATGCTTGTATTTTTTTTTTTTTTAAAGAATGTGATGGCTTACTAGTTTAAGTGAGTATATTAAAAAGTATCTATAGATTCAACTTTAAAACTGACTTCTTTTCTTACTTATAGTATTGAGTTTTCCCTCACAGGCTATGCTTCTAGAAGTGAGTGTCACTCAGGGAAAGGAAGCAACAAGGTTTTACTACTGTTAATGCACTTTACTTTTCAGCAATTTTTCCTTCTCACAAATTTAAAATTATCATTTAGCTTGCATTATGAAAGATGTCCTTGCTCGTTAGTGTTTTCTTGTATTTTAGCAAGTAAGGTAACAAAGGTAGACAAGTTCTTGTTCTTCAAAGAAGAACGTGTGCACAGAGAATATAGAGGAAAATTACAGCCCTGAGAACAGGTTCTTAAGATGAAGCCCACAAAAGTAACTCTTGTTACATACATAGCAGATACAAACATGCAATGCTTTAACGATGCCTAAATTGGATGTACTCTAAACTTAGTAAAGATAATGATTACCAAACCAAGCATATCAGTGAAGGCAGATCATCTGGCAGAGGTAAGAGTTACTCTGCTGTTTCATGTTGCAGAGCTCATTCAGTAATTTTAATATGGAAGCATTTTATACTAATTGCTATTCAAACATGTTGGAACAGTGAGTCCCTCTGCTAAGGACCCTAAAATCAGCATTTCTGATGTGACAGTTTAACTGAATCATTAAGATTTTCTGCATTTATCATGTTCAGTGGTTGCTCAGTAAAGCCCCTGCCTCTCTTCTTATTCTCCGAGTTTCCCCAGTCGAAAGTGCATCTTCAAAAGGATGCTTCACAAATCACAACAGAACCAGAGACACCAGAGTTTCTTACCTTGAAGCAAACTTTGAGGCTCTCAAACTTCATTTTGATATGAAGTGGAACCCCAACATCAAACATCAAAGATTTGCACAAACTGAAAAATTAAAAATATTTTCCTTTAATGCTATCAAAATGTGTGATTCAACAGGGACAAAACCTTTTTCTTAGCATAAAACAAACAGAATTTTTCATCTTCATCTTTCTGACTCATACGACAGCTTCTAAGAGTAGTATAATAATAAAACAATAAAAAACCCTCAGTATTTCAGTACTTTCTGATAATGGCAATGTCAAAAACATTCTCCTGAAAAAGTGTGGCTCTAAAAACATTTCACAGCAGAAAACCAGTTTGCCAGACACAGCATCATAAATGCTCTTAATGGATAATTCTTCCAAATTAAGCAGATGTAGAAAACTTGAAGAGAACTGAGATGGATGTGCTTCATTATCCTCTGAATCTATGATCTCTTTGAAAAGACCAGAGGACAGAGCCAGAGGATCTGCTACGTGGAGCACTCAGGGACATTCCATTGATAGTTTTAGACACAAGAGATAAAATAACAAGAGAATAATGGACAATTTTGTCTGCCTTTTTCTCTTAAGATGTTAGCTTGTCAATCATTATCAAAATAAATAAAAAAAGTTCATCTGCTGTATATCTTTAATAACTTGCTACTTCCATTTTAACCTAAACTAAAATCAAGGATATTCTTATTGTGCAATATAAACATTATCATGATAGCAGTGATAGCTCTCTTTATCTTATACCATGCCTCTCTCCTCTTTGATGAGTCATCTCTCCTCTTACCATGTAGCGAAAAAAACAGATGAGTCTTGAAAAGCTAACACTTGTTGCAATTTTATATAGCAAATACCATTTGGAAAGTGTATTTGTAAAATCACAGCTCCTGTAACTACTATACCAGCTTCCAGACCGTGGATTATATACAGTGGGGCTTAAAACATTTGGGAAGTATCTGGAATTTAGCTTCTAAAAGACATTTTCTTTGAAAATAAGAGTAAGAGCAGACTTACTATTTTGGCAGTTTTGAATCATGTCCTCTTAAACTTTAATTTCAAACCTATTTTTAATTCTGGTGCTATGCTTAAAATTAATTTCTCTTTACTGAATGATAAATCAAAGGGAATATTATAAAACCATTCTCTGTCTTAGCTCCAATGGGAAAATCCAAAGTAGCTCCATTATGGTCACTAAAAACATTTTTAAAGTGTCAAATCAACATAGTTTAAAGAAGTGACTGAGAAAGATATTGAAATATGGCTCAAATTCTTCTCAGCTATGACATATGTTGAGACTTACAGAAAACAAATGGCTATTTAAAGTTACTTAAGAGACTTAAAGTCTATTTTTTTTACTCCTTCTAAGATCAGTATGCATGCAAAATTGTGGTGAAACCATAACTATCTAGAGCTATTTACTTCTAACATAAAACTTCTCTATACAATACTGTACATTTTTATACTCATCTGCACTTTTGCTAGCTGACAGGTGAAAGGGATGTGCAAAAAAAGGCTCCAACTCCTCATATTGTTTAAGAAGCTTTCTTGATTGTCTCTCAAGCACCTTCCTGGGCTATGCAAACTATAGCAACCATGCTCTAAATTGGGCATGATCACACTCTATAAAGAAACATTCAGATTATTTTGACATAAAACACATTTATTTTACCAAAGGCATTAGCAATGTAATGATATTCCCTCCTTCAAAAACACTTTGTTTGATGTATGACTGATACCTTCACAAGATGAATGCTGGTAATTAAAGTCATGTATGCAAAAACCAGGAGAAGCTGTGCTCCCTCCTCTGTGTGCAGGGAAGCTGAGGGAGGACAGGTCCCTGGGGTGTCAAACAAGGAAGTGTCTTAGATGCCAGTTAAGTAACTATGCTGAAAAGAAAGCAAAAGGAAAGACAAGTGGGTATGTACAAACAAGTGGGACGAGGCTATTGAGGCACATTTTATTTGAAGGACCTGCTGTTGTCTTGGGTTTGACTGATGTGGTCACCTGCACCAAAGTTGGTTACCCATATTTGGCACAAGGGAAAGGATTTGACAGAAGAATGATCACTGCTTAAAAATGCTTTTCAGCAAGGGAAACAACAATGCTCAGTTTGTCCCAGAAGATGCACCAGTAAAATAAGTGCTATTTCCTAAAGATATAAAACTTACAAAGTGCCCTGCAAACAATTACAGAAAAATTCTTTAATTGATTTACAATTTGTACAGTGGTATATGGAAGAACTCCAGCAACATTAAGTCCCCTAGTATTACTATGATGAGTGAGTATACAGTTCACTTTACAGCTGTGGTGATGATCAGAGAGGCCAAATGAAAACACTGCTGCCACAAAGAGAGAATAGTTAAGCAAATATTGAAAATCCAAGGGCCTCAATTTTAAGCCCCACTTATGAACCATAGGTTATGCTAGTATGCCTTTGGCAACACCAGTTTTTTGGGTTTTTTTTTCGACAGGGGGTGGTGCAGGGCCTGCTGCATTTACAAGAGGATTACTATACTCATATTATACTCAAAATATTAAAAAAAATAAGTAAAGAATAACAGGAAAATTTTCATGTTGCTTCAAATGGGAAGATTCAGCCTTAATAACACTGTTTGTTAGCCTGCTGAACTATCTGTTGCAAGTACTTCTTTAATAATTAATGATCCTTGGTCTATTTATTTAGAAAAGCCATGCAAGATACAGGAAACATAAAGATAAAGGTCAGTGTTTAACATGATGAATTCAGGCAGGACTTCAAAGTATATCAGGCTTGTTCTTGATTTTATTTCATATGAAAATTCTTCATATCATTTGCGTCGATGGCTGTACATAAGTTAAATGGGGTTTTGTGCCTTTTTTATTAATGTTAGCATTAATTTTGCCAGATTTTTCTTTTTTCACTGTTATTTAAGCAGGTGAAAGGGAATATAAATGAGCAATGAAAAGAGTTCAACTTCAGGCTTTCTCTCTGGTTTTGTTGCACTATAACCATATATTACCCCTAGCATCTGTCTGATAAAAAGGTCATGAAAATATATAGCATGTATATAATACCAATCACTCTTTTCTAGCACTTTGATTCCTATCATGTCCTTTACATTTTTTGAAATGCTAATTACACTCAGTCTGCTTATTATACAGAAGTTGCTTTGGGAAAAGAGGATTATTTTGCAGTTACAAATGGTCATTAAAGTACAATTTGTGTGATTCAAAGCTAGGGTTGATACTGTCAATAAACACCCTCGACTGGAAACTGTAAAGAACCTTGCAGACAAAGAGTAAACACCTTTGGAAACCCAAGGCAACATCTCACTCCTAATGGATGGCAGTGCACCCACACTTTGTCAGATTTCAGACAATTAACTGGGCCTCTGGTGCAGCCACAGAAGGAGTCTTTTTTTATCTGGGTCACGCAGTGCAGCTCTGGCTGAGAGCAGCTGGGGGTTCCAAGCCCTGCTCCTCAGTCAGCGGCAGCTCCCCCCACGTGGGCAAACAGCTCCTGGCAGCAGCAGGAGCAGGCACAGGATTTTTCATCCCCTCCAGGAGAGCAGCAGCCCAGGACCCTGACAACAGGGGTGGGGGGCATTTTTCTTGTTTTTCTCTGACCTTGCTGGGTGCTGCCTCATTTGTAGCCCGTTAACAGTTTCAGGCTCCTCACCCATAATCATAGAAGTTAGGCTGCTGTTTCATGGCTGCTTAGACACATACATCATGTACTGGTGCCATGGTATATGTTCAGTTCAGTGATTTAGTTAGATTTTGAGTGAAGAAAGATCAAATCAAATGCACATGGATCTTACTCAAGTTTGTCTTCCTGTAAAAGATATTTAGGTATTGATTTTGTGTATACGAATCTTTCAAATTAATCTATTTATTTTATTAGCACTGAAGTTGCAGGCTTCACTTACCAACAGGAAAATCTCACATTGGAAAGTAGTAATGCTCAGAAAAAAAAAAAAAAAAAAAAAAAAGGCATTTTGTATTTGAGGCAGAATTTTTTATTCTGTTTCTTTTATTCTTCTTTCTTACCAAGTCAATACTAATCACAGATGAAAAACACATTTTATTTTTTTAGCTATGCCAGCAAGAAGAACTTTTTCCTTTCCAAATTAATGGTAGTTTCAAAAGATTTCCAATAGTGATACAAATCTTCATTAGATCTGAGACCTAGGGCCATAATCTCCTTCTGATTTGACAGATCTGTTGATTTGAGAAGAGTTTCAGCTGACTGAGGATACCTACTGCAAGTGTTGCAACTAATATATTCCATTTTTCTTTTTGCCATGTATTGTGCCAGTTTATATGCTTGCTGAAGCTAATGCAAAACTTAGGAACTCTTGCTTTTAATATGTGTAGTGTCCTTTTTTCTTTCTTTTTGCTATTTTTCTGTAAATAAAAATTCCAGTTTCGATAACCCATTATAAAATTATACAGCATTTAAACTGAATAACTGCCTTGCTAAAGCACAAATGACATGTAAATTTTTAAAGCAAATAATTATCTGCATCTGAAAGTAGTCTTGGACAGAAGGTAACAATTATTATTCTTGAAATTATATTTTATCTTTTTCTCTTGTTTCTGGACTTCTAGATGTCTCTCTACATCTATCTGCACATAAGAGTAGAGATAGTACAGACAGTTTCTATTTCGGCTTGACTAGTAACAAACTGAGCACAGAGATTCAGCAAATATTGATGTCTAAGTTTGGTGGATTGGCCTGAATATCCAAGCTGTAGAGATGTGCCAGAAGAGTATTTTAAATACATTGAATTGGAGATTTTTATCTCATTTTTTAAAACAAAGGAACAAAAATTATTTTACACCAACCCCTTAAATGGGAGCTTCTTCTCACACAATCATGACTTGATCTAAAATAGATGCAATATGTAGAGCTAAATTGACATTTCACTCTTTAATCTTAATAATTATTTTGCTTTCTGTACTGTTCTAAAAGAAATAAAATTGGAAGGAAATTCATTTATTTTAAATTTTCAGCTATCAGTGATTTTTCAATTGAAACCAATTATAATACTACATTTTAAAGCACCAGTACATGTGTAATGGAGATACTTAATTCTTACAAAATAGTAAGATTACTACAGAGAATAAAGATAAGGTCTACACAGACACCTTGTCCTGAATAACCATAATTCAAATAGCCTTTTATAGAACATGAATGTCCTTCAAAACTCACATCATTCAAAAGTTAAGACACACTATTCATATAAAATTCTGCTTCTTCCACAAGAACTAATGACTCATTCCCCACTTAATAATTTATGTACACTGAGGAAGTCTTTTCCTATTTTCTGACACGTACATGAATAATCACTGCTCCCAAATAATCCAAACAGATACAGTTTCCAAAAAATGCAATACTTTTGATCAAAAAGTATAACTCTTGAAGCACTTTGAAACCTTTAAACTGGTAGTGTCTGGTAATGCTATTCCTTCCCTCGTTGAAAAGACTTAATGGTGACTTCCCTCTTTTCAATGCACTTCCTGTTCAGAAGTCTGTTTCAATTCTTCTCTGCAGCTGAGAGCTCGCAGGTCCCTTTCCCCTTTCTAAAATCAGGTGGTCCTCCATTTTTCTGTTGGGACTTTCCAATTAGTGTACTAGTTTAAAATTGTTACTGTAACAATTTATTTTGGTTCTACTAAAATACATTTCAAAAGAGTATTCAATGTTCAATTTATTCTCAGTTTTAGCATTTCACTGACAATGGTTTCCCTCTAGCCTCCTAAAATAGCCTGGCTTTCATAGCCTATTAACTGCCCTATAAGGTCTTCCCTGCCTAATACACAATTCCATTTAATATAGCTGTGTCCACATAAACTTGTTTAAACGCTTTTTTAAATTTTGCATCCCATCATTAATGATTAGAAATAAAAGGTTTAAGAATAATCAAAAGTGTAATTATATCAGACTAAATCCAAAACTAACTAGGTGACTGTTTGGATTAAACATGGCATATAATCCCTTAGAATAATAGAAGGAGAGTTCTACTAATTGTGACTAAATTACACAGCTCATTTAACTCACTGCAGAGGTAATTTAGAAGCAGTGTCCTGGACCTCAGTGACATCATATGAAATTAAACAATATTAGACCATCCAATTCATGCATACTTTACCTTTCTGCTGGTGTGACAGAGCTCAGGACAACCAGTGCTGAATTGTACCTGCTCAGTACACTGGAGCTGGGTTCCCTTTCCCTTGCATTGCTGTCACAAGGAGCTATGACCAACAAATGGAGAGAGATGGATGTCCCTTCGTCTGGGGCTGATTGTTTTTTCTTATCAAACATGAAGAAATGTATTTTAAGACAGAGGGAAAAAAGTGAGACAAGCTGTACTCTTCTATTTACTTTTAGCAACTGTCCTAGAACAGTAAATTGCCACTATGATGAGTTTTCTGGAAAATAAACTCAATTACTGGCCTTTAAATGGTCTAGAGTTTGGGAACATCATCCCTACTGGAAGCTTCCTTGTACACATGAAACAAAATTAAGATTAGCCTCATAAATCCTGCTTGAGCAACATGTTGTTCTTTAACACAACCATATTTTCTACCTACTTCCAGTCCAGAGCAACTAACCCATCACTCACACAGAGCAGATGGGGTCCCTCTGCAAATGCTGACCATGGTAACCATGCCTTCGTGGCTTGTCATTTTAGTACTGATGATAAATTTTTTAGATTATATAATCAAGAGCCTGAAAAGATGTAAGTAACAGGCGAAGCCTAAATATTTCTGTAAAACTATATTTGACCTCAGGTACAAAAGCCAAGGAGATGAGTCACCCCACCTCCACCTTTGATTAAGAGAGATCCTGATTTGTTCTATTGAACAGATGCTTTTGTAAGTATGAAAGGACTTGATAAATTTTTTTAAAAAAACACCCACTTTAGAACTCAGGTACCAGAAACACAAAAATACTACTACTCAGAAAACAAGTGAATAGAGAACAAAGAAAGTCTATTTTTCTCTAAAGACTATGGAAGAAATGAGAATTCAACTTGATTACTGATTAAAGAAACGAGAAAAACGAGGAGAGGGTAAAAATGTGGGAAGAAAAGCAGAAGGTGGAATTCATGTGATCAAACCATTAACAGGAAGGTTTGGCTCAATGCCTTTTCCCTATTCACAACATATTGCCTGGACTAGAGATACAGCTCAGAAAACAACTGAGCATTTTACTGTATACTTATTAAGATCTGCAATCATCTTTCCACGATAAGTCCAAAACTAACAAGTAGATGATCTTGATGAAAAGGCAAAGTATCTGAAATACAGACCTATAGACTCAGTTCTGTATGTCTTTAAACTAGTACCACATTATGGCTGTCTCACTTTTTGTTATAAAATCTCAAAATCTTCTGGTATCAGACAAGCACATGAGTGCTGGTATCCATGAGAGCCTTGCATGCACATATTATCGTAATTGCCTCTGAAGAAAAAATAATGCAAAAAAAGTCCCACATGTCTGCTTGTACACTCAAGCACTACCAGCCCTTTTAATAAAAAATATTATCTCACAATATGTGTGCTTGGGGAGGGGAGTTTAATGCTAATTTCCCTGTCTTTTTTTTTTTTTAATATTCTCAATGCTTTCTCATTAGTTTGGCTTCACTAGCCAAGTCTCGGCAATGACTGTGCCCTCCTTCCCACAACCAAGTCATTCTTTTGTGCCATCTACCTGGATTCCGGAAGATTCCCGGGTTTCTGCTCTGTTCTTCAGACACAAAACTCACCAGGCCTACTCCTTCTGACTTCCTGACAATCAGTGCAACAGCTCTGCCTCTTTCCTACTGTGGGCTAACCTTTGCTATGGGGAGCTGCACAGGGAAGCAGCACCTACTCCAGTGATCTTCCCCAGAAGAGGAAACAAGCAAACCAAGAGCATCCCCCACTGAGGTCTTGCATCCTTTAAGACAAAAAGGCACAGATGCAGTGTGGCAAGGCACTCAGCAGGAACGCCGGGCTTTGTGCCTCCAAAGCTGCCAACATCCTCTGGCCTTGGGAACTGCTTAAACTGAGGGGTTGGGATCAGAGAAAATATGGTAACTACAGCCAGCTTACATGCTGGTTTTGTAACATCAAGGCTTACTCTCCAACTGCATAGACTAGAAAGTAGGTTTTTAAACAACGAACTCAATTGACCTTTATTATGAAGCTCAGGAGCAAAATAGGCTTTGTCAAATGTGTGGAGCATTGTAAGCAACACTCATAGCGCATTTGAGCAGTCTTATTTCCTGGTAACAAATTGTTCTTGATACCATAATTCCATTTAAAATTATTTTGATAATTTGCAGAAATTGTATTTCTATCAATGGACCCTTTATTTGCATAGTGATAGATTGTCAGTCACAGCATGTATGTTTCATGAAGTTACCTTTACTTCCCACAAGGGTGACTTTCTAATTTAATATATGTTACTTTTTTTCAGGAATGCAGCTGACAGAAAATAGCAGCAGAACTGCTTCAGTATCATGCAAAACTAGCCTATAGATAACTTCAGCAACAACAGAAATATAAACAATTACAATTACTACAATTTATTCCTTGCTTCCTTTTGCAAAGACAAGTCTGCAGTCTTCTGATGCAAGTGCAATGACAATGTCTTTTTCCTCTGGAACCAACAGAATTAGGAGCTAAATCAAAAGTAATCTTGTAAACCCTGCTAACTTGATTTCTTGCTTAAAGGGCATATTCTCTGGGGAATGATTTTACTTAGTTTGATTATTTTAACTGCTGGCCAACGATATGTATGTGCCTGTAAAAAAAATGGAAGATTGAAATCTGCAAATACAGAACCACTTTCTTTTTGCATAAAGTTTGCTTAAATATTTCAAATTACTTTGAAAAAATAGATTTAAAGACAATAAGATAGAAAATCATGTACTAAAAAAAGTAAACTGAAGTAGAAAGAAATTATGCTTGAAAAGTCATGAAAGGAGTCAATGTTAGACATCATTTAAGAGGAAAATGGGACTACTATTCCAGACACATATGTATCATCCTAAAGAGAAAAGGAAATTTGCTTACACTGTATTATACCTATCAGGATGCCTGTAAATAATACGTTATTTGTGCCTGTACCAGCAATACTTATCACATGTCTACATTGCTTGCTAAATTATAGTTAATAGCTATCACACAACCAAAAACATTCCACCGGACAAGAGACGTAAATTTAAAAATTAGATATTTTTCAGTGTGTACTCCAAAATATAATTGCATCAATAATTATTGTCTCTGTTTACAAAACAATTACAGCACCTGCTTAACTACAGCACTGCATGCAGAAATTCCCTGTAACTATTTTATTCCTTTCTAACTGACAGCATATTCAGGACCCAAACCAGTTAACCCATACTCCCAGCTTTAGAATTACACTGCACTCTACAAGCTGACATTTACAAATCCCATGTACCATGGCAAAGTTTTGATTTTTGGCAAGACTATGGATACTTTTTGGGACTCAAGGGTTCTGACCTTAGAGGAACCGGATTGGTTTTCTTTTCCTTTCGTCCAAGTGGATGTTCATTTCTGAAATTGTATCCAGAGACTATTTAACAAGAGCACAATGAAACAGATTCCACATTGTGGCAACATTACTAATGCTGAAAAAGGACTTAATGATGGGACTTCATTTGTCTTCAGCTACACACTTCCTCTCCCCTTCTTAACATGAGCTACAAATTTCCCTCCTGTCTCAGAAATTACTGATGGCAGACACAGTACCAACCCTTTCTCCTGAGAAAGCACTTCTCTTCTGCCTCATTCAAATTGCTCTGTGCAAAAATTCCAATGTGATTTAAACATCTTTGCAGTCAGGGAAGTACTTCTTAAAGTGGTCGAGTTAAATAGTTTACTTTGCCTTGCTTCCTAATTAAAACAATTGCTTAAAATACACATCTCCACAAATTCTCACTGATACTTATTTCACTTGTTCTAATCATTTCTATGCAGCATTAGTAATATTCATTTTTAAGAGATTTCCAAGAGATACCAAGGAAAGAAAACCTTTTTCACAGAACTCCTGAATATATTTCCATACATTCACTTGTCATTAGACATAATCTAGTCTTTTCTTCCTACAGGACTTTGTGCACCTAAGATTTTAGCTAAGCTATCACTACTACAGATGCAGATTATATCAGCTCAAGAGGGTTTCTGTTAAGATGATATATTATGTACTGCCTCCATGGACAAATACAAATGGCATAAATAAGCATTATACTTATATTTGGATGGGGCTATTTTCTCTGCTTTCTCAAAGTACTATTCACTGTTGCAAATGGAAAACCAGCAAAACAAAATTGTTAACCAGTGTTAACAGAACAAATGGCACACTACTGAAATTGAAGCTGTGAAAGATTGTGGAACTTTTGGTAATTTCAGGTTTATGTGAGGCTGATTCAGGGCTTGCTTTTCACTCCACATTTCCATTAATGTCACATGTCCAGAGTCCATAGACTGAGTGTCAAGGGTGCCAAACTAGGCACATTTTTGGCTTTGCTGAATGCAGCAGGCTTTCCCTTGCTCCTCTTAAACATCCTCACACTTCAAAGCTGCAATCCTGTTCCACTTGAAACAGTGGCAAAATCTTACACACAAGGAGATTAGTAAGATAGAACAAAGGTAGGGAAGTATTTTCTTTATGAAACAACATAGTAGGAAAAGGTAGCAAAAAATTTCTATCACTGATCAACAAGGCCCAGAGCTAATTCTCTGGAAATAGTCTGGGAGCAAGCATGCATTTAGGAAACAAGACCATTTAATTCAAGCTGCACATTTTATGTGGACAAACCTCAAAGATGAATGTTCCTAGCAATTTTCCATCTCACAACAAGTGAACAGCTATTGAGGTATTTTTTTTCCATCATTGCAGGACTTCTATACCTACCTCTTTTGCAAATGTCTGTGAAAATAATCTTTTCATATTTTAAGGGAAAAGAAATTTATGATGATTGTTTTGCACATAGATTACTTTAAAATACTTTTTAAATGGGTTTTCAGTATATTTCAGTTTCCTAGGACAATTTTGCAAAATTGCCTCAGACTTTTTTTTACTTTATTTCCTTCGTTATACTAAAGCTCCCAATGGCAATTGCCATTGAATCAAAAAGTAAGCATATGAATAAATTTTTTTGTTATGTTGTTTGGTTAGGAAGAAGCAATAACCTTTAAGTTAGTATTTGTTATTCTGTTTAAAGTAACTTCTCATTTTGAAAAGCTTTTCATTCCAACAGTAATTTAATAAAGGTCTGATATTAACACATTCCTTAAAATTAAAATGGAGAGCACAATCATCTTGGAATGTGGCTGCCCAGGTAAGTTGTGGCTGCCCCACTCCTGCAAGTGTTCAAGGTCAGGCTTGATGGGGTCCTGGGCAACAGGATCTAGTGGGTAGCATCCCTGCCCATAGCCGGGAGACTGGAACCAGATAATCTTTAAGATCCCTTCCAATCCAAACAATTCAATCACTCTTACAGAATTATTCTTATTTAATTCTATTGTTAAAGATAGTGGAAAGAGTTTTTCCTTTCTTTCTGAGGAGCATTCATCTTATTTCATCCCAGCCCACCACAGCTTGTTCATTCTGCACTTCCCAATGGCAAAGCTGTCACAATCCTGATTTTCTTTAAGATAAAAAAGTTCTGTCAAGTTTTAAGCAGCTTAAGATCACCCTCAGTAACCATCCCAGTCACGAGGCCAAGCCAGGCAAACAAACCGAAACAGAAGGTGAAGGGTTGCAGGCAGCACTCAAATATCCACTTTGGTTCTCTGTAAAGCATAAAAACCATCACTCATTAATCACTTAATTATGTCAATACTTGGCAATGACTGTGTGTCCAGTCTTATGGCTCCACTTAGTCAATCTCTTCTACTCATGATTCTAAAAATCATGAACAAAAAATATCCACTCCCAAACGATTATGAACACTTTAATGCAAATCAGTCACTCTGAAAAAATTATAAATGCAAGAGACTGGTGGTATAACTTCAGACAAAATATTCATTTGGGAATAGAGGTTTATTAACCTTTTTTTCCTCAAAATTCTGCTTTGAAAAGTGAAACTCTAAACATGGCAAGTCCCTGCTCCAATCTGCCCATCTGAGAGGGCACAGGAGAGGGAGTGATCCAGCTTTTGTCCTTGACGAACTGACAGCAAGCTTTTCATCGAAGCCTTTCACTAAGAGTGGAACCTCATCAAGGCAGTGAGCTTCCAGTTTTAACACTGAAGACTTGGTTTGCAAGTAACAAGAGACTCATTTGGCACAAAGAAATCAGCAATGAATCTATCATTAAATCACACTTTAGGACAATGCAAGGAAAGAGAGATGAAGAAATGGACAGAACAAGAAAGTAGGAACCTGTCATCAACCCAGCATGAGAGACACTGAAGTTAAAAACAAGGTCTATAAAATCCAAGACTTGGGATTTGGGAATCCTAGATTCTTCAAAATGGTTCATTTACTCTCAAAAATCTCTCAAAAACAGGAATTCAAAAATCCTTTTATTTACCTATAATGCAATATTAATTTGCTCCAAAGGCACCAGATGATTGAAGTGTTATGCTTTCTTGTGGAACCAAGTAGTAGAGCTTTCTATTTCATTTTGTGCTTCAGGTTGGTAATCTCCAGTACTGAAGTGGATAAACCAATCAAGCAATTTCACATGCAGCACTGAGAAGTCATGAGTGTTAACAACTCATTACTCAACTGGAAAAGATCACAACTACTGATAGATGAATCTCCTGTTATCAGTGTCCTGAGTCATCCAATTCTCACTTTACTCCTCATTTTTTGCTGCCTGCCTCTGCATAACAAGCAATACTGTTGCAGGTAGCTCCTGTGACTCATTCCTTGGGCTCACCCACCTGCTATTTGCGAGAATGATGAGCGATTATAACACCGCTTTCCTCTGGAGTCTCTCACTACATCTGGCCAGGCTACTGAGACTGCCATTCTGTTTTAACTTGGATTTTTTATGTTTAAACACATCAATTCTTTATTTTTTTTATGAAGCAAACTGCTATTGGTAATTAATTGTTATATTAATACATTTGCTAATCAAAATGCACTATCTCATTATTTTCATTATTTCCCAGGTAAAAGGGAAATCAGCATTTTTTGAGATCAAGAAAAGTATTTAACAAAAAATGGATGTAATAATTGCAAACATTTAACAAAAAAATTGATGTAATAACTGCAATAATCTTTCTGACAAATGGGAAAACACAATATTTATATGGAAAAGATACTATATCAGCTTCAGCTACAAGAATGAGAAAAAAACTAAAGACTTCACGTGGGTCATATTTTCCAGTGAAAGGTAAATTAATGTTTTCATTTCCTCTTTAACACAGGAGATGCTAACAACACACCTTTCTACTGATCTCCTTCTCCTATCTTTGTCAGTTCAAGCTGTGACTACATTCCAAGATCAATGAGCCCTGCATCAGAAACACCCAGTAATAACAAGTATGAGCATGTTCTTCTTGCAAAGGTTTTATTCTCCCTCTGTGTGTATTCTTTAACTGAACTTACATTTCTCAATAATTCTCCCTGCTCCTTAATAAAAATTCTCATGTTCCACACTCAAGCTTACACACCACTCAACTGGCACATTCTCCACAGGTTTCATCAGCAAGCTCACCCAAGTGTTGCACATTTTAAAGTTCTATGAAGAATCACACTGATATTCCTTAATGACCACAAGCATCACTACATCTTCTTAATGAAATATTCATGTTCTGATTAGCTTATGAAGCTTCCAGCACTAGGACTGGGTAAACCACCCACACCACCTCACAAAGACTTCCAAAACAAACCCTCAGCTATTGATTTGTCAGTAAACTCTGGATGATTCTTTCGGCTTTGAAGCGAACAGCAAATCTTTGGCATTTTCTTGTATGCCTCCTTAGCAAAAATAAAAATTATATTTTAGAGCTCCTTCTAATCTCTGTGATTCATATGTCAGAGTCCCTAAATTCATCATTTCAAGCAAGTTTTTTTTATCCATTTCCAGGTCTAAAGGTGAACCATGGACCAGGAAAATCACGTCCTCTTTATTCTTAATATTCTAATCCACGTTAATAAAGAATGCACATGACAACCTTCATGCAATCATTATTGCTGGCCAGCAAGATGTCTATACACATTATCTTATTCACTCCTCCAAAACATTTCAAAAGCATGAAGACAAATACAATACATCTTTCCTTTGTTCATCAAAATGCACATAGAAGGTGCAAAATCTCCTGTCTACTTTTTCCCTTTGAGCCTTGAAAGTTTCAAATTTTTATTTGCTTTCTATGAGTGTATAGAATATGTGCAACATAAAGCAAAATTATTCCTCATCTTTTCAAAATTTCACAAAGTGGACTAATCTTTAATTTAGGATTATATTTTTTCTGAAGAAGAAAAATCTTTATAGTGTACAGGGAAATATCTGTATTTCAAATGTTTCTCTCTGTTGATATTTTACTTGTGAAAACATTTCAGGAATGACTCAGTAAAGGAGATAGTATGGTTACATCATCCTATTTATTACAATCACAACATTCCGTGAAATTCAAATACCACTCCTCAGGCTGATTTTGCTAATGCAGTCATCTTTAGAGATGGTCAGTAATTCAGCAATAAAAATTTGCTCTTTCAACTAGTTTCTGACTTGCTGGTTTTAGAAGCAATATTATTATCACATAAACCCTATTCCTACAGACAATTTATGGACATCCTTAGCTGTTACATGTTGCTTAAAGGACTTGTAGAGTCTTTCCTAAGTGCTTGAAGGAACATGATTTCACTGTGGTAGAGTTTTCTTTTTTGCTTCTCCCCATTTAAAAAAAAAAAAAAACCAAAAAAAAACCACCACCAAACAGTTACAAAGCTCCAGTATTTATGGGGCATAATCCAGGACAGAGGGTGTGTACAAGACATCTTTTGCACAGACACACACAACACACATACACACATATATATATATTAAAAATATATGAGCATATAAGTATATATCTATCTACTTAGAGAGCATCTACTTTGATGCTTTTGAGGATATTAAAAGTACTATAAGTTTTTGTTAAATATATTTGCATTATTGTTGTCATGAACCTTAGACAATATTCCCATGTCTCCTAGAAATCAACAGCTTAGAGTTAAGCTAATATTTGTTTGCTACATATACAAACTCCTAGCACATTAAATGATGTTAGTGACTTAGGACATAGAGTTGAAGCTTTCATATTCCATTCAGGATGGAGAACTGACAGGAAAGTAGAATAATTGAACTGAAATGACAATTATGCTGCTCTGGTGGGAGTTTCAGTCATGTGCAGCAAAAATTACTGGTACTCCCTGGTATTTGAGAGAGAAGATCAGAAAAGAGAAAAAAAATGAACTGTCCTGTGATTTTTATTTCCCCCTGAAGCTAATAAAGTTAACACATTGATAGAAAAGTTGGTATATCAGAAACGGCTATGTATAACTGCATATATATTCTAACTCAACCTTTAAAAGTATAATGCCTATTCCAGTTGAAAAAAAAATACATTTTGGTCAGTCTGGTCAGTCTACCTTGAAATCTATTATACACAAATTAAGGCAGAGATTAACAATGAATTCTTGATGAATTCTTCAATTAGATGCCATTGGATGCACTCACTCATGGCAAAATAAAGGTCCATTTTCCAGAGGCTATTGTTTAAGTAAGTTTCTAAAATCTAAAATTAATTTTCTAAAATCAGGATGCAATTTCATTCACTCTTAAGACTCTATCTTTTTTTTTAAGACAGGATTATTCACTATAAAAAAATTTCAAAGGTTGAAAATTAAAATATAGAATTTTTCTTGATGTTCTGGACCACAGAAACTTGTATAACACTTTCTGTATTAGGATACACTCTTACAAATTATGGAAAAATTGGATTCAACAATGACATCTATTTCAAAGGAACTCAATACACACTGGAGTATATAGCCACATATACAAATGCATAAATTGTCATAAAACTAGGTAAATAGCAGAGTAATTATATGCTAATTAGTTAATAAATAGACAGATTTTTGTGCCTATGACTGTGCTGACCTGACCTGACCACCTATAGAGTTTACAGCTGTCTTGCAAATCGCCACAAAGATCTCAGCCTTAGTTTCACAAGCTCAGGCACTGGGCTACAGAAGCAGGTCATGAACGTTGCAATAAAATGTCACAGCCCTGGATCAGCACCATTTGCAGAGTGTGGTGATGATTTTTCTTTTGTTCCGCTGCTATGAAATTTCTTATCTTCATTTACTGGCCAATACACTAAATTCATACTTGCTAGGGAAGCTGGCTGAAAACCAGACCTGACCTGCCATAAAAATATTGCCAGTTTGAAATAATTAACTTTTTGTAGTAAATTAAGTATTCCCTTCACATAATTTTCAGGACAAAAATATCTTTTTGTAAACCAACTCCAATCTGAGAGAAAAATCAAAGTCTTCTATAATTAAACTATTCAAAGGATAAATAATGTCTCCTCCAGACCAGATGACTGTGAATTCTCAACAGTATTTATTTAAAAATCTTTCCCACTAGAGCATCCCCTCACATAAAACTTTAAAATAGTATGAAATTCACTTTGACTCTTACCAGAAAAGACACTGGGAATCTTGGAAAGAAAACTTTTCACTGTCCGAATAGGAATCCCATTTTTCTCATCTTGCATGCGGGCTATGACATCTTCCATCTAAATAGAGAAATAAAAAACAAAATTAAAAATAAAAAGAATAAATAAATCCATAATTGTTTCCTAAAGTAAATCTCCAATAAATCCTAGATAAATCTCTCAGACTGACAGGTCCCATCTATTTTTCTTTAATTTATATTCTATCATTTCATTGAACAGGCTAAAATTGCAAGTAATTTATTCATGACAAACAGTAGAAAACATGTATTCAAGGACACTTGAGAAAGAAACAGCACTGCAGAACAACTTAGTTAAAGTTAGATTTAGTTAAAGTACCTAAAAAAAACTACTCAAAAACCATTGTTGGATATTAAACTTCATGTTTTAATTGTTTTAATGGTATTGTACCACACATAAAAGCAAAATAGACACATACTGGCCTTTAGGGGACTGATAGAGTCCTCAAATACAATTTTCAAAACAAAGTAGAGCTTTTAAGTTCAAGCTAAAATTCCTTGTTTTGTTTTGAGAAGGGGGAATAAAATAAAACATGTTGTAATTCCTGGAGACAGCAGAGCCAAAAACCTAAGGTTTCTTTATAGGTAATAAGGGAGTAGGTAAAAAAAAAAAAAAAAAAAAAAAATCTGATTTTTTTAATGTATATATTTCTACATTGGCTCAGTTTTCCAGATCAATCTTTAGGCTAATTTGGACTGTACATTTTATAAATTATGCCCAACTCAAAGGTTTACTTTCCTATGAACTATGACCAGAAAACTCTTTCACTGGAAAATGAAGAATATTTAAGTAGAGTCACTGGCTTACAAGGCCAGTGTTTCTTTTTCCCATTTCAGGATTTAAGTCTACAGATTTGATAATTTCTTTCTTTCTTCTTTGAATATCTAGCTTCACAAAATGTTCAATGTAACTATGATGAAATTAATTACAACTATTCTTTCTTTTTTCATAAATCACCAACATGCTCCATGTGAACAACTCTGTGTTACAGGGCCTTTTATACTCTATTATTCAAAGTTTGAAAAATTTTTGTATGTCACTTCTTTACCCCTGATAGATTCCCAAAAACTTCATTAAAAGTTTGTGGCTGGGCTGTGCTGTGGAAACAGAGTAACAGACAAAATTCTGTCATACCCCTTTTTCCCTTAAAGTCAGATGTCCCACATTAGCAAATAGCAAACCAGCATTGGGCACAGGTGTGCTTTAATTGGCCCAATAAGTGAGTTATACAGAGCCAGGAAAGCAAACAACATTTGGGGTCACCAGGGGTGTACTTGGGATAAAGAACAAAAATCCATATCCAAAAAAAGAAAGAAAAAAAGAAAACAAAATAATTTAGCTTGACTGCTCATGAAAAAGCTATTTATACATAGAGTGTCTGGAGGTTCCCATGTTCCATGTTTTTATAGATCACATATTAACAACCTAAGGAATACAAATCCAGTGTCATTGTCCAAACTAAAAAAGTAAACGCAAGAAGTAAATATTATTAGCAAGGTGTGAAAATGGAGTCTATTGTTCAGAATTAAACAATGTGTAAAATGTAACAGAGGAAAAGAACCAATTTTCATCTGACATGGAATTTAATTATTTAAATAGAAAAGGCTATTAATAGAAAATTGTCAAGCATATCTATGCTTGTCAGCCATTGCTTGTGAAATGGCATCTGTCCCTACATTTTTTATCCACATGGTAACTGAAGGTTTGTATCAACTCCTTCCAAATTCTGTTGGTAAGCTGCCTTATTTTGCCCTTAAGTGAACAGGAATTCACTCAAATTCAAGTAAACATTTTTGCTGATCATAATTTTTGGTGATAAATTACAGACATGCATAATAAGCTTGTGAGAATATTGTTAGAACCACGGAGTGAATAATATACATTACGCTAGGACAAAGTACAGAAAACAATTTGTATATAAGGCAACACACTAAAGGCATATTTGCAATATAATAAGGATTGTTACAAGCACAGGCCACACTTCTCAAACATAGCATTACAGGTAGAGAGATGCAGTTACTGCTTGCTCAAGAACACATGAGTGCAAATGTTAAATTCCCAGTGCTGTCAGTAGTCAGTCTTTTGAGAGTACATGGCAGAAATTGGTAACTGACATTTACATATGCTTTCCTAAACTTTCATCACAGACAGGATTGAATCTAAACAGCATAAAATCTCACTCTGAGAGAGACTGAAGCTCTGGGAGAGTCCTCTGGTTTTGATTAGCAAAGTGAACTCTAGGGTGTCTGCACTGCAAAATTACACCTTCTCCTTTATACCAAGCTGATATTGACGTTCTGTGTCGGGCATGAATTCTGTCTGTGCAAAAGGCAGCTCATTCTGTAGACAGCATTATTGGGAACTGCCTGGATAAATCAGTGAGCAAAAATTACCTCCTAAGTGAGCAGGAACATTCTGAACACACAACACAACAGCAGTCCACTAATTAGATACAGTTGACCTCTTGCATGGAAATCTAAGTTACTTGTGGTTTGTGGTTATCTTAAATCTTAAACATAAGAACTCTAGAAAATGAAGGGAAATTTAAAAGAAAAAAGTTTAAATTAAAGACTCAAACCTATCCAATCTAATATATGCATGAGCACAGTTTAACTTTCAAAATATGCAGTTGCTGTTTCTGTTACAGCTGCTTTAAATTCAGCAAATATATAACCTCTTCCACTGAAAACCATCAAACTTTATTATATTTGGGAAGCAACAGTCAAGGCAGTCCTCTGTCATTCATCAACAATGACCTAAGACAATGAAAAGGGCAGAATATTTTAATTAGAATGATGAAAGAAAATCTTAATCTAATTTTGCTCAAGGAGCCTAATCTGGGAAACACATGCTGCTGGCTGATATAATAATTTTCCTTCCTGATGTATCACTGTTTGTTTCTGAGTCACCTGACCCAATGCTCAAAAATGAAATAGAAACTTCTTCATTTCACCTCAGAAATAAACTTTTTTCTATTCATATGCTGTTACCTGGCAAAACCTGTCTGGCCCTTGTCTTGCCTTTTTAATCCTAAACATTCTCAAGTAACTCAAACAAACCCACAAATAATTTGTCTCCTGATCACTCTGCAAATGAAGGTCAATATGCTTGAGAAGAGGAAGCTGTATAAGCATATCTTGACTTTTCAGTCATTATTATACATCATTAACTGAGAAAGTATAGCTAGAAAGACATTTCAGTGCAGCACAGATCCTACAGAAAGCTTTCTAAATAAACCTCTTCTTCAAAAAATGTGCCATTTTTTTTTACCAGTGGGGTAATTCCAACCCTAACAAAAACTCACTAAACTTCTGATGAATAGACAAATCAGAACAAACTTACAGTATTAATATTTAAAACTTCACTTGTCTCCTTGTGAAGATAATTTGCAGCCTTCATCTTGACACGTAAAGACTGTGAAATCTATTTCAAAGCCTGACTCTATGACAACAGTGACAATGCATCTTCTTTAAACCAAAAAGAAGGCAGATAACAATATCCTGTTACAGAAGGGCTACAGGATACAGGAGCTATTGAATAATGACAACTGAGTTTGCTCTGAACACACTGGGAGCTAGGCATGCCCAGCTTACCCCAGGAGCAGAACCAGAGGAGGTCTTGACAACACCACCAGGGACAGTATCCTTTAGCTACTTACAGCTAGGTGAAAGGAATACAGCTCCTAAGAGCAGAATTGTTATGGTTCCTCAGTGCCACTGGGCCATGTGGTTTGTGGGGGAAACCCTGACCTTTAAACTTCCAAATCTAAATAATAATTTCATTGCTGGTCATCTGCACATCTTGCAAAAATTATCAACTTGAACCACACTTCAGCATCACTGAGTCTTAAGAACTGGTTTTGGTTTGGGTTTTCTTTTTTTTATTAATTCAAATACAACGAAAGTGAAAAACAAAATGCTTGTTAGTGCAGGAAAAGAGTTTTTTTCGTCCACTAAAATTGAGCCTAAATCAACTCCATCCATAAGGATGATCACTAGACACGAGAATACTAGAAAAAGTAATTTATCTGGAAATAAGCTAGTTCAAGAGATACACAGTAAAAACTTGAAGCCTTGGCCTACTTACAAATACACAAATGTGTTAATTTGAGTTATGTCCCTTAAAAATAAATACTGTGCCAGGGAATTAAGATTATACTCAGGAATACCAAAATGAAATAAGCATAATTTTCTACTCAGTTATCATACATTAGAACAGAGATTGCTCTTACATTGAGTGTACTGGGGTCCACCCACACTACAGCTTTCTTCATTTTGCTAAAATCTTTTTTCTCCTTTTACACAAATGCAGGGGTGGAATAGCCCAGTGGAACTAGCTACAAACCTGATCCAAACTTGTTAAAAAGTATAAAGAGTCACAGCATATTTCTTACAGTATGCAACATGTTTCCTTAGACATTTTCTCCCCTGTCTACTTTAACACTTCACAGAGTGCAAGGTCACTAGTGCAGTTGGCCAGAAGGTTGCAGGAAATTTCCCTCAGCCTGTCCCCTGTGCAGAGATGTACTCCAAGCAACATGGGCTGAGCAAAACTTGCAGGGTAGGAGACAGATACAAGGTTCCTTACAAAGGGCCACTTTTCTTCTGACTCCTTTGCTGACAACCACAGGTACAGGCAAACTGATTGCCAGATCAAATCAGTAAGAAATAACCTTAAAGGTGGAAAAAGAAGGTTAATGGGAGACCTTCAGTTTACCCAGTGTATGAAGGAAAGTCACCAAAGTAAAATAAACAATCTCAGTTTAAGAATGCTGACAACTCTTTTTCTAAATCAAATGTGTAGAAACAAGATAGTTTAGTATCTTCATGTCAAAGATTTTAGCATTTTTCCATTTAATGCTGAATTGGATTATTTCAACTCTTTATTCCTACTTGGTATGTAAACCAAGTTTAAAACATTCAGAAGTTCAGAAAAGTACCTTTAGATTTTTGACTAAAATACAGTGCTGAAAGATGGCTTGAAACATGCAAGATTAACCAAACTGCTAATGACAAGAAGTCACAGACCTTGCTGATATAAAAGCAGTCAGTCACTAGTTTTCTAGGATGGCAGTGTTGCATCTCTGGTCTACCAACACAGGAAACAGCCCTAGGTACTCTCTGATGAACATTAAATTATAGAATAACTTAATTAAAATAATACAAGAATGACTGGTCTCATTCTTTTTAGAGCCTCTATTTGTTGAAATAATTATTTGACATCATAAAATTAAATGACAAACCAACACAAAAGTTTCCAACCGTATTAAACAGATGCATTGGAGATAGTTTCAAGAGCCTACATGTACCTATAACGCTGGCACTTCTGCCTCATGTTTCTTTCCTTCTGTATATGAAGATGCTGGTGTGAGCAAATAGTCCACACTCTGTCCCTAAACAGAATATCTGTGGAGAGAAGATGATGTTCTGGCTTCACGAGTAGCACAAAGATCTGTGTTGAATCATTATCTTAGGGCTTAATTTGTAGTTGTCCATGTGAATTTCTAGTTAAGATTCAAATCTATTTTCCCTAATTATCCATACTGTTTCAGATTCAACATACAGGTAATGTTTCAGACTGGTTGTAAAACAAGAGTGGTACTACATATATAAGCCTGTGCTTACATTAAATGAGCGCAGGGCAAACCTTTGTCATTTATTAAGAATAATTAAGGCTATTTTGAATTTATTTGAAAATTGATGCCAATTCTTTGCAATTATTTTTGAGACATAATTAAATGAGCAGTCCCACTGGGCTTCTCCTTACTATCAACCTGTATGTTCATCACTGAACTTACAAAAATAAGATGGGTTCTGCACACTTTGCTGATTTAAAAGTGTGGGTTTGAATGATTATTTTAAGCATGATCTTGTCTTATTCATGTAACTAAAATGCTGACTCATCAAAACCAGCATTTCATTTTAAAGATTCTTGTAGTTTAATACAAACCATACAAGGAGTTCTCGTGCTTTTCAAATACCTATTATAATACTTTATGAAAGAAGGACAACTTGAAAACATACTTTGAGCTCCTGTCATTAACCTGTAATCATGTGGCCTGTTTGGAAGATAAAGCTGTGAGTGATCCCCAGGTAAAGTTTGAATAAAGGGTAATCCCATCACAAGAAACTGTACAATATGGAATGGAAAATCCTGAAGGTACCATACAGTACATTCTGTAGGTAGCAACTTATGTCAATAATTAACTATCTTTTCTCCTAAGAACTGCTAGTCTTGAGCTCATGGTTTGATGCACCACCCTTTTTCTCGACTTCATACACTTGGTAAACAGAACTTTCTATTTCCTCCATCATTCTGCAGTTATTTATCACTATTCTTTCTTTGGATAAGTTGATATAAAAAAAAAAAAAGTTCTTTTTCATGCTAATTCAGAAAAATACAGAAAAATAGTGCGAGTTTGCTTGTGTGACTGCAATTTTTTTTGAGAATTCAGCGTGTCAGAACACTGCCAACAAACCTATAACACTGCAAGGGCTATTACGCTTTTGAATTAAATTTTTATCTCATCTAAGAATCCTACATCTGGATATATAAAACATACAACGAGTTCAGTGAATGTATATCAATGCTCTATAGCTGGACTGCAAAGAGCAGACTGAAGTAGTTGCTAAAAACAACTCAACTGGAATTACAGAAAGATCATATAACTTTGGAGGAATACATCCCACTGATTCATCTTTGAAATCAAGACAAGGTTATAGAAAATGCTCTACTAAGTCTATGAAAAATCAGGCAGCTGGAAATTCCAGCTCCCTAGCCCTCGTGAAAACGCAACTTCAAGCAACAAAAAGAACTCTTAAGCAAGAAAAAAGCTGGTTTTTAATTTAATCACTTGCAAAATAATTCAGATATTTTAAATTTTTTCATAGTACTAATACTTCATAATTTACTCTTACTCTGGTCTTTCCTAGCCAAGAAGCATATTCTATATTTAGTCAATGTCAGAATCAGATACAGAACATATAAAAGCTATGAACTGATGTAAAAACTACTACTTGAACTAAATGGTTCTTATGTTTAAATTCCAGATAGATAAAGAAAAGCATTTCATTTTATTTACCTTGGTTTTTTGGAAGTTAGAAACTATTAATGAGAATTAATTAAAAAGACACATTTCTCGAATTTTGAATGTGATTGTTGCAGAACAAAACCAGAGAGAGCTTACCCAAAGGAGTTAAAAAACACATCCAGATGGTGAAATTTCAAAACCACCTAAGTCAATGATAATTTTGGAAACTGCATTTGTGTTTTCAGTAAAATAATTATTTCCATCACATGTATGAAATTTTGGTTGGAATGACAGAGGAAAGAGAAGCATCACTATGGACACTTCAGAAGAAAACAGAGCTTGATGAAGAAGGTCTTCATGAAGGACTGCTTTCATTAATAGAGAGATGTCTGCAAAAATACGTAATTCAGAAGAAAATACACATTTTTTAAAGCAGCTAAACCTATAAACTATTTTTATTAATCTGTCAGGTCAAGATCTGAGCTTCTAGACTGTGTTACCAGAGATAGAAATAATATTTCTTAGGCAAAATACAAATTTTTAAAATACAGTCTTTCAAAGCCAAGCTGTTTTCTGGGTTGTACTGATCATTTGTAATATGATGGTCCTGACACTAAAAGTGTTCTGTACTTTTCAGAAACAGAGAAGTTCAATGGAAACCTGATCTCTGAAATCCCAAATGGACCTTCAAACACAATATTACAAAAGTGGTCCAAATGTTTGATTTTTCTTTTTCCAAAAAAGAAGAAAAGTACAATTTCAAAATTCAACAGGAAAAAAAAAAAAAAAAAAAAAAAAAAAAAAAAAGGCACAGATTCTGGTCAGGTTGGGATTTAAAAGAAGAAAACAGATGCAGACATTTTTGTAGGAGATGGAAAATAATGAAATAAGTTAGCTTATATATAGGTAACTCAAACACAAAAGTGAATTGTAGCCAATAGCACATTTTGCCTTCACAAGAAACAGTCACAAAATATTAGCTATAATAGAGTTGTGATGTATTCATCCACCTAACAAAAAAAGTGATATTCCTCTAGAGAACACTTACATTTACTCCAAAATATTGTCTTTTAATTCTGAAGTCTGAAAAACAGATTTGTTTTTCTTTAAATTGGTACATCTTTCTTATGTCATCTGTTACTAATGGTTTTAAATCTAAATTTGTCTGGTTGGAATCTCTTTTCCTCACTTGTCAGATGATCCCAAACATTACAAAGCCACATCACAGCAGCAGATCATTTTAGAAGAAGCTACTATTGACCAAGGATGAAACCTTTCTTAAGAAGTACAATATCATTATCCTTCAAATACTGATGAGCAAAAAATTAATTACAAGGAATGTTTCACTGACAGAAATAACATTTCAGGGTAAATGATAAGTATTTTGGTGATTTCTGCATTGCTCTCTGCTCTGGTGGGGGAAGACTGAAGGGGGCAAGCTGATCTTCTGTTAATATTTCAGCACCTAGAGAACAGAAATACTTCATAAAAACTTTATTTCTAGTCTCCTGGTCCTTGAAATTGCTCTGAGTCATTAAACTCCATTAAATACAGAAGTAGAACTGGTACCATCAAAATAATTTTTTACAAGTGACTATTAAATCATGTTCTTGAAAAAAAAATAAAAGGATTCTTAATTTTATTACAGTATGGAAAGCTTTCAGTATCAATTCTATTTGGCATTTAAAAAAAGAGGCTGCTGATATAATACAGTAATGTAGCATTATATGACAGATGGACTGGTTTCACAGTAGTCTGTTCACCCTCTGTTACACAACTTACTTGAAAACAAATATTTTATTCTTACCTAATCTGAATAGACAGTGGTGGATGTTCTGCCTATGTCAGTTCTTAAAGCATGTTGAATTCACCCGTTTTCACTTAAAGAACAATGTAAAAGAAATGAAAACAAATGAAATACTGAACTATTGATCTGCCAAGTGAACAATACAGATAATTAATGGCTAAATTCCACAGAAAATGCAGTCACGGAACATTCCCTATGCAATTAAAAAAAAAATGTTCCATCATTACCTTATCACATCTTGTTGAGGTACAAGATGTTGCAAGAGAAACAGAAGGAATAACTTGTACACTGAAATAGTTTTAAAAGGCTTTTATGTGTCAAACAAAGCAGAAAGGGAGGAGGGAATCACAAGAAGGGCAAAGGAAAGATCCACGTTCATTATCTCGTCATCTCCTTTGAAACTGTGTAGATTTATATTTTAGTGAATGGTCATCATACACACCCTTACCAGGATTTATTTTTTCATACAAAATTCTACTTAAAGATAATTAGATAGGATCTTTGAAGCCTAACACATTCATTCCTAAGCAGCAGTCCATTCTCCGTAGCAAAGTAGTTGTGGGCATGTCTCAAAAAAATTTGATGCAAAATGGCTTTCTTGGACATTGTATTGGTTTTAGATTTCTTATCAAACCATAGACCTAAAATTCTAAGATTTTTGTTATATTTATGAATCCACACAGTAAGCACTTACACATTTAACTGTACTTTCCAAATAAAATACATGCAAGACACCCCCAGACACAGAAAGTTCATTAGGAATACTTATTAGATCAGTTTGACCCAAAAATGAGACAGTTATGGTTTTCTTTATTTCCCTTTTTTATTATGTCAGTTAGGCTTATTATCCTGTGATACCATCCCCACTGTGTGCTCTAAAGCATCTAAAGGAGTAGTAACAACCAATTGGAAAGTGCAAATCAGAATTTGTTCACAGTATCCATAGCAAAATGAGGAATCTAGACTTTATTTTAGGGTCCAAGTTATTCCAAGGGCTACATATTCCAAACCAGAACATAAAACTGTAATTTTTTACCAAAAGCTCAAAAGCAGCACAGTGCATGTCCTTTGATAGCCCTCAAAGACACAGAAATTAAAAGATAAATCAGGTGCCAAATTATATAAAAATACATGGTAATTTCCACAGTTTGTAAAGAGTGAACATTGTTGCTGGCAAACCAATACTCCTACAAGATTACTGCACCAGAACACCTCACTCATACCCAAAATAAGTTGTCTTCACACTGGTAAAGCAGTAAGCCACACTGTTGAAATCTATTGAACCATTTTGAGATTCATTTGAAGTCCAGGGCTGAGCTCTCTCTGGCCTTGCCCCAAAGCCTGAGCGGGGACACAGCACCAGGATGGCCCCAGCCCAGTCCCTCTGCAGTTCACATGGAGGCAACTGGGACACTGCAATGCCCCGGGGCTGCTCTGAATACCAAACTGCTCTTGCTGCCTTTCCTCTTGCATCCCTGCCAAGCATATACATAAAACAATAATTAGCTCTTAACCTCACTAACGCTCTCCTAATGTCATCTCAGATGCTGTCAAATCCATGACTACAGCACTAAAAATCAGATTATTATAATTAATAAGTGATTAACATGAAGTTTACTTTAGAACTTCAGACATTACAGCAAGGCTCATGTAATTAAAACATTCACAGTACTTTTGTTACATTGATTACAAACTTAACAGCATTTAAAACGTTTAACTTCTCTAGATTTTTAAATTTTAACTTGCAGAAGTAAAAACAACAGTATCTTTCCATCTTCTGACTATACAGAAATAATTAATATTTATATATAGAGAAAATGTAGTGATGAAAAAGGGAAGTGTGGAAAAGAACACATGAAGTTATGGAATGTGGTCCATGAAGGAAGAGGTTAAACATCTGCACTGAAAAAGAAAGAATCAAGATTACCAAATAGGTGGAGGACAGATGTCAAAGACATAGAAAGGTTTTTGATCTAGTAAAAGACATCCATGTCCATGGCAGGGGAGTTTAACTAGCTGATCCTGAAGGGTCCCTTCAGTAGCCTTTTGTGATTCTACTGATCAATGAAAGGCAAAATAAAATTAGTATGACAGAATTAATATTGTGTGACACACAAACTAAAAAATTAAATTATATTAGGTAAAAGGTTTAAGACAAAGAAATAAATGAGTATATGAATGAGCTGTAAGACACAATTTCAATTTAGGCAAAATAGATGGTTGCTCCAGCTTCTGCAGCACATGAGAATTCTTAAAATTTAGATGATCTTTATGTTACCTATACTGGGAGCAAAGCACAGCTTTCAGTGCTGTTGCAGGAACCTCAATTGCAGTTATTAAAAATGCATAGCACTATACTATTTTAAACACATTACTCAAATTCAGGTCATGTTTTCTCATCCTTAGTATCTTCAAAATTTCACTGCAAAAATTTTGGCAGGGTGTGACTGCTTTTGAGAACTTTAGTAACCATTTAATGGCTTGGTTAGGATGATGCATGACAGTGTTATATATATCGTGTCTTTTGTGCGTACAACTGAAAACAGTTCAGACACAGAAGAAAGAAAATGAGGTCAGAAGAAAATGAGATCGTGGTTTTATGATGAAATCAAATAATAATGAAATGAATCGGCCAAAAAAAAAAAAATAGAAACTATTTTTTTTAGAGAACTTACAGAGCTGTGCATGCTGAAACACAGTGCACAGACACAAAAACATATATATGTTTTCAATATTTAGATCTCAGAACTTTATCACATGTTCATCCTTTCCCCATCCCATGAAAGTTTTTGAGAACCAAACCATTTATCTTCAAAAGCTATTTTAATTAACACTATTCATTTTTTAAATGTACCATTTAAGTATTTTATCCAGTAATTCCATTTTATATAACTACTGTTCAAAAAATTCTAAAATAGTACATTTTTGTTTCAAATCCATATTTTTTGCAGACACAGCAATATAATTATGTCAAGTTATTTCTGACTAAATGAGGCCAAAGCGTCTTTGCTATAAACTAAGACCAACAGGGAGGCAAAAGGATGATCAACAATCAAGTGAAGAAGTGGTGAAGCAGATGGGCAAACAAAAGCTGTCTGGGGTTTATCAGACACAAGAGTCCTCCTAATCAGCAGCACAGGACTAAAATGAGCCCACTTCAAGCATGTCCACCCAAGTAAGGATGTGCCTACAGGAGAGTATTGTGAGGAAAACCCTCTTGCCTTTCCTAAGAAATCAACACAGGGTGCCTTCTCTGAAGTGCCTGTACACTAACACAAACAACAAGAGAAACAAGCCGGAGAAGCTGGAGATCTTGGTTGTTCCCAGGAGGTTTTTGGAGGGCACTGATAATAACTTCTTGACAGAGATGTCCGATAATCTGAGAAGCACAAGTGCCTTTTGCGCTTTACAACCTCTCAAGAGATTGGGTGCAAATCAAGAAAAAGCTCGTTGGGGGCAATCTTGGCAGCAGTGACCAAGTCTGATCACCTCACAACATGCACTTCCTCTTTCCTCAGAGTAACCTTTTATGGAGAAATGATGTCTGTATTTTAAATATAAGCCACTGAAGAAAGAGAATGTACCCAGGCAAAATTCTCCACACAAACACAAGCAGGTCCTGCCTGTGCTCTACAGTAATGAGCAACCAAGTAGGCACATGAACACAAAGGCAAGAACCTGACATAGCCAGATCCACAGCTTTTTTCAGCTCGAGATTAGGTCTGTGCTCTGCACGCAGCTCCAAGGCAGTGGGGGCATAACTCAGTCACATTCACCTACAATACCTCTCTACTACTAGTAACTTGGTAAGGGTTGTGAAATAAATACAAGGAAAAGCAATAAATTTAATCCACATTTCACAAGGATAGCCTATAATCATGTCAAACTTCTTTCCCTTCTTGTGTTGTCCATCAGTACTTGCAACCATCATCCCATGTTTTGAAGCAATCTAATTTTTGGGCCTAGGACACATGGACTGCAAAGACTGAGACAATCAACTTGAATTCAAAAGAGGTCTGACATAATTTAAAAGAAATGGAATAAAATAAAATGTAGAAAACATCTGCATTTTTATAGTTTCCATCTTTCTTCTACTCCTACTGGACAAGAGGTATCTTTAATATCAGCCTCAACCACTCAGGTGTCAAAAAGATTTTTTTGATTCAATAATCCTTCTCTCAAATCATACACACAAATGTCACACACACACACAAAATTAGAAAGGATTCCATTTGAAATTGATTTTAGATTTCTATAAACTCCACCTACATTATTCATATTTTATTACTTTCTGACCACTCAAGTCTTCCTTTACTGTTGCTTAAAGGTGCAAGATAGTGAAGCTCTTGCCAGTCCCTCCATGAGTAGAACACTACTCAAATCTTCTGTTTGTCCTGGCTTTGAATCTCTACATATGGGATGTACTTTTTTTTTTTTTTTTGCATATATCGTAATTAATTTTTATGCATATATTATACTTGTAGTTTATAAATTAAAAAAAAAACTTATTTTGAGGGTCAATGTTCAGCTCATTAGGTAAGCTATATGATCAAATGATACTGTTAGATAACAGTTCAGAGAATAAAATAAAACCCACTAAAAATGGTTTGCTTATACTGCAGCACATGTTACCAGTGGAATACATTTTTGTTTCAGTCATAATAAAGAATTATTCCCAAGGCAGCTAAGGGCTTATAAAATTCATAAATTCTTTTGTACTTGTCAGCAAAGCCTCTCACCTAGTTGTACGCAAATTTCTTGTTGGATTTAATTTTGGTTCATAAACTCTTTCCATCAATTAAAGGTAATTGAACTAAGAGTAATAGCAATACAGGAATACTTGCTCAGATAGGAAGTTAAATGAGATGATCAATTCCTACCATAACTTATAGCAACTCTTCCAAATTTTTGATTCAAGGTGTCACAGCAATTATCAGATCCAGGCAGATACTTTTGTTTTTTATTGTACAATGCAATTCAACCCCAATATTTACAGCTGGTCTTCTCAACACTTCCATTTAAAAGTGTGCTAATATCTGTCTGATCATCAAATTCAGCTTTTTTTTTCCTCTCTGTGTCTCTCTGTTTTTCCAAATTCAACCTCCTCTTCTTTCCTTTCAAACTCTCATTGCCCTCTCATCTGCCTTCTAGCTGTTGGTACTACATCCTTGAATTCAGCTGAAGTCTCAGCCCTTTTCATCCGAAGCAACAGCAAACAGAACTCTTCTCTGCCCTCCAGAATTCAAATTGTGATATTGCCAGGCTCCCACACAGTACATATCCCCCATGTCATTGAATTATCAGGTAGAGACTATAACTGACATCCTCAAACCAAGTACAATAATTTGTTTGTAAACTACACAGAAATATCTCCCAAGCAACAACTTGAAATTAAGACAGCTACTTGTAGACAGATGGTTGATCTCTGTTCCAACTCGATTATTAATGATTTTGTAGTTACGTAGATTGATTTCTGCAGTTTCTTTTAGGTGCCTGAAAAAAAACCAAAAATCTATTATTGACAGATGAGACAGCTAATAAACATTATGGAGTGCACATACTGCAGGATGTAGTGTTTCAGAATGAGAGAGAAAAAATGCCAGAAAATGATTGCATAAAAACTTTTGGTGATTTCTTTATTATTATTATTAATGGAGAGATTGGTCTCTCCTAAGTACAAAGAACTGACTACTGCTGGTAATGAATCCTCCCAGGAAATCCTTTCAGTTCAGGTATCGAGCTAGAAGCTTTTTGCGCTAATTCAGGCGTTTTTATAAATGTATGAAGACAATGTTGCCATTCACTTTCTTTCACAACTGAACCACACCACAACATTCTCATATCCAAGTTATTAAAGAGACAATCCTTAAAAGAAAAGGGAGCGTAAAGGAGAGCAAGTTGGTACACCTGGACAAAAAAATCATGCACTTTACACATTTCCCAAAAGCTGTAAATACATACTCACAAAATCTTCAGAGAGTTTATGCTCATTTACAGAAGGATAATCTCAATATGACCATATCAAAAGACTAAACAAGTGCATACAGTATTTACAGACATTTAATATTTTTTAAAAAGCTATTTTAAAATTTTATGGTTTTCTAGTACAAAAATTATGCATCATGATGCATAATTTCAAAGAAACCCAAGCTTAAGCTCAAGATGCAGTTACCAAAGAATGAGTTTTCATAAAATAAACTCAATTAATATTGTATTTCTTATTTAAAGCTGAGCACTTCCTCTTACTAACAATTTCCCACTTTCTGCTCCTTCTATTGAAAAAGGGAGGTTTTGTTTGGTTGGGGTTTTTTTTGGTTTGGTTTGTTTTTTTTGTTTTTTTTTTTTTTACTTTTTAAAATTTTAATTCTATTGTATTTAAGGTAAGTTGCTAGATCCCAATATAAAGTGTTAAATAGTTCATATGCTATAAAAACACTTTCTCTTAATTCCGAGTTATGAAAATTAAATGAAAGAGCATTTTATTTCAAGTTTAGTTTTGTTTTGTATTTGGTAAAATTGAGGTAGACTGCCCTGAATTTCAAGCAGTCGCAACCACTTATTGTGACAAAGTTAATTTATAACTTTTTTGAGGGATCACAAACAGGTTCTCCACAATGAAAGTGAAATACTCTGGCTGGACAACAAGCTCTATGAGTAATTCTGCATACTAAACCCCTGATTATTTCAAATTTTGTTTACTGATTTTTCCAAACAGACACCATTCAATTTTACAGATCCTGAATGCTATGCTTTCTACTGCCAGATAGAGAGAGACTCAGGACTCCCTGTTTTCCGCTCTGTCTCACAAGGAGGGTGAAGGTACTTCAGAGCTTTAAAAGAATAATAAGGTTGTCAAGGTTGTAGCTGCAAACATCATATGAACTGATATCAGTGGAAAAATAATATTTCATTTTTGACTTTATTTCAGGACTTGCAAGCAATGAAAAAAAAAGCAACTGAGAACTGATTTGGCAGGTAGCTAAACTAGGAGGTAGAAACCCTCAGTGTATAGGAACTAGAAAGTAACTTAGTAGAGCTATCACTGATGGAGACCATTTCTACTATTTAATCTATATAAAAGGTTTATAAAACCAGAGACTTCTTTTTCTCATGCCACACTTTCTCTACTACTGATGACTTTCACATCCTTATCTGTGCTGAAGCAATCACTTTGCTGCTGTATGCACTAATGCAGAAAGCTCAGTCAGTGACAGTAGTCAGGAAATTATTGTGGGGCAAAAATTTGCATTTCTGGTCAGCAATGTGTTCCAAATAGGCAGACATTTTACAGAGTCCCACGACCAAATTGATTTAAACTATTGATTCTATCCAAGCCAATTATTTGATAGCAATAGGAGGCAAAGAAAGACTAGAGGCATTCTTTCACATTTGTTTGTAGTTCTGAGTTTTAATAGCTTTTCATTGCCTCTTTTTCTCTAACTCACCTAAAACACCAGAACACATTTTTCTTCTATAATAGGACTCTCAGCTTCAATCTTTAATTTACCAGCTCCAGGAAAAATCTCAAAAGTAAAAGCAGATAGAATGAGAGAATATCTACCAATAAAATCCAAAGCACAACGTCATTTGTAATTTGACAAATGACAAATTTTTCCATGCAAAGATCTCAAAAGAACAGATAGAAACAGAGAACACCTCACTATGGCTATGGAAATAGAAACATACCAATACAATGCTTATTTGGAATTTTCACTGCCACTAGGTTCACATGCCACTGAGCACTTTACAGGTACACTTGCATTTTCTGTGCAAACAAGACTGAAAGAAATAGTTAGATGGAAACACAATGTGATAAAGAGACTACCAGTGTAAGCTAATGGCAATACTGTGTTTTTGCCTATTCATACAACTACATTTCAATATGAACTGTTCTCTTTTACATATACATTCAGATTTATATGGACAGTTTATTCATCACAAGCCATGGTTTGATTATATACCTTATGCATACATGTTATACACAGCATCAAAAAATTAGAAATATAATATAAAGCATTTAGTGACATCATAATAACAAATGTTAAAATAAATGAAATATCCAAATTCTTTTAAAAAGAGTTTACCCATGAAAATTCAAACAGGAAAAGACTGCCTAGTTCCTTTATCAAGGAACCTAATAGTTCCAAAATCCAAAAGAAGGAATCTGTTTCAAAGATAGCACATGAATGCATTTCTTTTTGTAGCCACATCATACATGCCAATTAAATCCTAAATCTGTGTACGTAAGACCTTGAATTACTCCACAAGGTCCTCACTTACTATGCTGTCAATGAGCTGGGTTGCTGTGAGAAAAATTGTACAAGAGCTCCTTACAAGAGGCCCTGTAAGAATGCACATACCCGACTGCGTGGGTGTCACGGATGGAGCGACACACTGCACTTGTAAGAGAGAAGCAGCAATAAGTTTGTTGATATAAAACAGCAATGCAACAAAGCTGAATAGTAAACAGCTCAGAGGTTTAACAAGACTCAATAGCAAGGTATAGTTCATTATTTACTCCAGAGAAGAGGGTCAGACAAAAGGATCCCCTCACTCTCTAAACTGAGGGAGTTTAAGGTGTGCTGATCCAGACCTCATCCCAGACTTAGCCAATGGTTTATGTCTAAAGAATTTTATGTGTACAATCAATCATTTATATCACTTAGAAAAGATTTCAAAGTTTCATCACATTTATTCCCAATTCACTTACTGACTCAGCCCAAAGCAGTAACTTTGAGTGTCCTGATTCAAGGGAAGATCCTGACCCCACCTTCTGCTATGCACAAAAGTTCAGCAGCCCCTGGACTGTTCACTATTTACTGAGTAAGATGATTGCTTATAGTCATGTACCAGCTGTACTTTGGTAGGCACATGCTCAAATAGCCCTCAGCTGTTCAGCAAGGCTAATGGCTCTAACTACTGTGTTCTGTATCTCCCCAGAGTCCAGCTTAAGCCAGAGACAGGCAGTCAGACCACCACTGATATTAAGTACTCAAGCAGGAAACAAAAAAGGAGGAGGAGGTATGGGCATACCATCATAGTGAACAGCTTAGCAATGCCTTGACTTCTGAGAGTTTCCTTTTATATTCTTGGTCGTAGTGTGTGTCACCATGCAAGAACTTCCTACATTTATAAACACCAAGAAGAAAGACTACAGGAATTGTTCATCTTCCAATTTCTCAACCCCGCCTGGCCTTTATCTCACTACCAGAAGTCCCTCAAGCCAAGACCTCAGTCCTGCTGCCAGTCCATTTCAAACCACCACAGCTTTCTACTGAGTCTAAACATGAGTTTTATGAAATGAAGATGCACAACACTTCAGTAAGCCATAACTGAAAACAGTCTTCACTTTAACATTTCAATTTGAATGTTTCTACCATTTATTGTCCTTAAGTGTTATCAGCTTCTTAGTAACTGCCGTAATTAGGTACAGCATTCCATATGGATTGATTTTTTTTTAAGTTTCAGATGTTGTAGTTTTGCTGACAGATAAATGAGTCATCAGTCTGTCACATAAAGGAGAGCAAAAAGAGTAGGTAAGAAAATCTCTTTTTTCAAGGCTTTTGGAGGTCATGGAATCAGTGGGATTTCAGAGAAATTAATATATTTTTTATCAAGCTGCTTTAAGTTCAAGAAACAATTACCTAGCACTGTAGCTATATAAGTTTTTAAAACTGCTGACCACAGTAGATGCACTCAGCCAAGGCTGAGGATGGCATTTCAGAGCCCAGCACTACACGCTGGTGTTCTCACAGCCTGCAGCAGAGACCTGTGCCCTAATTGAGGGATGCCCTCCCCAAAATTGAGCTCACAGTGGCAGAGGCCATGTTCTCATCACTCGGCCTCTCTTTTAACCCTGAAAGATTTCTGTGTTTCAGTGCCACTCAGCTAAAATTCACACCCTGAAAAGCCTGAAGGAAACATCATGGAGTGCAGCAAGGGCAGCCAAAGTGGAAAGCACAGATATCCCACCTTGGGTCACCTCCAGTCTGCCATCTCTGGCCATGACTCAAATGGCAGATTCCTGTCTCACAGCTGTTTTTTTTAGAAGAATCACAGAATAAAACATAAGTTGATGTTCTACCACACCTCTGCTCTGGGTGTCCCTGCCCAGGTACCAGGGTGCTGCAGGAGAGACAGGAGCAGGTCAGCTCCAACCAACCCACTGCAGGGCCCAGCTGAGCCCCTGGCGAGTGCCTCAGAGAAAGTGTGTTTCAGAAAGGACAAAAAAATCCCTGTAGAGCAACAAGTGATGAGGGACAAAAGTGTGAGAAATAGCTCTGGAAATACACAAGTCATCCCAGACGGAGGGAAATTGTGCCATCTGCACTGGGACAGGATTCCCTGGCGGCCTGCAGAGAAGTCCAGCCAGAACAGGTGGATATGACTGCATATTTACATAGCCTTAAAGCTCCCCTCCATTAAAAAAGAAAATACTGCCAGTGTAAGGGCACTTTAGTGGGCTTGAAATGATCCATTAACGCTGTTTTGTTACTGCTAATCTTAAAACTCCAGAGAGGAAAAGGTATTTTCTTTCAGAGGATGAAGGATATATCACATGCAAAGACATTTAAAGCATTTACATTCCTAATTGTGCCATTGTCAGTTATAGTTACTTTGTTCCTCCCACAAATCTGTTGGTGACATGGGATACAAACACGTGCTCATATCAAAACTAAAAAGAGGATTCACAGACAAAGCCTAATATTCAGCCTGTTCTCTTTCTCTTGCTCAATGGAAAAGTCTAGAAAACCATTCACACCTGCACTAAATATTTCTCTCCAAAGACAGCACTCATCAGCAGAGCACCACATTTGCAAAACTCTCCTCCACTTGCTTTGTTTTTATGGTCAAATGGTTCCCCCAAGAGTGACTTTTTAAAAGCTCAGACTGAGCCAGTGTGTGGTCAGAGGTCAGAGCTGTGAGGTACCTGATCTACACAGGAAAGCAGCACTACATTTAACTGAGTTAAATAGCTCACTGAGCCTTCTGAAAAACACCCATGAAGGCATTTCAATTTAATGTGATTTGCATGTTAATTCCATCAGCTCACTGACAAAGCTAAGGTAATGTCATCTGGAGTATTTGGAGTATTGTGACAAATCTTTAGATATTTATACTGTTTTCCATTGTTTTGTCTCTAGAGTTTCTTCACTGCTGTGAACCTACACCAATTAAGCTAATTGAGAATATCACCACATTTTTGGTGCAAGATTGTCTTTGAGAATGCAAACTGAAATATTTAAAAGGTATAATACATTTGCATTTATATCAGTAATTTTGGGGTGAGGAGGGTTACTATTGATTGGTCCATGAAAATCATCACAGATTCAAGGGCTGATATATTACAAATGCAACCAGCCATCGCTTCACTAGAATACAGCAATTGCTGTGCTTATGACAAAGAGGATTAGTGGCAGATTTTGTTCTGAAGGTGATGCAGTTGAGGCCTTCCCATCACCTATGAATGTCATGGTTAATATAATGGTTTAAATTGGTTATCTCAATGATTCTTATCTAATTCAGCATACGCATGTTTTTGATATTTATAGTGCTTCTGCACTGAGTTTTACAGCAGCTTTCACGTAGTCACGTGAACTGCACATTTATGTATGGTCTGTGTGCTCACTGTGCAAGCAGAAGATGAAGTATAAAGCAAGGTGCTCTGCCAAGGTTTGGCAGAATGGTGGTACAAATCATAAAAGGTAAACCTGACACAGAAAACAAGCTCAGAAACTCCTTTTACAAATCTCAAAATGCATGATTGAGAACACCAGCAATGAGCAAGGCTTTCCTGATATAGTTATGTTACTGGTTTTTCAGCATTACAAAGGAGATTCTCCGTTTTTCATATCATCTTATATGCACATACTCTACATATACATGGTCCATTAACAAGAAACCATGCATGAAATATTGCAGACTTTATTTTATGGTAGATACAAAAGTGATAGACACTGAAAAGTCCATTTTAGAAGTTCCCCTCAAAATTCTACCAAGAACTCAATTCTTTTATGCTAATGGTCCCATTCTATTGATCCTCATTAGTCAAAAAAAAGGTCTTTTTCAGCAAATTGTTCTCTTTGTGAATTGTTATGAAATGTCACTTAACATATTTCAAACAAATAAATGGCATCTAATTTCTTCCAGATTATATTGCCATCTGAAAGACACCAATATGTATGAATGAGACTATAAATTGTCCACTCTATTTTTCTCTGAGTCTGAGGATTCAGTAACACCATGTTCACCTCTGAAGAAAATAAAAGAAAATCTAAAACACAAACAATGAACATTTAAAAATCTCCTAGGCTAAGCTAAGTATAAACTGAATAGTGCAAAGATATATGTTTAGTTTCACAAACAAGGCATTTATTATTTGGTTTTAAACTACTTACACACAATCGTGTCATATAATAATCATATTATCATTACATAGATATTAAAAACGTGGTAAACAGCAATAAAATAAACTGTCATTTAATCATTACAAACACCAAGCAAAGCCAAAAACGGGGTTTCCAGCACTGCACAGTCTATCTGCCTCCATGCTCTCCCTTTCAGACACTCACATGACATTGTACTATTTTTGCCTCACTTCAGGAGATGAAAGACTAACTGAAAAGAGCGAGGCATAGCTGACAACTCCATAGTTTTTTTTCCAGCCTAGTGCTCTAGTGCCTTTTGGCAGTACTGAGTTTTTGTCCAATATTCTTTGACCACGTAAGAGTCAGAATTAAACACTATTTTTCAACAAAGAATTTCAGAGAGCTTTTGAAAACAAAGTCAATTAGCTGGTTTAATTCAAAAGGCATTTTCAACTTTTCATAAGTTTGGCCTATACATTTATAAATTGAGAGACTTCATAAATCAAAAGGAAGTAACACTCATGTATAATTAGAATGGAGTAGATTTGATGGAAAAATCATCTTTTTACAAATCAGTGGTCATCTTCATATGTCTAAGGATCTGCTTCTTTTTTGTTTTTATTAAAGAAAAACTGTAATACTCTTAGATGTGGTTACATAGTCTTCTGTGAAGACAAAAGTCCAGGTTAGAGAAGACAAAAGTCTGGGCTGTAGAAAGAACAATTAAGCCTAACTGATCTCCATATAATCTTAGTTTCAACACATGCACAATATTTCTTGAAGCTTTGGGATATGAAGCTAATAGCCCAATTTGTCAAATCTACCATGAATTATGAAACAGAAAATGCACTGGGGGAAAATATCCAGCTTGATTTTATTACTTTCACTGTTTCAGTTGAAATGCTTACATATACCATGCTATCTAGCTCTTAGCCATTTGCTAGACAATTTTATTTGCCATCATTTGCTCAAAGAAAACCTACATAAAAGCTCAACAAAAAACTACACAAAATACATAGAGCTCTGCATGAATTAGGCATTGCCGATCACCCAAGAATAAGCAACAGCTGTCAGCAAGGTTTCTCACTTGCAGACATCAGAAAAGCCACACTGACAGCCTCCTCTGGCTATCAATGTTTGCTTAGTGCAACAGTCCCTTCATCTTGGGGAGATTAATCAGAGGAGCAGGAGGCCATTTCCCTCTTCTCCCACAGAAAGGGAGGAGGCCATGAGAAGCTCTGTAGCTGACCCACCTAAAGCAAATCTGTTCAGAGTACAGAAATACAGGAAGAGCTCAGCATGTAAAAGCTTTTAGATATTCTGCCTGTGGAGAAACAGGTGACTTCTGCTGCCACAGCTGGAAATGCCTCCAAAGCACTCAACCCAAACCTTACCTGCACAGCTGCATGCTTTTGCCAAGGCAGAAACAGTATGAGATGGGAGATGCAGCAGCTAATGAGTGTTGTCCTCATTAAAGGTCAAGGAGAGTTGTCTGTTTGCCATTTTAAACACAAAAATATAAACAAGGAAGGCTTCTTGTAGCCCTAAGTGTGTTATTTACTGGCACCAAAGCAGTGAGAGTCTGATGTCATGTGTAATAGTTTACCTTTGACATACAAAAGGACATATGGCCTGATGGTGCTATAAAGCATAAAAACTTCTAAAGTATGTAGAGTGGGTATTCACAATGTATTATAGCTCAGTTTCATACTAAAGATATTCATGGTACATCACAAAATCCTTTTAGATACCTGCAAGGGTCAGGCTGAAAGACTATTGTGGTTCTTTATAGTAATGCAAATGTAATGTTTAATCAGCACAATAAAATCAAGGTGATACAAAGTGACAT